>NC_072484.1:28681666-28994047 GCF_027574615.1 Eptesicus fuscus | reverse complement strand
GCTCCCTAACTCTAGGTCTTGCACTTGCAGAAGCCCGAGGCCCGAGCCCCCCAGCAGGCCTCCTTCTCTGTGGTGGTGGCCATCGACTTCGGTACCACTTCCAGTGGCTATGCCTTCAGCTTTGCCAGTGACCCTGAGGCCATCCACATGATGAGGTGAGGGCCACTGGGCTGTGAGACTGGGTGGGGGAAGAGGGGTTGGGCCTGGTCCCAGAAGTCCTGTCACTGAGGAGACATGGGGTACCCTCAGAGCTCCTGCCACCCCAAGTCTGGGCTCCCCTCTGGGGTGAAAGTTTGGAGGATGGCCCTTGGCCTGTGCCCCCAGCCTCCATTGGAGCAGTTCCTTGCCCTCTGCAGGAAACGTTGGGCTCTGTTTTTAATTTTAAAACATTTTATTGAGGTATAACAAACATACAGGAAAGTACACAAATATCTGGGCTTGCTTACAAACACATGCACACACATATATGTATGAATATATGTGTGTGTATGTGTGTTTTAAATAAAAGTGGGATATCATACAATTTGTCTTCTTTATTTTTATTTTTTATTGATTTTAGAGAGAGAGGAAGGTAGAGGGAGAGAGAAACATCAATATGAAAGCATAACATTTATCGACTGCCTCCTGCACGCCCCCTACTGGGATTGAACCTGAAACCTGGGCATGTGCCTTGACCAGAATTGAACTGGCAACCTTTCGGTGCATGGGACGATGCCCAACCAACTGAGCTCACTGGCCAGGCCTCATTTGCCTATTTTAAACTTTCAACACTCTTTTGTACACATTTCATGTCAATACATAAAGCTACCACTTTCCTTTTAACAGTTGCGTAGTATTCCATAGTATGGATGTTTCAAAATGTATCCATTCTTCTACTGATAGTTTTTTTTATGTGTGTGTGTGTGTGTTTTGGGTGTGTTGTTTGTTTTTGGGGGGGGGGTTCTCTAATTTTTCACTATTACAAAAAATGCTGCAAGGAATCTCCTTCCTTGAAAACTTGTGCTGGGATTTTATGGAGTAGATTCCTAGAAACAGATTCCTATGTCCAACATCTCAAATGAAAAACAAGGACATGAAGGATCAGAGGGCTAACCGAGTTGACACGAGTCACACAGTTGTTATGAAAGAGATGGTCAAAAAATCCATCCTGATGTCGAGTTTATTTGAACAAAACATTTCTTTAAACACTCCCTCCAGACCTGCAGACCCTGATCCTTAGAGTGTATCTTAGTGGGGCTGCAGCCAATAGGTAGAGCTATAGAAGACCCCAAAGCTCCCAACCCAGACTGGAATGGGGGATCAGGAGCATCCCCAGGGCCCCGGAGGCTGGATGGAAGGGTGGATGGAGAGACCGATAGTAAGGTCACTGCCCCACAGATACAGGGACTTGATCTTCATGAGCCTGGACTATCGTTCCCCTTTCTCTGCTCCCCCATATCCACATGAAGCCACAAAGGCTCTGAGCATTTACAGCCCCCTAGGGTCAGCACAGAGCAGCTGAGGCCATGCTGCGCCCCATGCTGGAGCCAAGGACACATGAAGGGACACTGCCTCTGTCCTGTGGAGGTGACAGTCACAGGAAGTCACTGGGGGACATCCTGGCCTCCTCCCAAGCCTTCCCCACCCCTACCAGCCACCAAGTCCCATCATTTCTGTCTCCTTAATATCTCTGGAGTACGATCCACTTCTCTCCACGGCCACCACCCTCTCTCACCTGGATGGTTTTTATTCTCCGTCCTCCCTCCCCTCCAGGCTGTTGCTACATGGACACCTGTGACCTTTCTAAAGGCAACTGTGATCATGCCTCTTCACTCCCCAACCTAACCCCCAGCAAGAGAGAATTCCGACACGGCATTTGATGTTCTTCTTTAGCTGACCTTAACACTCCTGTCTTTTCTCCTGCTGCATTTTGAGCTCACCTACAGCTAGTTCTCCTGTTCTTTCACATCTCTAAGCGTTTGCACATACTGTTCTTCTACCTGGATTCCCAGTACCTTCCCCAAAGGGCCACAGTGGCAAGCGTGGCCTAGAGGAGTCAGGAAATCAGGGAAGATTTCCAGGTCAGAGAGCTGGGCAGGGAGTTCTGGGTGGAGGTCTGCATGTGCCTGTGAATAGGGAGGTTTGGAATGTCATTCAGGTTTGGGGGGACCTGGCAGAGGTGCCGTCAGCTGGGGTATTGCTGGGGTCAGATAGGAATGTCGTGAATGCCTTAAAGGAGCTTGGCTGTGGAGGACGGCCTTGAGCGAGGCGAACTAGCTGGCTGGGAGAAGGCCTCTGTTGGAATGCTGGAGAGACACGTCAGGAAGCCAGACCCAGGCAGATGGATGGATGATGGCTTGCTGCTTCATGTTAAGGGTGCAGAGAGGCGAGGTCAAATGACGAAGGGAACCCAGAATGCCAGTGCATCCCGTAGCCCCATGTATAGGGAGGATCCAAGAGCATCATTCATGGAGATTTAACTGGATTCCGAGCCCCGTCTTTATTTTCACAAGAACCCTAAGAGGCAGGTACTGTTATTATTCCCATTTTACAGTAGGGAAGACTGAGACTAGGGGAGGCTAAGTGGCCTGCCAAGGTCACACAGCTCACCCCAAAGCCATTATGCAACCCTCCCCGCCCCCCAAGTGAGGGTTGCCGCTGACCCCACTGACAGCCCTGTCTCTACAGGAAATGGGAGGGCGGGGACCCAGGCGTGGCGCACCAGAAGACCCCCACCTGCCTCCTGCTGACCCCGGAGGGGGCCTTTCACAGCTTTGGCTACACTGCCCGTGATTACTACCACGATCTAGACCCTGAGGAGGCTCGGGACTGGCTCTACTTCGAGAAGTTCAAGATGAAGATCCACAGCGCCACTGTGAGTCACATTCCGGCTCAGGACCAGTTCCAGCCAGGGAAGCGGCGGGGTCAGGAGGGGAAGGGCCGGGCCCAATGGAGGGTGGGCAAAGAGGAGGGCGGGGTGTGGTGGCTAAGAGGACGGAGCTTGAAAGTAAAGAAGGGATGAAGGCGTGGCTGAGGGTGAGGATAGGGTTAGAGGAGAGGCAGGGCTAAAGAGGGGCTGGGGACAGAACTAAAGGGAGATTATAGAGCGAGCGGGACGATGCCCCAGAGGATAAGCACCAGGAAACGGGGTGATTTTAAGAGAGAGGCCGTCAGGAAATGGGGCAGAACTATGGCCTTCTGCAGAGTGGCCCTGTGTCCCTGCCAGGATCTCACCTTGAAGACCCAGCTGGAGGCGGTCAATGGAAAGAAAATGCCTGCCCTGGAGGTGTTCGCCCACGCCCTGCGCTTCTTCAAGGAGCATGCTCTCCAGGTGCGCTGCGGCCCCATCCCCAGGCCCACCCTTTCCCCTTAGCCCATCCCTTGCCACTGTCGGAGGTCAGAGGTCATCTTCTCCACTCCCCTGCCTTCTTGTCTGGTAGAGCCTGCATGGGCCATAGAGGTGTTGGTGGAGGGGTTAGTGTGAGGGATTTTCCCAACTCTGCTGGAAAGCTCTTCCTGAGGCTTGATTAGTTCTTCCAGCTCCCACAGAGGGCTGAAGACACCCCACTCAAGCCAGCCGCTCCTCTCACTGCCCCTCCTGCTCCAGGAGCTGCGGGAGCAGTGCCCATCGCTGCCAGAGAAGGACACGGTGCGCTGGGTGCTGACGGTGCCCGCCATCTGGAAACAGCCCGCCAAGCAGTTCATGCGGGAGGCTGCCTACCTGGTGAGGACATGCCGGCAGAGCAGTGGATGTCGCTTGGGAGGGCCATCCCATACATCCCATACATCCCCTCATTCACCCCACCACCCTGGGACCAGAGATTCATTGTGGGAAGGCCTCCAGCCGTTACTTGCTGGGCATTTTGGCCATTTGTTGCCACTGGGGGAGGGAGGTGGCAGCAGGAACAGAGGACTGAGGGACAAGAGGCACTGCCCAGGCCAGCTTAGCCAGTGTCTTAAGTCCAGTTTCCTAAAAGCAGAGCCCAGGATGGGAACTGTGCATTGTTCTATTGAAGGACACTCAGGAGAAAGGGGGTGGGGGGAGCAGGACAGGAGAAAGAGCTGAGATGTGGTCTCAACTGGAGTGTGACCTCAGCCTGACCCCATGGAGAGCTCTGGAGGGAGAACTGCACCCCCGTGTTGGCCACAGTGAGGCAAGGGGGCCAGTTTTTTGTTACTGGTTCCTGGGGAAAGGGGGATCCTCTCCAAGTGAGGTGGTTCCCATTCGGCTGAGGGCAGCTCCAGAGAAGGGGGCAGCTGTGAGCCAATAGCAGCCACACTCCCAGTTGCGGGGCAGGGCACTAAGAACATCCACTTCATTCAGCATCAGTATTTTCAGGAATCCACCACCACCACAGCCCCAACCACTGTAAGTTCCTGAGCACAGGAAACTGAAGGGAGGTGGTCTGGGCCAGTGTTCGCTGGTTTTCCTACCGTAAGAGATACTCAACGGTCTGGGGAAAGGATGGGTGGAGCTCAGGCACCCGCTCTCTAGTAGAGATGGGGGGAGAAAATGGAACAGCCTTCCAGAGCAAGGCTCATTTCTCGGTCCTGACCCTGGGGCTTTGGAGGACACCCTAGGACCTACAAAAGGGGTCTCGGGGCTGCCTGTAGACCCCTTGGAGGATACCAGGGCCCCCAGTGGGTCAGGCATGCACCCGGGTGCCTATGCTTGTCACTGGAAGAAGCTAACCCTAAGCCTAGTGGGCATCCCCCTGCAAAGACCAGAATGAAAGCAAGGCTGTGCCCAGCTAGAACAAACACGCCCTCCCCCCCCCCCAGCCATAGTGCCCCTCCTCCTGCCAGTTTACCCACTCTGCTTCCTCCCACACCGTTCCCTGGCTGCCAGCTCAGGAAGGGCTGGCCCTGGCAGGAAGTCTGGATACCTACCCCGCCCCACCCCCCACCCTGTCAGAATCCAGGGAATCCCACAAAATCATAAAAGACCTTCCACAGGGATTCCCCCATCCTGATGCAGGAAGTAACAGCTCCCAAATGGTTTTCTCCCCCCAACTGGCCTGTCTTGGTGCCTGGGATTTCACTAGGCGTTTCCTTCCTCCTACATGAGATTCCCCAGGAGCAAAGTTCTCCTGGGAGTGGGGAGGCCTGTGGCCACTGTGCCACCAGCTGGTGAAGGAGGAGGGCTCAGTGGGCCAAAGGGGGTCCCCACCATCTCATTTGATTGATGGTCTGCCCATTACTCACCGCACCCCCCCACCCCCCCCACACACACACTATGCTAGAGTCCCCACTAACACCCTCGGCCAGTGCCCAGCTGGCCAGCCAGCCCTGCTCCTGTGAAGGGGACCTTGCTGCAGCCCAGGCCACACTGGGCAGCTCAGAGGGCCAGATCCCAAGGTGCCCTGGGTTTTCACTCTGTCTAGGGTCTCTTCACAGGGCAACTGTGGGGCAGCTCCAGATTTGTGCAGCATGGAGGGGCCTGAAGGGCTAGCATGGGTGGGGGGTGATGGGGAGGAGATGGGAGCCCCACAGGCCCTGGGTGCCTGCCCTGGGGCCATCTTAGGTGTGACAGCCCATGGTGCTCCTGGCCCTGCCCACAACCTATCTCCAGGCGGGCCTGGTGTCCAGAGAGACTGCAGAGCAACTGCTCATCGCCCTGGAGCCTGAGGCGGCCTCGGTCTACTGCCGCAAGCTGCGCCTGCACCAGCTCCTCGACCTGAGCTGCCGGGCCCCAGGCAGCGGGCGCCTGGGCGAGCGCCGCTCCATCGACTCCAGCTTCCGGCAAGGTGAGCCATCTCCAGGGCCACTGAGACCAGAGCTCAGCTTTGTCTGGCATGAAGGAGAGCCCCCCCCCCCCCCCCCCGCCCCCCACACCCCCTACTCTGGAGAAGCCCACGAGAGGGCAGAAATATCCCACCTGGAGTTCAATTGGAATGAGGAGGCACAGCCGTGACCCGGGGGAGCCCAATCCCAGGCCTGAGGTTTCCCCTTGCCCTAGGGGAGTACCGTCTGAGGAGGGAGGACTCAGCCTCGCCCTGAGTTTGGGGTCTGAGGAGATAGCCTAGCCTGGGGAGGGGTGCTTGGGTACTGACAGAGGAGGAAGTCAGCCCGCTCTGAGCCAAGGGGAGGTCTTCAGGCGCTTTCCCCTAAACAACCCCTGGATCCTCCCCTCCCCTCATGGCACATCAGCTGCTCCCCTCCACCCTCCACATCAGCCCCCAGCTCCCGCTGCAGGACCAGGCACTGAGACAGCTAGTCAGCCTTGTTTATTGTGACAGGGCGAGGTACAAGCCCTGAGCTCCCTGGGTCCCCCGAGACCTGCCCTGCACACACACGCTGCTCCTTCAGACCCTCCCAACCCTGATTTCCCACAGCCTGAGCCCTGGTCCTGCAGCCAAATACTTCCCCTCAGCTGTCGGTGACAGAGCAGGAGATTATCCCGTCAGGTTCCTCCAGACCCTTGGGGGGTCAGCACCCCCTCTGCCATTCACGAGTGGAGCAGGAGTTTCAGGAGCGCTGGCTGCTCCAGGTGCTGATGGAGGGCGTTGGCGGGAGGACGAGGATTGAGTGTGGGAGCTGAGACACCTCCTTCTAACCTCACTGTCCGGCTCCCCCTCCACCCCCAGCCCGCGAGCAGCTGCGAAGGTCCCGCCACAGCCGCACGTTCCTGGTGGAGTCGGGGGTCGGAGAGCTGTGGGCAGAGTTGCAAGCAGGTGGGGAGACCGGGAGATGGCGGGATATGTCTTGGGCCCTCCAGGCCCCTATACACTGATGGCTGGAAGGGAACATTCGGGAAGTTGGCTCCAGCTCCTAAAAACCCCTCCCGCCAACATCCGCTGTATCTAACCTGGCAGTCCCTTCACAGTCACCTGCACCCTCACCCCACTCACAACCGTGCCCCTAACTCATGCTCCTTGCAGAGTTGCAGAGCCCTGGACCATCCCCCCTCCCCCGCACCCCACACATACACATACCTCGTGCCCCTACCCGGTGGCCTTAGGTTTAAGAACCTGAAGCCTCTCACACCTCCACATCACCACCCCTGCAAGCAGGACTCAGGACCTGCTTGGAGCAGGGCTGGAGGCTGGTTGGGAGGAGGCGCAGGGCTGAGGGTGCAAGGCAGGCCACGAGAGTGTGCTCACGCTCCGCTGCAGGAGACCGCTACGTGGTGGCAGACTGCGGAGGCGGCACGGTGGACCTGACCGTGCACCAGCTGGAGCAGCCCCATGGCACCCTCAAGGAGCTCTACAAGGCGTCGGGTGAGTAGCCAGGCCCTTGATACCCAGTAGCCCTTGATACCCAGCCGCCAATGCCCTCTGGCCGCCATGTCTGCACCGGTGCCTTCATCCCCTGCCCCACCCCAGGTGGCCCCTATGGCGCGGTGGGCGTAGACCTAGCCTTCGAGCAGCTGCTGGGTCGTATCTTCGGCGTGGACTTCATTGCCACCTTCAAAAGGCAACGGCCAGCAGCCTGGGTAGATCTGACCATCGCCTTCGAAGCCCGCAAACGCACGGCAGGCCCTCACCGTGCGGGGGCGCTCAACATCTCACTGCCCTTCTCCTTCATCGACTTCTACCGCAAGCAGCGAGGCCACAACGTGGAGACGGCCCTGCGCAGGAGCAGGTGGTCCTGGGGGCCATGGGCTCAGGCGGGGTGTGCGGCTGGGGAAGGGCCCTGTAAGGGAGGGTGGAGGCCGCAGCGGGCAGTGGGAGTCAGCCTAAAGCACAGCTCGCACCGCTCTAGCCAGCCCTGCAGCAGGGGGCGGCGCATGGGTAGCCCAGCTAGACTAAGCGGCCCCAAGTGGAGCAAGGGAATCCTGGGCCTCGGGAAAAGGGCCAACGTCTATCTTCTCTCCCCTCTTTCCCCCTCCACACACACACACACACACACCAACGTCTATCTTCTCTCCCCTCTTTCCCCTACACACACACACACACACACACACACACACACCAACGTCTATCTTCTCTCCCCTCTTCCCCCTACACACACACACACACACACACACACACACCGTCTATCTTCTCTCCCCTCTTCCCCCTACACACACACACACACACACACACACACACCAACGTCTATCTTCTCTCCCCTCTTCCCCCTCCAGACACACACACACACACACACACACCAACGTCTATCTTCTCTCCCCTCTTTCCCCCTACACACACACACACACACACACACACACACCAACATCTATCTTCTCTCCCCTCTTTCCCCCTCCAGACACACACACACACACACACACACACACACACACCAACGTCTATCTTCTCTCCCCTCTTTCCCCCTCCAGACACACACACACACACACACACACACACACACACCCCGTCTATCTTCTCTCCCCTCTTTCCCCCTCCAGACACACACACACACACACACACACACCAACGTCTATCTTCTCTCCCCTCTTTCCCCCTCCAGACACACACACACACACACACACACACCAACGTCTATCTTCTCTCCCCTCTTTCCCCTCCACACACACACACACACACACACACACACACCAACGTCTATCTTCTCTCCCCTCTTTCCCCCTCCACACACACACACACACACACACACACACACACACCAACGTCTATCTTCTCTCCCCTCTTTCCCCCTCCAGACACACACACACACACACACAACAACGTCTATCTTCTCTCCCCTCTTCCCCCTCCAGACACACACACACACACACACACACACACACGTCTATCTTCTCTCCCCTCTTTCCCCCTCCACACACACACACACACACACACACACACCAACATCTATCTTCTCTCCCCTCTATCCCCCTCCACACACACACACACACACACACACACACACACACACACGACTATCTTCTCTCCCCTCTTTCCCCTACACACACACACACACACACACACACACACACACACCCCGTGCTAGGAGGCTAGGGAGGCTCCTCTCCCGGAACTTCAGGCCTGGAACAAGCAGGCCCGGCTGAAGCCCCGGAGAGCGTGGGGATTGGGATAACACCTAAGGTGCAGTCAGTGCCCAGGCACATAGGCTCGGGCCAACAGGGGTACCCAGGACCCTGACATAGGGACCTGTACCCCCTTCACCCGCAGCGTGAACTTCGTGAAGTGGTCCTCACAGGGGATGCTCAGGATGTCTTGTGAGGCCATGAACGAGCTCTTCCAGCCCACAGTCAGAGGGATCATCCAACACATAGGTGAGCGCCGGAGCTTGGGTCCTCCATTACCCCCACGTACACACCCAGATGCGGGAATAACTGCCTCCGTTAGTGCCTGGAAACCCCCACACACCCGTACGCTGGAATGAGACCCAGAATCGTCTGGAACCCTGGAGGAGTCAGTGCGTTGGGAAATAAGAGCTAGGAGGGATTGTGTGTAGTCTTGCCAAGTTAAATAACCTCTGGTGCCTCAGTTTTCTAATTTATAAAATGGGGTGATAGTATCGGGTTCCCAAAACTGTTATCACAGGGATTTAAAGGAGCCGAAGTATCTAAAGAGCTCAATGTCATGTGCGCAGTAGGCATTTATCAGGTGCATATCCTTCCCTCAGGGCCTCCATGTGGGGGGAGGGGTGTATTGTTGGGGAGGCAGAGCCCTCAGTGAAAGCGCTCAATGTTTTTCTTCATCAAAATAGGGCAACGGTTTATAGTTGAAATGGCTAGTTTCTAATTGCCAGGCAGGTGGAGAGGAGGTGCCAGTGGCCGCGCAGTGGCAGCCTCAGCAGCTCAAACTGTCCCTCTCCCCTTCCCTCCTCCTCCTTCCCCCCACACCTCCACCCCATCCCGCAGAGGCGCTGCTGGCGCGGCCGGAGGTGCAGGGGGTGAAGCTGCTGTTCCTGGTGGGCGGCTTCGCCGAGTCAGCGGTGCTGCAGCACGCGGTGCAGGCGGCGCTGGGCCCCCGCGGCCTGCGCGTGGTGGTCCCGCACGACGTGGGCCTCACCATCCTCAAGGGCGCCGTGCTGTTCGGGCAGGCGCCCGGGGTGGTGCGGGTGCGCCGCTCGCCGCTCACCTACGGCGTGGGCGTGCTCAACCGCTTCGTGGACGGGCGCCACCCGCCGGACAAGCTGCTGGTCCGCGACGGCCGCCGCTGGTGCACCGACGTTTTCGAGCGCTTCGTGGCCGCCGAGCAGTCGGTGGCGCTGGGCGAGGAGGTGCGTCGCAGCTACTGCCCGGCGCGCCCCGGCCAGCGGCGCGTGCTCATCAACCTGTACTGCTGCGCCGCCGAGGACGCGCGCTTCATCACCGACCCGGGCGTGCGCAAGTGCGGCGCGCTCAACCTCGAGCTCGAGCCCGCGCCCGCTGAAGGCGGCCCGGACGCCGCCGGTGCGCCCCCCGGACGCCGCGAGATCCGTGCCGCCATGCAGTTTGGCGACACCGAAATTAAGGTCACCGCCGTCGACGTCAGCACCAATCGCTCGGTGCGAGCCTCCATTGACTTTCTTTCCAATTGAAGGCGCGGGGGTGGGGGTGGGGGGGATGTGGTGCCAGCCAGGTTCTGTCCGGCCCCGCCCACTTCGGTCCGGGGCGCGAGGGACCTGGCAGGGGCGCGCAAACATCCTAGTTCTGGTGTCAGCGCTCCTTACCCCGCCCTCCTGCCCGGGGACATGAGGTCGCAGGAGGGTGGGTGGGGAAACATCCAGAGCCTCTGGCTTTGGGATTAGGCCCAGACTGACTGTAAGGCTGAAGGGCTCTGCCAAGGACTGGGGTCAAGGAGGCTTGATCGGCACGCCCATAGGGAACACGTGACTCCGAAGGCAGAATGCTCCAGATGACTGGATCCAGGCCAGAACTGGGGGTGGGGGGTGGATGCAGTTGGGAGGGAGAGGCCAGGCAAGGCCCATAGCGGAGGGGCAGCAGGAGGAAGGGGGTTGGCTGGGACTGGGCAGTGCACTGATTGGTGGGCTCAGCCCACACAGGGAGCGGGCAGAGCAGCCCGGTACCACAGGAAAGTGACTGGAAGCTGACACAAGAGGGACAGGGGTGGCAGGGCCTTCCTGGGGTGGTGCTGACCACCCCAGTATGACTGTTAATTGTAGAAAGGGCAGTAGCAGGCTAATGAGAAGTGTACAGGGTGAAGGCACTTATGAGGGAATGTGGGTAGCATGCTGGGGGCGGGCTTTCCTTCGGGACAGATGAAGGCCCCAAGGGCAACCTGTGAATGACCCACTTGAACCCTATCCCAGCCACAAAACGGGGGAGGGACATTAGGAGGACAAAGGGGACACCAAGGACTGTCTCAGCTCTGCCAGACAACTCAATGTGCCATTAATGCCCGCCCAGGACATGGAGCAGCCCTACCTGCCCAAGGTGACAATAAAGCATTTATGCTGGTACCTCACAAGAGGGAACCCCAGTTATGTAGTAGCGGGGGCCTGAGTTCCAGAAAAAAGGGAGAAAGCTTTCAGCTGTGCATGGGGCTAGGAATGATCAGAAAGAGGATGCTGGTGTCTCCTTGTCAAGTATCCCAAACAGAACTCCCCCACTCCATAAGACCGCTCTCTGGCCTGAGCAGAAGGGCTCTCTCCATTCAAACTCTCTTGGCAACTGTTCTCAGGCCTAAAATGCCATCACTGTAGATAGCTCTTTGGGGACTAGGACTATAATACCACACAGTTCCCTTGCCTCCTAAAAGTAGGAGCTTGGCCAGAACTGTACCTTGGCCCATAGTCTAAGGGATTGGGCGTTCTCAGGACCCTGAAGAACAAAAATCCCACTGGTCTCTGGTATCCACTGAAAGTTTTATTTCTTTAGGATTTCATCCCAACCATTGTTTAAAAACCAAGTAACACACACCTGGGTGCAGGAGCTGGGAACTGCACCTCCCTCCTACTCACCATAGACAGCAGTGGGGAAGAGGGAGGAGGCAGGAGAGGTGGCTTAAATGAGACAGCAGCAGCAGTAATGGAAATGATGACATCACAGAGCCAGCTCCCTCCTCTCCCGGGCCCTGGCTGGAGCTCCTATGGCTTGCAAGTGGGGAGGGATAGGTAAAACCCACCCTAGGTCCTCCCCCTCCCCCACCCCTCCTCAGATAGCCTCCTTGGGGGCTCAACCCATTTCTTCCCGCAGGAGACTGAGGCACATGGAGAGGAGGAAGTGGGAAGAGGAAGACACAGGAGAGGCAGGGAGGTGGCATGAATGAAGGCAGAGGTGAGGTGTGGGCAAGGCCCCAGCTTGGAGGCCCCTAGACACACCACCCCCATGCCCATCCTAGGGACAGATGAGGAAGCCACACCATCATGCAGCATTTGGGGAGATGAGGTGGAGATTAAGGCTGAGGGGCCCCAAGGTGGGCCGGGGCGTGGGCCTCAGTCGAAGCCGTGCCAGTCGCTGTGCTCCGAGTCGTATTCTAGCTCAGCACCCACGCACTTGACACCATCCAGCAGCATGGGAGTGCCATGGTGCCGGTCTGCAAGACAGGCTTCAAGTCAGTAAGCCAGGCTGGACCACTGGCCCCACCCACTCCAAGAGGACCCCTCTACCTTCTCTCTGGGCTCTATTCCGGGGGCGGGGGATGGGGGAAGTGGGGGATGGGGGGAGGTGGAGACACCAAGGAGGTGGGGAACCCCAGCCATGGCAAGGATCCCTTTTTCAGACAGGAGGAAGGCAGAATCCCCTTTTGGCCAAACAGGCGCTTCCCTCCCCTAGCCAGATGCATGCCCTGCACTCTCACCCATGACGCGGGCCTGCACCACCACTCGCACACAGGTGCCCGTGCCACCTTCACAGGCTAGCAGCATCTCCTCCTTGAGGACACCTTCCTTGTGCGCTGTGTACTCACACTTGACGCTGTAACCTGTCCGGGCAATCAGCAACTCCATGGCCTCCAGCCCCTGCCCCCCAGTACTCATCCTCTCCCTCCTCTAAAAGAGCAAGGATGGCCCAGGACCCGTGCCCCTGGGGCTGGGGCACAGGCGTCAGGAATTTCCCCTTCTTCAATGAGCTCTACATGCCTCAGGCCTGTGGGCCACCCCATTAAGGTTCCAAGGGTCAAACTTAGGCTTCCAGGAGGAGGGACTGCTGATTCCCCGAAAGGCAGGCAGGGAGAGGGAGTGATTGGAAAGGGGGCTGGACAGGCCAGGACTTGAGCAGATTAAGTGGCAAGAGGCAAAGGCCTGAGGGAGTTTGCTCAATCCACTTAAGGGTAAGGTCATGAGGAGGTGGGGGGGACATGTGACTGAAGCTGGGGCTTGGAAAAAGAGTGAAACTGACGCCCTAGCCTATGGAGAGGGTGGGGGCTGAAGCTAGCAGGGTAGGGAGAGGCAGCCCCCAGCCCAAAGCCCAGGTGGGGGCTAGGAGGGAGCCATGAAGTTCCTAAGGCTCCAGCAGGTTTCTCTTGAGGGACATGAGTGAGGGAGGTCTGAAGGTCCAGAGCCAGCTCCTCAGTGGCTCCCATCATCCCGCTGAGTGAACTATCAGGCAATGGGGCAGACATAGGCCAACAGTGTGAGTCCATGGGCTTCTGTCCAGGGAGTGAGGCCTGGGGCAAGGGACCTGCCAAGTTGCCACACTGTAAGCCCGTATAGAAGGCGTCATGTTCCCGGCTGCTGCGTTGCCTGTCCCCGCTCCATGGGGGGAAAAGAGCATCCCATGTTCTCACTCCCATTCACTCCCAGGCCCTGCTGGAGGAAGGCAAGCCTCCAGCACCCTGAGCAGAGGACGCACCTTCTGGGACAGGCATGATGCTGAGGAGCTTGAGGTGCAGGCTGGGGACAGGTGCCTCTCGGACGTCCTTGCTCAGCCTTTGCACCGAGGGCAGAGTGAAGGTAATCTCATACCTGTGCAGGATCTTCAGGAAGCCAACCTGCAGCAGGAAGGGCGGAGGAAGGAAGCACCTTCACTTACAGCCTCCCCCAGGGCCCACCCGCGTCATGCCATCTATGATCCTGTGGGCCTTTGCACCTGTTCCCTTGGGGACCCTAGGGGGTCTATCTGCCCCCTCCACTCCAGCTGGTCCACACCCCAAGCCCGGTGACTCCAGGTCTTTCCCTGAGGACCTCACCCCACAGCTGGGCCACTCTTCAGCATCTGTCTCATGGGCCCCACAGCTCCTCAGGGGCCCATTTTATAGGCAAGGAAATGGAAGCCAGGAAATGATAGGCTACAGGCCTCTTGGCCCCACTTACCGTGAGTAGCCCAGAGCAAGGTACCAGCCACTGCCCAGAAGGGGCCATTCCCCTGCCCCCATCACTACTATCACCTGCCCAGGGCCAATAGCCCTGGGTCAGGGACACTGGTCCTCCAGTCACTCATGTGGAGGCATGGGGCAACACAAACTGCACAGATGAAGGCTGGGATAGAATGAGAAGCTGACACGAGACCAGCTGTGTCAGTCCAGAGCTGGCCCACAGACCTGGCACCAGCCACTGAACCCAGGCTTCTGCCTGCCTGCTGGCATCTGAACATGGATGCCTGCCTGCCCACGCAAAAGCGCACTGTGTCCAACAGGCCCGACTCAGGGTCCAAGCAATTTCTGTTGTTCATACAGTGCTTGGCAACCGATGCCCTCTGGGAGAGATGCCATCCTTGGAAACTCCAGTCGTATGAAGGGTCACAAGCCAGGGTGGCTGCTGAGCAGGTAGGCTGACCGAGTGCCAGTCCAGGAGGCACAGAGGTGCATGCTGTACCCACAGCTCACATGCACACACACTCTTCTGTTCATGCTCTCAGGGGCCGGAGGGGCCTGTCCCTGGGGGCCAGTTGGGGTTGGCTGCATGGAACATTTAGCCTTTCAATGGGATCAGGCTGATGCCACTGCATGATAAAGCTCAGTCCGTGTGGCTCCCGCACTCTGCAGGTGGAGGACACACTTCTCAAGAGAGCTTTCTGGCTGGAACTGCCAAGGATGACCTGTGATGCAGCTGCACCACTTGCAGAATTTTCCAGGGGAAATACTCAGAGATGTGCAAAAAAATACTCATCACTGCCCTCTTTATAACAGTGAGAAATAGAAACAGCAGTAACACGGGGAATAGGGAGCCAGCTAAATCAACGATGATACATATAATGGAATACAGTTGTAGAATCTTGTGGAAAATGATTTACTGACAGGGGCAGGAGACGGTTCACAACAGAAGCAAACAAAAAACAGTGTTACACTATGATACCAGCTTTTTGTTTATGGAAACAAAGCTATAAAAAAAAACTAGAATGACACACATCAAAATATTAACCATTGTTATTTCTAGATTCTAAAATTGTGGGTACTTTTAAATTTCTTTATCGTTTTCTCTATCTTCCAAAGTTTCTGTAATAGAAATGAATAGATATTGCAATGGGGAGTGGGGGAGAGGGAGAGATTTTTTCACCCAAGGATATTTTTCCCACTGATTTTCAGACAGAGTGGAAGGGGAGGGAGGGTGGAGAAAGATAGAAACATCAGTGTGAGAGAGACACATCGATTGGTTGTCTCCCGTACATGCCCCAACCAGGGCGGTGGATCGAACCCACAACCGAAGTACATGCCCTTGACTGGGAATCAAACCCTCAACCCAAACCAGCCAGGGCTATTTTAAGTTTTATTTCATTCTGTTTATTCCCTTGGGGAAGTTGTCCTAGAACCGTGGTCGGCAAACAGCAGCTCTCGAGCCACATGCGGCTCTTTGGCCCCTTGAGTGTGGCTCTTCCACAAAATACCACGACCTGGGCGAGTCTATTTTGAAGAAGTGGGGTTAAAGAAGTTTAAGTTTAAAAAATTTGGCTCTCAAAAGAAATTTCAATCGTTGTACTGTTGATATTTGGCTCTGTTGACTAATGAGTTTGCCGACCACTGTCCTAGGAGAAAGAGCAAGGATTGGGCAGAGATGGGAATGAATCTGGGCCCCTTCTCAGGGTGGCCTCGATGGACCAGATGCGCCCCCTCCCCCTCACCCGGCATTCCTGCTCAACTTTGGAGCCCTGGTTTATTGTCCAACCTGAGGGCCTCACTCTCTGTTTCCCCCAATCCATTCCCTTCAGAGACTTTCTCCTGCCCCTCCCAAGTGGCTGTGGGATCCAACAGTGTCCCAAGCGTTGGAGAAGCCACACTGGAGGGTGTGTGAAGTGTGACCAATAGGAGGTGTGCTCCAAAGAGCAGAAAACATGGGGATGAATTAGCCAGCGGTTTGGCAAAAAAGGAAAATAAAGTCATACCTTGTTATTAGCATAATTAGTTAGTCTCGCAACTGTGTAACATATATACATTCTTCCATTTTATTCTCGAACAAACTCTATGGGATGTGAATTGTCTTCATTTCAGAGAACAGGAAGCTGAGGTGAACTGCCAAGGTCACAGAGCCTGACTAGCAGGCCTGGACCTGAACCCAGCCTGCGACACCACAGCCTGGACACCCACCTTCCATTGCTATTATTAGGGTGATGCAGATGATAACGGCTCCACTCCACTCACCTCATTCAAGGTGACATTCTAAATGCATTCATCTCATTGCAATCTCATCACCTCCCACTTCACAGATGGGGAAACCAAGGCCCAGGGAGGGATAAGGATATGTCTATGAAGGCAGCTTAGAGGATGTGAAACTGACAGGCCCAGGAAGCCAAGCAGGGCTGAGAAGGAGGTGGAGGAAGTAAGACTAATGGTGGGGGAGCTGTGCACATACCTTAACCAGAAAGCTGCTGTCACTCTCCTGGGTCACCATGACTACTGAGTCATGCAGCTTCTCATCAAAGTGGACGTGGCTCTGGGAGCCCTCCGCATCATGGCCGGCTGCAAAGCGGATACTTCGGACTCTGGGCTTGTTGCCTAGGACGAGAGTGGGAGATGGCTCCAGGGACTGCGGGCTTCCTCTACCCCCAGGAAATGACTCCTCCTTGTTGCTCCCTGAGGCCCTGCAAGTGCCCCTGACATCACCCAGCACTCGCTGGCTGAACTCTTTTCAAGGCTAGGCCACATCCTACCTGACTCTGGGGATCATGAGGCTTGAGGCCCAGTCCTCCCACAAAAAATACCCAAAGAATGGGTGTCGGGAATTGGCTAATATCACACCTCACTTAGAGGGAATAAGGCTGACACCAGAGACAAGAAGAGACAGTCTTCCAGACTCTCACCTAGCCCCAGGTGGACCAAGACCCAGCCCTGGCCTCAGAAAGCCTGCCCAGGGCTCTCCTCTGCAGGGCCATGCCCCCCATCTCTGGGACCTTCTCTTCCAGGTATGCCTGTGCCTGAGGTCCCTTACTGCCCCTCCTGATGACCCCAACCTGGTCGAGGTGTGGAGCAAGGACAGGAACAGGCTCCTTGGGACCTGTCTGGGAGTGGGAAAAACAAAGGGGGGCAAACCCCACACTGAGCCCACCACCTGGGAGAGGCTGCGCTGCCCCTAACTCATCACGGATCACTGGCAGGAAAGATGGGAGAACCCAGGGGAGCCTCCAGGACCCTACCCAGAGATACCCTCTTCTGTGTAACCCTTCACAAGACCCTCAGGTTCTTCAAAGCCAGGAGGCAGGAGTTGAGACAGGCAGATATCAGGAGCCAATCCTGGGGGAGGTCTATCTTACCAAGAGCATGACCCCAGTCCTCTCTGGCCCCCACAGTCCCAAGGCCTCCCAAGAGTCCTACTTAGAGTCCTTCTGGTGCAGGGCCTGGCCTAGCCCTGACCTGGGTTCTTAGAGGAGCCATCTTGGCACTTCCACATTCTTTGCTGAGATCCCAGACCTGACCCTTAAATCTCACCAGCCTCCCTTGCCTAAAACCCTCCAGGAGCCCTTCTGACTCTGAATGAAACCAAAATTCCTTTCTGTGGCTCTACCCACCTCGCCAAGCTCAGTGCTCACCCAAGCCCTGCATGTCTCCCCAACCCCCACAGTGCAACACAGAGGCTGGAACACAGGGACATGAGGGCACATACCTCCACAGACCAGCGCACCAAGGGGTCCCCACATTCCCTGCTAGGGCTTGGGTGTACCCTAGGACCTAGCATAAACACTGGTGCAATTACTGATGTAATTTGTGCTCACATTCAGACACACACCCCCACACACAGCCAATGCAGGCCCCACAGGCAATAACACCCCTCTCACCAGCACCCGCTGGAAGACCCTGCAAACCCCACCAGGCCAGGAAGGCACTCACCCTTGTTGGCTGCAGCCATGGATGCCCTCCCTGCCACGGGGGAGACACGCAGCTCCTTCTGGACCCTGACGCTTAAGCTCAGCAGCCTCCCATGCTCCAAGGACACCAGCAGGAGCCTGTAGGATAGGGAGTGGGGAAGGCATTGGGATCAGGGCCACCCATGGCCTGAGAACAGAGACCTCCCTTTAGGAAGGACCCAAACTCCTGCTGCTTTTAGCACCCCAAGTGTTGCCTGCACCCTCTAGCACAAGGAGCTCTGCCCCCAACTCCTCTACCCACACGCCACATTCACCAAGAGCCCTCACCCCGCCAGACACCCTATTGACCCAGGACCCAACTGGCAGGCACAGAGCTGCAGCTTCTGGGTGCCAAAGCACCAGCACAGAACGCGTGTGCCCAGGCCACCTGAGGCTGACAGGAAGGGCAGTCTGGAAAGGAGGGGACTTCTTTGGCTCTTTCCAGGAGCCAGTTCTAGAGCTGGTGACACCAAGGGTGTACCCTCCTGCAGCCAGAGTCCACAGTGTTCAGGTCATACAGCCAATAAAGGTCAGAGTCAACAGTATGCTTAGAGGGGAACAAGAATGGGGGTTTACATAAGACGTGTCCTTGGAGCTTTCCCTACTGGTGACTGACCAGGGCCACATACAGAACAGACGCCTGTGAAGGGGACTGCCCTCCCCAGCTCAGCCCCCCAAAAGCAAGCTGCCTCAAGGCAGGGACGGCGGAGGTGCCCAGGAAGCCTGTGTGAGCAGTCCAGCCCTCTTGGGCTGAGCTGGGATCATCTCAACATCAAAACAAATAATGAGCCTGCCCGTGTGGCTCAATGGTTGGGCAATCCATGAATCAGAAAGTCACAGTTCAATTCCCAGTCAGGGCACATGTTGGGGTTTCGGGCTCGATCCCCAGTAGGGGTTATGCAGGAGGCAGCCGATCGATGATTCTTATCATTAATGTTTCTATCCCTTTCTTCCTCTCCCTTCCTCTCGCTGAAATCAATAAAAGCATTTTTTTAAAAAGAATAATGAGTGCAACTGAAGGAAGCAGATGGAATACATAAAACTGGAGCAGTCACAGAGATTAGGAACAAAAGAAGAGAGAAAGCCAAACAAACAAACAAACCCAAACCCTCATTTGTCACCACTGACAGTGACAATGCCCGAACTCTTTACTCTGAAAATTGGCAATAACGAGAAATAGTTCAGCCTATCTCCTGGCCTTTCCCGTAATGAAATTGCCCTGGTGGTTAAAAGAAAGCTCTTTTTTTACAGAAGAATTCTCGCTATTAAATAACAAAGAAATGACCAAATGCCAAGTAATTCTGCAACCCCGAACTCGTGCTGGAGGCAGTGAGTCAGTGGATGGTAAACCAACCAGGAGGAAAAAGGTTGCTGAAGTAGATGCTTACAGATGCTCACGTGTCACCAACAGATGACCTAGAGTTCTTAAGGGGAATGACACAAGTTTGCAATGGAGAGATGTGACATCAGCCAGTCATGCACCGGTTAATCGCCCCTCACTCACAATGGAACCTGGCCACTGATACCTCCTGATGTGAGGCAGCACCACTGACAAGGACACAGCACCTGCCCAAAACGTCTAACTTGCATCTAATCAAGCCCCTAGCTCCAACTTCTGGCCTATGGAAAACACAGAGGTTAGTGGAACAAATTAAATGACTCCACAAGAAAGCAATGAGACACACCCAGAAAACAGGATAGTCTTTAGAACAACTGACCTGTGTTGTTATTTTTTCCAAACTGCAAGAAAAATAAAGAGAAGTTTTTTAGATAGGGGATGGGCAAAAAACAGACTACAGGGCTGCTGCCTGTTTTGTTTTGATTGATTTTTAGCGAGATAGGGGGAGAGAGAGAGAGAGAGACAGAAACATCAATGAGAGAAATACCAATCCGCTGCCTCCAGCAGGTGCCCAACCACCCTGCCCACCCTGCCCGAGGATCAAACCCACAACCTGGGTGTGTCCTGACCACCTTTCAGTGTACGGGAGGAAGCTCCAGCCAACCAGCCAGCACCACTGCCTGTTTTTTGTCAAGTTTTATGGGAACACAACCACACTCATTTGTTTACATATTGTCTGAAACTGCTTTTGCAATTAAAAAAACAAAACACAAAACTAGTTTGAGTAGTTGCCACAGAGACCACATAGCTTGCAAAGACTAAATTATTTACTATCTGGCCCTTCACAGAAAAAGTCTGCCAACTGCTGTTCTAGATTAACACACACAGAGACCAAGAAGGCAGGGTACTCTATGGGACAAATGACCTGGTTTTTTCCACTACACCAGCTGCAAGAAGAAAAATAAATGGGGTAGGGGGTTTCTAACTGCCCATAAAAAACACATTTGGGAGATAATTAGAAAGTATGAATGGGACTGGTTCTTAGATGACATTAAGAAATAAGAGCTTATTTTATTTGGTGAGATAATGAAATTGGATTCTGTAGAGAAGTATGTCCTATTTTTCAGAGATACACAGTGAAGTATTTGGGAGATGGGTGACCCACGAATGATCTCAGCTAGTCCAGGGAATGAGGAAGGGAAACAAACCACAGATTGGTGGCCTCACAGTGAGGGGCTGGGCCAGTGGAGGGCATGAACTGGAAGTCTTACAGGTGCTGAGCTGCCTGGGCACCGGCCTCACCTCCCTTTCCACTTCCCAGTTCAAGAAATCCACCCAGCCCCAACCCTGCCTCCTGGGCACGGTGATCAGCTGGGGTGCCAGGAACCCCTGATTGAAGGAGGCTGCAAGGAAAGGCAAGGCTTGGGTCTCAGGAATGCAGGAGTCACCACAGCAGGTACAGCCAGGCCAGCACACATCCCCATCCCCTTGGAGGCTAGCTCCCAGGCCCCACTCAGAGTGCAAGCAGGGTTACTATGCCCCCACTCATCATCTCTGGCCTGGGCTGCTCTGGGTCTGCTTATCCCCAGGGATCCTGGCTCCAGGAGAGAAGCCTACCCCCACCCCATCCACTCCAGCCACCCTCTGAAGCTATGGACTCAGAGTATGTGAAAAATGGCCACGAGCAAAGGGTACCAGATCACCTGCCCACTTTTCGAAGAGGCTGTTCCAGCCACACCTCTGCAGCCATGGGGGAATGACTGTCCAATGCCCACAAGATCCCTGCATCTCCCCTGGAGGCCCTGGTGAAACTCTTAACCAGTGGCGGCTCAGCAAAGGCTCCTGGGGACTCGTCACAAAAACACTCTGACCCAGTACTTGCAGGGCCCCCTCCCTGTCTTCCCCCACAATGCACTGCATGTTGCCTGCCCGGAACAATCCTGTCCCCCTAGCCTGGATCGCAGCCCCAGTGTACCTTTCTTAGGGTAGCACGACACCACACCCCTGCCCATCCCAGCATAGGCCTGAAACACCTTTAAAAGGATCCCCTTCTCATTTATGGGATCATTTAATAACTATGTTCCCTACCTTTCAAGGGCAGTAACTGTCTTTGCCAAACTCTGTCTTGGCCAAACTCTCCCAGCACCTGGCAGGGAGAACCTGTGTTCACTTCATATTTGTTAAATGAATGAATGACCAAACTAAGCGGAGCCCAAGTCGGGGCCTTGGCTGGGCCCTCTTGGCAACTCTTACCAAATGCTTTCAGGAAGAGGAAAGCCCTACCCCACTCTCTTAGCCAACCTCTGCCCTGGAGGGCACACCCCTCCCCCATCTCCGAGGATAGCCTCCCACTAGGCATTCTTCTCGCCTTGCCACCATCAACTGGTGATCAACCCTTTCCATCCTTAACATGGAAAGCCCAAAAGGTAGGGCCTGCATAAAGCCAGAGAGTAGGACCTGCATCTCCTGCACTGACCAGCAGAGGGGGAGGCAAGTGACTTCCGGGGCCCAGAGCCAGGAAGAAGCAAGCCTCCTTTCTCACAGCAGGAGGCTGTCCCCCGAAGCCAGGCTCTTCACACAATTCCTTATCAGAAGCAGGAGGAGAAGGTGTCCAGCCTCCTGCTGCACTGGCCTGAGGGAACTGCGAGGCCCCTTCCTGTGCCGGCCAAGTCCTGAGTATGCCTCAAGCCCAGCAGTCCTGGTCCAGATTCAGGCTGCCCGGGCAAGTTACTTCACATCTCTGTGCCTCAGTCTCCTCATCTGTAACACAGGAAAAAGCAGTGGCCTCTTCCTCAGAGGGTTTGGTGCAGCTGGTGTCTGAAGCTCTGACAAGGCTCCCCAGTTCAACCCCACTTTTGCAAAAGCAAACCCCAAAGGCCTGCTTTTTGAGGCAAAGGCAATTTGAGGGAAGCACTGTGGAGAGAGAGGACTTCAGGCAATCCTGGAACAGCCAGGAATGGCCCTCAGGGTGGGCCCCCCGGGACTTCAGCCTTCTCAGAATACAGCTCATGGGTTGAGGGGCCTCCCTCCCCCTTTCCACCTCCATCCTGCTGTCCCCCTCCTCCACTCCCAGGCCAGGCAAGTCCCCAGGGATTGCCAGAGAACAGACTGCTGGGAGCCTGCTGTCCCCAAAACCAGAGGAACTCACAAGGCAGATATGAAGAATGTACATCCTGGAAAATACCTCCAGCCCAGCAAAAAAAAAATGACACCTCTTCTTAGATGGGCTATTAACAGGTCAGGGGTGGTACCATGGACAAGCCACAGGATGGGGAGGGCTGGAAAGCTAGAACAAGGGCCTTAAGGGCTTCTTTGGCTCTCAGTTACTCTCGGGGAAATTGGGGGAAACTTCTTTCTAGAGGACAGAATGCTGCCAGGTCAGGTCCCTCTCACTTTATAGAGATTGTTGCTTCAAGGTTACCCTATCCAGGGCAGGGCTCAGCCAGGCCCAATGAAGCCTCTGGCATGAAGAACAGGCCCAGGGACAATGACAAGTGAGTAGACAGATGGACAGATGGACAGTTACACAGAAACCCAGAGTTCTCAGCCCCTTCGACTCCTGCCCCACTGGGTGCTGTCTGTTACTCCAGGCTGTCCCACACTGGGGCCCAAGCCTCCGGACTGGGAAGGAGGGCCTATGGCAGGTGGCGCTCCAGAACCCGCCACCTTCTTGGGTTTCTAGCTCAATCCCCAGTAGGGGGCATGCAGGAGGCAAATGATGGATGTTTGTCACATCAGTGTCTGTCTCTCCACATCCTTTCCTCTCTCTAAAATCAATAAAGACATTTTTTTTAATTGCTCAAGCTTGTAAAAAGATTGCCCATTGGGGCCACTGACCTGCTGGCTCCAGGACCCAACCAAGACTGAACACAGTGGGGACCCACATACTTAGACCGATGCCTGGAAAGGTAAGACTGGAAGTCAGGTATGGCTGTGGCAGTTTTATATCAACTCAGTCTGGATGTGACTCCATTTCCTTGTAAGGATAGGTATGAGTGTTCTCTCTCTCATCCATCATGCCACACCCTCCTATCTCCCCAAGAAGAGCTGCCTTCCTCTATCCAGCATCCCCTCCCCACAAAACCCTCCTACCCCGATCCCTCAGCTAGAAGGTGCTTAGATTCCCTCTAGCGTCCAGACTGCCTGCCACACCCTGGTGGTCCCAACAAGTAAAGGCCAGGCAGGGTCCAGGGTTGGTCAGCTGCCCCTGACTTTCTTCCGTTCTGCTCCAGCTTCCTAATGCCAAGAATCGAGAGGAAAGGCAATCCAGTGCCTCCTCTCTCAGTGCAGCAGGGCCCCTGTTCCTTAACTGGAACACTGGCTCAGAACCTAAATGGAATCCCTCCCTCCTGCAGCCTCAGGGCCAAGTCCCTAGAAGCACCAGGGGGCCAGGTGTAGGACCCTGTATCTTCTCCCGCCTCCATCCCCATGGATTTGGCGCCCCCATCCCCGCCCCATTCTCATCCTCAACGAGGACAAATGAGGGTAAAGGACCCCCCCCCCGCCTTCCCCAACTCCCCATCATACCCCTCCTGGTCTGTGAGGCAGCGGCTCTGTCTTCAAAGCTAATCCTGTGCGCTCCCCACCAAGACCTCTGTTGACGCAGTCTCTGGAGCCCGCACTCCCCGACACCACCGCCCTGCTACCTGAGGGTGCCGAGGCACGCGAGGCTCAGAGAGGGTGCCCGTCCAAGGTCACACAGCGAGGCAGGGGCTGTAGCTGTGGGGGGATGCTGATGGCGCTGACCCCAGGACGCCCCCGCCCTCAGTGTCACACGTGCCCCGGACAGCGTCCCACAGAAATACCCCAGCTACACTAGCTGACGGTCACCGCGTCCCCGGGGCCGGGCATCTCCCCAGCTCAGACGCCAGAGAGCCCTCCCCAGCCCGGCCCCGACAACGGCGCGCCCCTCCACCGCCCCAGCCGCACGGGGTCTCGAGCACCGACTGCTTAGGACACAGGCTCCGCTGGGAGGGCATCTCGGCGAGCGGGGAGGAACCAGCAGGTAGCGGAAGGAGCGGCAGTCTTACCGTGCGAGGCGCACCCCGCGGCCGGGCCCGGACTACCGAGGCGGGGGGCAGTGGCGATCGCGGCGGCAGTGGGGGTCTCAACGCCGAGCACGAGGAGGGAGCCCAGAGTGGCACCCACCCGCCGCTCGGGCACGCCCCCGCCCCCGCCCATTGGTGGACCGAGGGGGTGGGGCGAGGATTGCTTCAGACCAATAAGCGGGCGCCAGAGAACCGCCAACGGGCGTTGCGCGACTGCATCACGTGCAGGGCCATGCGGCTGCGCAGTGCGAGCCCTCACTTAGGGCCCCGGGAGGTGCTGTGATGAAGGCGGCGAGGCCGCCCGACTTAACCTGGGGCCAGCGTCGGGCGGAAGGGAGAGAGCCAAGGAAGAGTGCCAGGAGTAGGTCCCGCCCGCGCCCCACCTTCCCCTGCGGAGTTTGCACTTGCCGCCTCTGCCTCCACTTGGAAAGGGCCTCCCCTAGGCTCTGCCCCCTCCAGCGGTCGCAAGGCGGGGCTCAGGGCTAGGTGGGGCCCGCGAAAGTCGCTCCCTAGCTCGCTTCCGCCATCGGTTCGCGCATCTCTAGGTCCAGTGTCGGAGCCGCTCTGCGAACCCTGGGATTTGGCCTCTTTCCCTCCCACCCCTAACCCCTGTCTCGAAGGAAGCGGTCGGGCGCGGCCCTGAGACTCCTCCTGGGAGCCCTGCACGCCGAGATAAACACCAGAACAAAGGAGGCAGGCGGGGTGGGGGTTGGGAGAACCAGGGGCCCTCCGGGGACCGCAGCCTCAGTACCGGGTCTCCAAGGAGGCAGTCGTCATGGCAGCAGGATGCAGGATGTCATGGCAGCGGGATGCCCCTAGCTCAGCGCTGCAAGGTGGGCTGTGGGCGCCTGCCCGGAGTAGAGGAACGAGAGGCTGGGGGTAGCGGAGGGAGAGTCTTCAGCGGCTCTAGCTGCACCTCCGCCTTCCTATCCTTGAACACGAACACACACACACACACACACACTGAGAGACGCACACACTATTTACCCCGCCGGGACAGAGTCCCTAAAGTGCCCGCAGGGAGCCCGCCAGAGCATGCAGCGCCCTCCTTCAAACGTGACTAGGGGAGAGATGGCCTGAGCGGCTGAGGTGCAGCCTCCTTTCAGAAGGACCGGATCGCTGCCGTTGGGGAGCCTCTAAGGCCCCTACCCTGTGCTTTTGTCTGCTCGCTGTTGGCAAACTAATCTTCCTGAGCTATTGTCTCCATTGAGTCCTACCCGGCTGCAAAGCGCTCCTTGCTCTGCGACTGTCTCCAGCAGAGCCTCACAAACTTTTTAGCAGCATTTTTGGGTGACTCCTGTGCCTTCTGGAGTTTGAGATGCTGTCCACAGGGGCCGGCACTGGGAGATTTCCACCCAGCCCACTAGCTCCTGCCAGATGCTCTCCCACTACCCAATCCCACGTTCCATGCACTCTACTATGCTCCCCCCTCCAATTTGTCAAAGTAAGAAACGTTCAAACCTGCAGAGAATTTGTATGAGTTTATTTGAACCAAACTGATGACAATTACCAGGAAGAAAAACCTCAACGGATTGAGAAAAATGCTCCGCAAAATGGCAGTTCTGCACCCAGTTTTATACGTTGTAATAAAAAGATAAGACATAAGTGGATTACATGAAATCCATTGGTAATAGATTAGGGAGGTGGGACAAAGCAAAGGGGGGGGCGGGGGGAGAGAACCTCTGGGATTGGATAAAAGGTAAAATGATAGACACATACTTCTTTTACATAGGTGGGTACAGGACAGTTAACAGTCAACAATTTCATGATTGCCCTGACCATGTGGCTCATTTAGTTAAGCATTGTCCCACGCACAGAGAGGTTACCAGTTTGGGCACATGCCCAGGTTGTTGGCTTGATCCCCAGTAAGGGACATGCAGAAGGCAGCTGATCAATGTTACACGCGCTCCCTCCCTCTCCCTCTAAAAATAACCAAAAAAAAAAAAAAAATCAGTAAAAACATTTTAAAAATAAAATTTTAAAAATCCCATTATCATAATAACAGTGAGGGAATTTGTGGTCTCTGCTCTGGTGTGGTTGTTGTACCCAAAGAGGTCCAGAAAAAGGGAAACTACCTTGACATTCCAAAGGTATGTTATCATAGATGCCAAAAGACAATAAACAGGCTCTACTAAGGTAAGGATTGACCTTTGTGCCATAGCCGGTTTGGCTCAGTGGATAGAGCGTCATCCTGTGGACCGAAGGGTCCTGGGTTCGATACTGGTCAAGGTTATGGGCTCAATCCCCACTAGGGGACGTGCAGGAGGCAGCCAATCAATGATTCTCTCTCATCATTGATGTTTCTATCTCTCTCTCCCTCTCCATTCCTCTCTGAAATCAATAAAAATGTATTTTTAAAAAAGAAAAAAAATAGATTAACCTTTGTCAGTGAAGATTCTAGCCTAGCCTAAGACTTGACTACCCACCATAAACTGCTTTTAGTTAAAAAGTTTTCATTTCAGACCATTCTATGTGGTTATTTTAGGTCTCTGAGTAGGTAAGGCCACTACACAGGCCTCCCCTGAGCTTGTCAGGTTTAGTACGTGGCCCCTTTTCATCTAAAAATTGTACTCCCATGTCTATTCTATTCTTCAAGCTATAAAATTGGCAGACAGTGGGCCCAAAACTGCAGTTGTATTTAGTTTAGCTCAGGTGGGCTTTTAAAAATTCTAATTTTTCTTTTCTTCCTCTTCCTCCCCTCCCTCTTTCTATTCTTCCTCTTCCTCTATTTCTCTTGAAATATCAGAAGATCTAACAAGATGGACTCACATTCCAGCCTGGCACCAAAGACTGGCACACCAATTTGCCATAGTTTCCACCAATCCCTATTTTCTCACATTCATTTTCTTTTAAATTTTTATTAATTTCAGAGAGGAAAGTAGAGGAAGAGAGAGATAGAAACATCAATGATGAGAATCATCCATTGGATGCTTCCTGCATACCCCCTACTTGGGATCAAGCCCAAAACCCTGGCATGTGCCCTGTCCAGGAATTGAACTGTGATCTCCTGGTTCATGGATCAAAGCTCGATCACTGAGCCATACTGGGCTTCTCACATTAATTTTGCCTTCTGAATCTGTGAAGATATTTGATTTCATATATCTTCCTTATGCTACCTTCCCACCTGGAATGCCCTTCCTACTCTCCTCTCATGGGCAAAACTCATCCTCCCTTCAAGAACAAGGCAAGGCCTGCCTTTTTATGTCTTTCTAGCTAACTTCAAATCCATCCCTGGCTCTTTCCAACACAGACTAGCTGTTGACTATGGACTGTCTGGTGTTACAGCAGTCCTTCTCTGATCTGTGATTTAGCTTTTTGTGTTTTCAGTTTCCTGCCATCAACTATGATCCCATAGTATTAAATGGAAATTTCCAAAAATAAACTGCTCATGATTTTTAAATTGTGCACCATTCTGAGTGCACAAAGAAGTCCTGTGCTGTCCTGCTCCATCCTGCCCATTATGTGAATTCACACTATATATGCTACCCACCCATTAGTCACAGTAGTCAACTCTGTTTGAAATTGGTATCAGAGGGACCACCGTCACATAACTTTTAGTACAGTATCCTATCTAATGAAGAGGGAATATGCAAGTTGACCATCACGCCATCACAAAGATGGCAGCACACATAGCCACAAGATGATGGCTCTCAGTCCCCTCAGCCCCGCCGGAGTCCCCCAGTCCCAGGGGGCAGCAGGCATGCCACTTGCCTGCTGCTGGAGTCCCCCAGTCCTTTCAGCCCAGCCAGGGTGGGGGGGCAGCAGGTGCACAGTGCGGCCAGACCTGCCCTCAGCTCCCCAGCCGCCCAGGACAGGCCCGAGGTGCAGGCAAGCCTCAGATGGTGGCTTCCCAGCTGCCCAGGGCCACCTGAGGCTCAGGTAACCAGAACCAGCCGAGGCTTGCGCTGCCGGCAGTGGCAGCAGCAGAAGTGTGATGGGGGTGTCGCCTTCCCCTGATTGCCGGGTTGCCTCCACCCCTGAGGGCTCCCAGACTGTGAGAGGGGGCAGGCCAGGCTGAGAGACCCCCCTCCAGTGCATGAATTTTCATGCACCAGGCCTCTAGTATTGTTGTAATTGTCCTATTTTATTATTAGTTATTATTGTTATTAATCTGTTACTGTGCCTAATTTTATAAATTAATTTTTATCATAGCTATGTATGTGTAAGAAAAAACAGTATGTGTAGGGTTTGGTACTCTCCGAGGTTTCAGGCGTCCTCTGGGGGTCTTAGAAGGTAACCCCTGTGGATAAGGGGGGACTACTGTATGTTGTAGTGTATATTCTAATACATGTCTTGGTAAACATATGGATGCATTTCTCTTGAGTATATATTGAGGAATGGAATTGCTGGAACATAGCTGTGGTGGTTTTATAATATACCAATTTAGAACGAACTACATTTCCCAGAATTCTCTTGTATGTTTCCAATTAGGGTGGTCCACAACAGACATTTTTGCATGAGATTTGGAGGCTTGAAGAAAAGCAGTGGCTATATTGGTTTTTACACCTGCAAGGTCTAGAGCTCCTGCCTATCTATGTTGTTGCTGATCTGCTGGCTCATCTCATTGACATGGTAGCACCCAGGCCCATAACTGCCCCACCTTGCCCTGGATCCTCCTTCAGCTTCTCTGACTCCTGGACCAGATAGGAAAGGGCACCGACTTCTCCAGCACGACACCGAAATCATCAAATTTGGAGGCAGTGGGAACTAACATGAGTTCCAGTTTTTTCTCAATGGCTACAGCTTGTGCTCATGGATTCCAACTCATCCGTTCTCTTCCCCACTTTATATCCATCCTCCCTTCCCAACTGCCTGACCTGTGAACTTTGAGCTCCAGAATCAGATGCAAAACAACAGCCTACAGAGCCTCTTTAACAGTTACCTGACACCAAGTCCCTGTAACAAATTCTTTCTGCTTCTCTGATTGACTCATACAATAGCATAGGCATATGCTTAATTTTATATGAAACTGCCAAACTGTTCTGAAATGTCTGTACTTACACTCTCAGCAGAGTATGAGAGTTCCAGTAGCTTCACATCCTCATCAATATAAAAATTAGCAATTTTTTAAAAACACAACACTGCAAACCAAAGCAGGGCAATGGGCCACCAGACTTCAGCCTTTGCTCTGAACCATGCCCTTGGAGATGACAATTTCACAATACCTACCAAGATTGCAAATACATGTACTCTTTTTTTAAATATGTTTTTATTGATGAGAGAGAGAGAGAGAGAAACATCAATGTGAGAGAGAAACATCGATTGGTTGCCTCCTGAACATCCCCTGGGCATGTGCCCTGACCAAGAATCTAACCAGCAACCTTTCAGTGCACAGGACAACACTCAACCAACTGAACCACACCAGCCAGGGCAAATACATGTATCCTTTGACCGAACAACCCCAGTTCTAGAATTTATTGTGCAGATATACTTGTACACGACATTAAATCATGAATGTGTGAGGTTTTTCATTGTTGTATTCTTAATAAAAGATTAAAAATAAATCAAGTGTCCATAGAGGACTGATTAAACTTGGTACAGACAATAGAATTTTATTTGGAAGTTTTCAATGTACATACTGTTATGGAAAAATCTTGCATTAGTCAAGGTTCTCCAGAGAAACAGAACCAATGGGAGGCAGAGATAGATGAGTTAGCTCATGCAATCATGGAGGCTGGCAACTTGCAAGATCTGTAGGATGAGTCAGCAAGCTGGAGTCCCAGGAGAGCCATGGTTTAGTTCCAGTCCAAAGGCTGGCAGGCTCAAGACCCAGGAAGAATTCATGCTTCAGTTAAAGTTCAAAGGAAAAAAAAAAATTAAAAGCCCATCTCCCAGTTCAAAGGCTGTCAAGCAGGAGGAATTCTCTCTTACTCAGGGAAGACATAGCTTTTTTACTCTATTCAGGCCTTCTTCAACTGATTGGAAGAGGCCCCCTCACACCAGAGAGAACAACCTGCTTTACTCAGACTATCCATTTACATGTTAATCTCATCCAAAAACACCCTCACAGAAAACACCCAGAATAACATTTGGGCACCCTGTGGCCCAGTCCAGTTGGCACATAACATTGAGCACCACATATCTAAAAGAGATCGCGTTGAATGGAAAATCAAGATACAGAAAAGAGCCTTTTGCCTTGTTGCTACAGAGAGAGCAAGATGGGTCACCAGCAACTCTACTGGAGCCATCTGAGGAAACTCAGCCAGGGTTCTCCTCCTTGCCACGTCTGCTCAAACTGCCACAGTCTGATCCGGAAATACGGCCTCAACATATGTCGCCAGTGTTTCTGTCAGTACGCGAAGGACATACGCTTCATTAAGTTGGACTAAGTGAACTCCCATGAATGGGTCATTCAAGACATCTACCTTATGACAGAATGCTATCTTTTTGTACGTAAAATAATTTTTTAAAAACCTTCAGAAAATACAGAAAAGAGTGGGTAGTCTGCTTCCCCTTTATGTTAAAAAAGATGGGGGTAAGATAACAATAAATGTGCATATTTGCTTGTATTCACATTAAGGTGCTATGGAAGAATATGCAAAAACTAAAGAAAAAGGTTATCTATTGGAGGTGTGGGGGACCAAGGAGAGTTTTCACTTTTTATGTTTTTGAAAAATATATGTTTTTTAATATTTTTATTGATTTCAAAGAGGAAGGGAGAGGGAGAGAGAGAGAAAAAAACATCAATGATGAGAATCATTGATCAGCTGCCTCCTGCACGCCCCACACCAGGGATTGAGCCTGCAACCAGGGCATTCGAATCTGTGACCTCTTGGTGCATGGGTCAACGATACTCAACCACTGAGCCACACCAGGCAGGTTTGTATGTTTTATAATGATGTGTTTGATCCATTCAAAATATTAAGTAACAAAAAATGTTAAATGCTTTTTTATGTGCCTTTCCCCTTCTAGGATTGTGAAAATGGGGTACAAATTATGTTTTATAGTCATCCTTGTGTTCCTGGTATTTAGTACATAGTAGACACTCAATAAACATTTGAGGAGTTAATGAATGAATGAACCAGAAGAAATCTGATTTAGTGTGGATCAGAAAGGATAGGGGAGTGAGGAGCAGAGTGGGAGAAATATGGTAGTAGGCTGTCAGAAGGGAAGTTTAGAGAACAAGAGAGAGGTTTAAAGATGAGTTATAGACATAATGTGAGATGTAGTCCACCTTCATATTTGTTCCCAAGAAACATTCAATAAAATTCTCCACTGCTTTTGGTGTTTGATCTATAAGGTTTTGAGATATTAAAACAGACTCAGGCATATCTGGATAGTAGGAATAGGGTGGGGGGACTCAAGGAGGAAGACCCTACAGGACCTGGACTAGCCTCTGCTAATGGAGGTCAGCAGACTCTTAAGGGGGTAACCCCAATCGCTGAACCTGCATTCTGGTTCCATTGTGCTCCTGTCAGGCAGAACCATGCCCTACCCCACACCCTGATCCTCAGACCCCTCTACAAACCATTCCTTCCAGCTCCACACACAGGAGCATGCAAATACGGTCCATGGATGAAAGGTTTAGAGAACAGAACACTGGAGACCCAATGCAGACTATGGAGAGAGAACAGTGCTAGACTGGGTCAATATGTGTACAGGCTGCGGTTAATTTGGGTAAGACGGAGGACAAGGCTGAAGCCAGTGTTTAACCTAAGACCAGGCTGAGTGCAAGGGAAGAGCACAGACCAAGGTCAGGAATAGTCATCAGTTTTTATTTTTATAATTTAGGAACTCAGGTAAATAGAATTGGATACCACATAATCCTTGTGTGTGTGTGTATGTGTGTTTTTAATGATTCGGAACAATAAATAACCTCACACTTGTTTCTCCCCACTTATGAACTTGTTTCAGCCCATTTATGAACACTTGTAAACCCACCACTTGCCCCAAGAACTAAAACATTACAAATAACTTATATCTACTAATGTGCCTCTTGCATCTCTGCCCTCTGCTTTCTCTCAGAAGTAACCCCTATCCTAGATTTTATCTTCCGTTCCTTTTTCCTCCTTGTCGCCAGCTTCTAAAATGGCTTCCATTGATCTCTGCCTCCTGGTATTCAAACCTATGTGTTCCTCTCCCCTTGAATGTTGGCTGGATCTACTGACTTATTTCAAATAAATAGAATATGACAGATGTGATGGATGTCACTTCTGTAATTGCATTAGATAAGACTATAACTTCCACTTTGCTAGCATCTAACTCTCTCCCTTACCGGATGACGAGGAAATGAGGGCAGCCACCAGCCAACAACCAGCAAGAAACTGAAGCCCTCACTCCAACCGTCCACAAGAAACTGGACTCTATCGACAACCAAATGAACTTGGAAGTGAGTCCCTCCCCAGTCAAGCCTTCAGATGAGACTACACCTCTAGTTAACACTTTGATTGCAGCCTTGTGAGAAACCCTGAGGCAGAGGATCCAGCTAAGCCATCCCTGGACTCTTGAGCAACAGAAAATATGAAATAATAAATGCTGTTTTAAGCCTTTAAGTGGGTGATAATTTGTTACACAGTAACAGATAACAAAAACAAGTTATTTTCACTTCTTTTGCTATTACAAAATGTATTGCTATGAACATTGCTATACATGTGCCCCAGAACACAGAACACGAAGCTTAAGTTTCTCCTGGGTATATGTTGCATATATGCCTAGGAACAGAATTGTAGGGGGTTTAGGATTTACAAATGTTCAATGTTACTGGTCAGAGTTAGGGTCACACCATGGCCATGGTATCTTACTCAGGGTTGGGAGTCAAGCTTGTCTTCAGTCCATAAAACTTGGGATCAGTCTGTGAGCAGGGTTGAGAGTCATACAGAGGACGCATTTAGGAGTCAGTCCATGGGCATGGTTTAGGGTGAGTATGTGGCTACATTTGGAGAGAATCTGAAATCTGGATTTAGACATAGTTGGAGGAGACTGTAAGGGTGGATTTGGGGGTCAGTCTAGTAAGGCCAGAGTTAGAAGTCAGACTCTCCTAGTGCAAAAGACTTAACAATGTAGTATCATCAACCTACAAAGCAGTGGCCACCCAGGGCCCAGCTGCCCACAAGGTATGACCCATTCTGGGCGTAAAAGGCCCTCAAGGGGTGAAGGGTGCAGCAAAAGGAAGGCAGGACCTCACTGCCCACAAGGATCCAGGCAGAGAGAGAAGGTTAGCACAAGAAAGAGAGCACAATGCTTTTAATGGGGGCAGCCTTGTCCCATATTCCCCAAATATTCTCAACTATACCTAATGGGAGGGGAGGGCGATTCGGTGTAGGCACAGCAGAGGTCCTCCCCACACCTGGTTGAACCCACTCCTCCTCCCTTCCTCTCCAGCAGCTGCCCTCCTCCAGCCTCCAGATGGGTCCCAGGTGAGCACCCAGGAGAGGCCAGGGACTCTCTCAGCTGCCGGGAGCAGCTTCCCCACGGCCCAGGGCACAAAGAACTAGCCTAGATGGAGACATCACTGTTCTCACAGCTGGATGGGGACCCGGTTCTAGTGGTGCGCACCCAGTGGGGGGACCATCCCCCAAAGCCCAGCACAGGGAGCTCCAAAGTGGAGCCCCTGGTGTCTCTCACTGCTTTGGGGTACACACCAGGTCTCCGCACACGGTTTCTGGGTTCTGGAAAGTGGTCCATTCTCCTGATCCGGATGGAGTGGAAGGAGGTGGCTCAGTTCCGCGCTCAGATGTAAGGGCTCCTGTCCCACCGCCCACTCACCACGCTCACCCTCACCCTAAGGGAGGGGCTCCAGGAGGCTCTTAGGAGCAGCTGGATCCGCCCACCTGCCCGCCCCGTTAGCCCGCGTTCTGTGGGTGCGTGGGCTGTTCTGCGGGCGGGTCCGCCTTTTCGGGGCTCTGGTAGATACTGGGGCATCCCCGCACGTCCTGAGCAGCTGCTCAGCTCACCGCTGCTTCCGTTCGGCTTGCTGGAGCCGGCGGGAGAGGTCGTCGATGCGCACGTTCTTGAGCTGAAGCAGGTGCTCCAAGCGCCGCACCTTCATCTGCAGGACCTGGGCGGCCAGCCGCGCAGAGGTCAACCCAGGGACCCACTGCCCTCATCCGGTCCACCACAGGCCCCGAGGCCCCGCAACTTCCCAGGGCTCTCACCTGCACAGTCTCCTGCGAGGCCAACAATTCCTGCTCCTTCTCAGCAATCTGGAGGATGAAGCTTGGGTCCCCGTGCTGCATCTGGCTATACCCGGGACGCCGGGGCACCGGCTGCCGGCCCCCCCTGGGGTGGGAAGCAGCTTAGGGGAGGCCTGGCCCTCATCTTTCCAGTGCCCTTTGGCCAGGTCTCCCCACTCCCCTCCCCCATTCCTGCCTTCTCTACCTCCTTACCTGGTCTGGTAAGGTCAGGAACCCCCAGTTTCCTTACCTGAGCTGCCCCCCTCCCTGGGGGTCCTGGGCACCTTCCCCTCGGGCCTTCTGGGACAAACCTGCGAAGAGGTAAGTGGTGGAGTAACCCTTCTGGAGTCCTATTTTCCTGTCTTTCCCTCCTCCCTCCCCACAAGGAAGGAAAGGAAAAAAGCTCCCCCTGGGAGGGAGGAAAAGTAAAAGCCACTTTACCCACATCCATGTAGCCACTGCCATCCTGGGGAACCAGCTCCTAAAAGAACCCCCGGGGTCCACTGTGAGCTCGTGCTCGCCCATCCCCAAAGGGCCCCTTGTCCCTTCCACCCACCGCCCCCCAGGCCAGGCTCCCTTTAAGCAGGCACCCTTCTTCCACACTTATCGCCAAGGTGGGGGCTTTCTGCAGGCTGGGAAGCTCCCTCGGAGCAGCGGGAGGAGAAGTCTGGGTAGGGTGGCACCTGTAAGGAGCCCGAGCCCTGCTTCCTGCGTCTCCGCCGCTCTTCCAGGCGCTGCCTCAGTGGAATGAGAACCAGCTCCACCACGCCCGGGGTGCACTGCACGATCTGGTGCATCACGTCCTCCGGCACCGAGAAATTCAGCTTGTTCAGCACCTTCCTGGAGGGCAGACACGGGGATGGCAGACCAAGTCCTTAGGAAATGAAGTGAGGGAGGTGGGGGTGGGGGGAAGAAAAGGGGTGCAGCAGTTGCTGGGCTAAGTGCACAGCCCAGGGGGAATGGAAGAGCACCATACCTGAGCCCTGTTCTTGGGTGTCCCAAGTTACCTTTCACCTCCCCAGTAGAAGAGTCCCTTAATGTTGTCACCAGACAATTCTGTCTGTCTGTCTGTCAGACCATAGGAGGTGGAGGGGCTGGGGCAGCCCTTCCGGGGAGCCCAGGGTAGGGGCTAGAAATCCTGCTAGTGCACCCAGATATTCTGCTACCTGTTCAGGTGACCCCAGTTGCTGAGCTTCTGCTGGAGAGAGTTGGCAGGGACATAATTGTGCATCTCCACCATCTTGGGGAAGTAAAACTTGATGACTTCTGCAACCAGGACTGAAGGAGTAGGAGTAGGAGCAGACATGGAAGATGCGGGGATGGGAAAGGGAGAAGGGGAAGAGAGAACAAATGGGTGGAATGGGAGAATCATGGGTGGCAGAGTGGTGGGGCCAAGTGGAGAGGTGGAGATGTGGAAATGGAAAAGGATGATAGGAAGAGAGGGACGAAAGAGGACAGGGGAGAGTGGGGAAAAGGAAGTGAGATCAGTGATCAGCTGGAGACTAAGCCTCCAGCATACTCCAGAGGGGCTATATTCCTTCCCCATTAGCTCAGGGCATTTGAAAACTGTGGTCTCTGATGTTCTAATGGAGAAGGGATCTCCAGGGGAGCCCTTCAGGATCCTGGGTCTCCATCCTAGGCATTCCTATGGATACACACACACACACACACACACACACACACACACTCCAACACCAAAGTCCCAGGAGAAAGTCACAGACTCACACAGACATATCTGATAAGATCCCTTTACAGATATGCACATAGGATAGAATGTGTAGATACACAGGATACATACCTGTCCAGACACACATAGCACACACACACTACACACATGTCCAAGCACACATACAGCACACATGCAAACACACAGAGATGGACACATACACATATTTCCATCACTGGAGTTCCAAGAGACAGTCACCAACATACACACGAAAGCACAAAGAGTCACACATTAAAATCCCAGGAGACAATCTTAAACACACAGACACCTACACAATCACAAAGCAACACATATGCACACAAGACTCCCCTACATACATACAGGACAAAATGTGTCAATACACATATGAGCACACACACACTCTGACTCCCATGAGATAAACATATAGAATATAGCAATGTGCATGCACACACGCAGAGATGCAAAGATACATATACAGATATGCATCTTAGTCATTAAGTCCCATGAGAGAGTCACTGACACACACTCAGACTCTTTTCTGCAATTGAAGTCCTAGTTAGATAGACAACCCCGCAAACATGCACACCACACACGTACACAAGCATAACGATATGTTTGCACAAAGACCCCTTATACACGTGCATTCAGGACAGAAATGTGGACATACACAGGCGCACACCTCCGTCACTGAAGTCCCGGGAGAGATTTCTCTTGGGCCGGGACAGAGGGATGTTGTCTATCCACAGGTACAGCTGGTGCAGCGCCTCCTCGTCCACACTGCCCGCCATTAGCACCCTCGGCAAAGGCAGGCTGATCCAGCCGTGCAGCGTCCAGTCCCAAACTCACGGCCGCTCAAGCGTCTCCTCCCTCGCCGCCGAGGGCGTCCAGACCCGCTTCTGCCTCTCTAACCCGGAGACTCCCGTCCCAGCTGGGAGAGGCCATATTGTTTTCTGAAACCATGACAACCATCCTTGACTCCAGAGAGCAGAGGCTTCTGGGAGTTGTAGTTCGTCCCGGTTACCTCCTATCAGGCCTCCAGATTTGAAAAGGCGATTATAGGTGGCCTTGTCTTCCCCGTCTCCCAAGAAGAAATAATTTTTGCCCACGCCACCTGAGGACCAGCTACTGGCTCACTCTGGGTCCTTCCAAAATCAACCAGGCCCCCAGAACCCTACACCAGCACCCCCAGGGCTGGGACCTCCTTCTGGATTATTTAGCGGTCAGTCCCAAGTGAAGGCAGCATCTGCTGCTTCCCATCTGGACTTCGTGATAGTACCTCCTTGCTGGATCCCTCCTCAAAGCTCTGTGCTCACAGGTCCATCCCCACTCTACCCCGCCGCCCCCCACCATTCCCCATCCCAGTCCCAGCAGTATCCTGGTGGGGCATTTAGTGCAAAACCCAGACTCCCAGGGAGAACACCAGAGCTCAAGGCCAGTGCCTTGGGCAGGTCATTTAACTCCTCCCTATTAACCTCCTTTGTAAAGTACTGATAGTCCTCACCTATTTGTTTCAATGGGGTAATAGGGAGGAGAAAAGGAAGGGTATATACAGACCTGTATTTGTATGGGGACTGCTGGAACAGGAGTTTATAGATATAAGAGCTGCAAGAACTCCACATCCCTCATCTCCATCCAAAAGGCTATTCTTCCATGGGTTAGAAATTGACTTCAGCAACCAGTTCCATTTCAAGAGGGCTACCTTTCGCAGGATTAGGAAGACGGGTGCTTCCTTAGTAAAAGGGCGCAGAGTATAAGTAAACAGCAACTTCAAGGGTCATCCGGGGGAGAACACTTGCTTCCACACTAGCGGTGTAGCTTTGGGCGCATTACTGGACCCTCCCTGTGCCTGTTTTCTCATGGTTTTACCTACCTCCTAGGGGCTTTGTAGGCATCCAAAGTGCTTAGCACAGCACGTGAGATGTGGTGTTATAAAAAATGAGGTGATCTGCCCTAGCCAATTTGGCTCAGTGGATAGAGCACCTGCCTGCGGACTAAAAGGTCCCAGGTTTGATTCAGGGCAAAGGCACATGCCTGGGTTGCAGGCTGGATCCCCCCAGTAGGGGGCGTGCAGGAGACAGCCAATCAATGTTTTTCTCTCATCATTGAGGTTTTTCTCTCTCTCCCTTACTCTCTGAAATCAATAAAAAATGTATATATTTTTTTAAAAAATGAGGTGATCTTGCCGAAGCCGGTTTGGCTCAGTGGATAGAGCGTCGGCCTGCGGACTGAAAGGTCCCAGGTTTGATTCCGGTCAAGGGCATGTACATTGGTTGCGGGCACATCCCCAGTGGGGGGTGTGCAGGAGGCAGCTGGTCGATGATTCTCTCTCATCGATGTTTCTAACTCTCTATCCCTCTCCCTTCCTCTCTGTAAAAAATCAATAAAATATATTTTTTTAAAAAAATGAGGTGATCTTAGTTGCAGCAAAAGAGGTGTTCTTATAGGCAGGAGACAAATGGAAAGGATTTGCCTTGTTATTTGAGGTAAGGGACTTGGATTGGCCAGGGCCCCCTGGGGAGAAGGCTACTGCTCCCACCTGCTTACCCCAGAGCAGGCCAGGAGGTAGGCTGGTCTCCCTCAGGACTTTCTGGTCTCCTCTCCAAGGCACAGATGGGGCTGGGGAGAATGACAGTGAGGGGAATCCCTACGACTTTTTGCTGTCACTTAGTTTCAAAGCCTTCCCAGGCCTAGAAGGGATCTCTGTGTGTCCGGAGTGCGGAAAGGCAAGGGTGGAGCAGTGACTCCACTGTCTGTTTTAAAGTTGTGAATGAAAAGGGGCCACATCCCTAACCTGACTAACTCAGGCAAGGCCTGCTTGGCGGCCTTGCAAACTCAGAGACCTAGAGTAACCACAAAGGATGGTCTGAAGTCAAGACGTCTTAAATTAAAAAACAGTCTATGGTGAATAGTAATGACCTAGGGCCAGGATATTCCCTGACAAAGATCAACTTTGATCTTAACTGAGCCTATTGTCTTTTTGCATCTATGATAAACATACCTTTGGAAAGTCAGGGTAACTTTGTAACTTCCCTTTTTTCTGGACCCCTCAGGGCACAACCGATGCACCTGACGAAACCACAAATTCCCTCATTGTTATCGTGTTAATTGTTGACTGCTAACTATCCCTATCCACCCAAGTAAAAAGAAGCACGTGTCTATCCTTTCACTTTCTACCCAATCCCAGAGGTTTCCCCGCTTTGCTTTCTCCTGCCTCCCTAATCTACCACCAATAGATGTCATGTAACCCACTTATGCCTCCTCCTTTGATTGTCATTTATAAAACAAGGCAAAAAACTGCCATTCTCTGGAGCATTAACTCAATATGTTGATATTCTGCTTCCCAATAATTTGGCTCAAATAAACTCACAAAAATTATTTAGATTTGAATGTTTCTTCGTTAACAAAATCATACATAGAGGCCTTGCCTTTCTAGAAGAGACCACACCCCGGGCAGGCAGGAGACAAGATTACCTGGATAGCCCCCCTTACCCCCTTAACATTCTAGGGTGGAGAGAGGAACTGCAAGGAGGTGGGGGTGGGGAAGGAACCACCGGGGTGATATGCCAGCCCTAGCCAAGGTGGGAAAACCGGTTTGGGGCCCAGAGCTGCCTGCCCTGCTCAAGCTCAGGCCCTGCACTAGGTGGAACTGCTGGGGCCCGAAGGCCTCAATGCTGGAGGGCCAGGAAGGCCAGGCTGGCCCTGAAATAAAGAAAGGGGGTAGGATCATCAAGGGGCCCGTTTTCACCTTTGGACTGGGGGGCCTCCTGGAGGGTACCGCAAAGGGAGTTGCTAATTCATTTTCAGTTTCCTGGGGGGGGGGTGCAATCTCTCCCCAGTAATATCACCTTTCTCCTGCCACTGTCCCCAAGGACAGCCACTAGGCTTGGAGACGCCCTCTGGAGGTACCTGTATGCCCCTCAAACTCCAACCTGGAGCATAGGAGCTTCCCTAACACCCCTTTCTTTCTGCCCTCTGGCCCCACTCCTGCAACAACTTTTAATGAGCCTTGCGAGGCCTAGTTCCCAGGTGCCTATAGTTCAGTTTAGCCCAACAGAGACTGCAGCTCCCTCCCTCCTGTCCGTCAGCTGACCCCAAGCTTCTCTCTAACCCCAAAGCAGTACAAGGCCTGGCTTCCTCAAAGCCATGCCCAGGCAGGTGCACTGAAGACCCCTTCCTCCCCAAGTCTAGGTCGCATTTAGACACAGAGGTGGCCTCTCGCCCTAGTCAGGGCCTAGGCTGCGGCCACTCACTCAACACCTGCTTTCATGTCCCACCAGAGCAAGGAACAAAGGAAACTGGGAAAGTATGTGTCCCCAAGACAGACGCAAGCCCCAAAACCATGAAGGATGATGCACCCTTGGCTGTTAAAACATTCACCCCACAAAAAGGGGGTGGACGGATTTATTGAATTCAAACTGGGAAAGGAGCGGCTGGACAACTGGACTCTGGGCCCAGACCCAGGCCCCCTGCCCAAGATAGGACCCTGCCAGGAGGAAGGAGAGGCATGGGGCCTGCAGCTGCCCACAAGGGAAATGCCCATTTTCGCTCCCCTGGAGGGCCTCTTGGGAACCTCCAATCTGTTAAGAAAACCAAGGGCCAAAGTAGCATGGGCTGGGCCAGAGAAAGGGACTGGGGAGGTGGGAAAGCAGGCAGAGGCAGGCTCAGGAGCCTGTGGTTAGACTGTGCTTCTTGAGGCGGTCTGGGGGCAGGGATGGGGGGCTGCCAGCCTCATAGGGGCCTAGGCTGGACCTTCCTCTGAAGCCCTTCCCAGAATGGCTTTGGGGTCCCCCCCACCAAAGACCTGGTGTGGACGGCAGAGGGGAGAGGCACTGTCTGGCCGGGAGCCTCCAGGGCCCATCCCTGGTGGCTGCTGTGGCCTAGTCCACAGATGGCATGGTGTGGTAGCACCGGACAGCTCCCCACCTGGTCCCCCAAGTTCAGGGGCAAATGGGGAGGAAATAGGACTCTGAGAAAGAGGCAATAAGCAGGCAGTGAGGCTGACCCCAACCCTGGGCCCTATCAAGGTGACTGGGCTTGTTCACAGGGCCTGGGGAACATCCGCTAAAGTGATGGTAGCATCTGGGGCTCCCTACTCTGGCTCCATGCACAGCAGCTGCCCAAAGAGTCCTTTGCCCCGGGCTGGTGCTGCCACATCTGGGTTGAGGGCATGGCTAGGCCCAGTGGCTCAGCTTTGATGTCCAAGACCCCGAACTCCTGCCTGCCTGGCATGGTTCTTCCTGGTCACATGGACCAGATCGTGTTCCAAGTGGAGGATGTGGCTCTGCACACGATCATCAATGGGGAAGGAGGTCAGGTACCTCTTTACCATCGCGAAGTAAGCCATGGCCTCCCCAAAGCTAGGCACAGGCACCTCATCACCATCCTCATCTTCATCATCTTCATCATCGTCGTCGTCATCATCGTCCTCCTCTTCCTCACTGTCCGACTCAGAGTCTGCCTCACCTTCCAGGAAATGGAGGGTAGGGTACTGGGCCTCCTCCTGGGCACCATAGCCTCCGAAGCTACCACCGGCCTCCACTACACCCTGGGCCCAGTCCTCTGCCTCCAAGCCTTCAGAGGAGCTCTCCTCCTCCTCCTCCTCTTCCTCTTCCTCTTCCTCACTGTCATCAACATCACCCTCCTCTTCCACCTCCTCCTCCTCCCCCAACTCCTCTCCTTCCCCTGCTTCCTCCTCTTCCTCCCCTTCCTCCTCCTCCTCCTCTAGCTCCTCCTCCTCCCCTTCTCCCTCCTCTTCCTCTTCTTCTTCCTCCTCCTCCTCCTCCTCCTCCTCCTCTCCCTCGCTCTTGAAGGCAGTGGTGATGGTAGCATTCGGGCCACCCCCGAAGCCAGCCTCCCGAAAGCAGGCAGCTATGTCGGAAGGCTCCACTGCCTGCCAAGCTGCAGCCACGAAGTGCAGGGCCTCCATGAGGCCCAGCTGCAGGCCTGACCGATCTTGGCCCTCTAGCGCAGCCATGGCCTTGAGCAGCATAGCCTGGCGATAGTGGCCCTTCACCTGTTGGACAACTCCCCGCTCCAGGGGCTGCACAGTGCCGGGCGGGAAGAAGGCTAGCTGCACATGCCGGAGGCCTGAGGTATCCACGGACTGGGCAGCCAGGCGGCCAGCAAGTAGCAGGACTCGGCGAGACTCTGCAGCCATGCGGGTGTCTAGGGCCTTCAGGTACTTGGCCAGGGCCTGGGTGGTAACACCACCCTTGGAGTTGGCGGTGTAGTCGCAGGGCAGGCCAGCTTGGCCAGCACGGGGCTTGGCTGACTTGCCGGCCACCAGTGGGGGCAGCTTCTCGCTGCCGTCGGCGTTGGCGCACAGCAACACACTCAGGCGTTGGGTGGCTCTGCGAGCCCGTCCATCGCTGCCGCACAGCCCCGCGGCCTGATCGGGCAGAAAGTCGTACCATAAACTGGTCTCCGTGGCGCTGAACACGTCCTGGGAGGCATAGCCCTCGGCCACCGAAGGCGGCTGCTCCTCCTGAGCGCGCCAGCCCGTTGTGCTCCCGCCGCTGCCCTCCGAGGGCACCGCGGGTGGGCTGGCGGGCGCTGCTGGGGCTCGGGGGGCAGTGCTGCGTGAGCGGGCGCGGGCCACCCCGCTGCAGGACACGACTCCGTGGCGCCGGCGGAAGCGGTCCAGCCAGCCGTTGGAGGCAGTAAAGTCATCCATGCCCAGCTCCTCGGCTATCCGCAGAGCCTTCTCCTTGAGAATGATGCCCTTCACGGGCAGACCAGCAGCGCGGATCTGTTGGAACCAGGCGATGAGCAGCCCCTCGAGCTTGTCGTAAGGAGACAGCTTGTTGGTCTTGCGGCAGGTGGAGGCCACACCGTACTTGCGCTCCGACGCCAGGATGGCGCGCTTGTTCTTCAGGATGGTGCTCAGCGTGGACGGCGGGATGTTGAAGCGCCGCGCGATCTCGCCTTTGCGCAGGTCCGGGTTCTCCTCCACCTCCTGAATGATCCGCGACTTCTCCCGGAACGTCAGCTGCCGCCGCTTGGGGCCCATCCCGGCGCGCCCCCCCCCCCGGGGCCGGGCACCACCGCCACCTCCCCGGGGCGGGGGGCCCGGGCCCGCGGCGGGGGGCACCTGGCGGCCTCTCCCGCGCGCCCCGCCCGAGACAAAGCGGCTCGCGGGGCAGCCGGCAGGGTGGCAACCCGGCCGGGCCGGGGACACCTTCGGGGGCGCCGGCGGGCGCGGCGCCGGGCGGCGGGCAGCAGGCGGCGAGCGCGGACAAGGGCGGGTGGCGCGGGCACCGAAGGCAGGAAGTGGCGAGGCGCGGGGAGCGCGGCGAGCGGGGCGGAGCGGGCGAGGGGATCTCGCGGGAAGCGCGGGGACGCCCGGCACCGCCTCCTCGTCCTCCGTGCCCACCCTCCTCCCTGCCACCCTGGACGCACCGCCGGAGGGCGCTGCGGCCTGCTGGACCCGCCAGCGCTCGGGATCCCGGTGACCTGGGGACGGGGGCTCCGTGCCTGGCCACTGAGCCGGGTGGGCAGCGATTTGCTGCTTGTAAAGATTAACAACTGTGTTTTGTGTTTTATTGAGGTAAAAATAATCCACGTTTTTGGCGGAAACTGAAAAATACAGGAAACTAGAATTCACCTTTCACTCAATACCTGGAGAGATGCGCAGGTAACATTTTTATGCATTTCCTTCCAGTCTTTTCTCTAGGCACATGCAATTTTCTATTTTAAAAATGTATTGCATAAAACTGCCATCAGACTGTATTAGACTGCATCTCTGGCATCTCCTCCAATTTTACCTGGCATCGAGTGATTAGAATGTTGCCATATCGGTAAAGTATTGCCAACATGCTTTTTAATGGTTGTATATTGTTCCAATTATGGATGAACTAGAATCTATGTAGCTTATTGTTACACGTTTATAATAGCAACACCAGTTTTAAATCTATTTGATGGTGATCCCACCATCCATAAACACTGATAACATCTCAGTGTGTCACTTGCATAAATGTGTTTGTACCTGCAAAAATAACATCATGTATATACATAGGCATACATGTACACATGAATCCCTGAAACCTCTTGTTCCTGAACCAACCACATAAAAATGAAGTTCTTAAAACATTGAATGTACTACAGGATTTTAAAAAACCTCTTAGAGCGCCCTGGGGTGTGGCTCAGTTGGTTGGAGCATTGTCCAGTACACTGAAAGTTCGAAGGTTCCATCCATGATCGGGGTGCATTCTAGAGGCAGCTAATCAATGTTTCTCTCTCACATTATCGATGTTTCTCTCTCTCTCCTCTCTTTCACTCTCTCTCTCTCTCAAATCAATAAAACAAACAAGCAATCAAAAACTCAGACTACCCAACTGGTTGAGCATGGACATATGAACCAGGAAGTCACGCACATGCCCGGGTTGCAGGCTCAGTCCCCAATGTGAGGTGTGCAGGAGGCAGCCAATCAATGATTCTTCCTCATCATTGATGTTTCTATCTCCCTCTCCCTCTCCCTTCCTCTCTGAAATCAATTAAAAACAACAACAACTCGTAGACTAACATGAGGAGTAGGTAGAGAGGAAGGCTGTGGCCTCCAGGCAGACAGCCTGAGTGAGGACCTGGAGCTGGATGATGCTTCAAGTGAGTGGATGTAACAAAGAAGAAAAGAGAACCAAGGACTGTGCCCGGGGCTCTCCAAGGTTAAGGGCTCAAGAAAGAACTAGCAAGAAACTTATGAGATGCAGGAGATGTGGTATATGTATACAATGGAATACTGCTAAGACATTACATAAAAAAGAACGAAAGCTAGCCATTTATGACAACATGGATGGATGTAGAGGGGTATTATGCTGAAATAAATCAAAGACAAATACCATATGATTTCATTTATATGTGGAACCTAAGAAACAAAACAAGTGGATAAACAAAACAGAAACAGATTCATAGATACAGAGAACAAAATGATGGTTGCCAGAGGAGAGGAGAGTGGGTGGTGGTGGGTGAAAGGGGTGGAGAATAAGAGGTACAAACTTCCAGTTATAAAATAAATAAGTCATAGGGATGTAATGTACAGTATAGGGAAAATAGCTAATAATATATATAATAACTTTGTATGGTAACAGATGGTTACTAGACTTATTGTGGTATTCACATCATAAAGTACGTAAATGTCGCCAGGCCGGCATGGCTAAATGGTTGAGCCTTGACCTATGAACAAGGAGGTCACAGTTTGATTCCCAGTCAGGGCACATGCCCAGGTTTCGGGCTGATCCCCAGTAGGGGCCATGCAAGAGGCAGCCTATCAATGATTCTCTCTCATCATTGATGTTTCTGTCTCTCTCTCCCTCTCCCTCTTCTCTGAAATCAATAAAAATATATATTTTTAAAGGTACATAAATGTCAAATTACTATGTTGTACACCTGAAACTAATATAATATTGTATGTCAACTATACTTTAATTATACACACACACACACACACACACACACACACACACTAGAGGCCCGGTACACAAATTCATGCACAGATGGAGTCCTTCTGGGTAGCCTGCAGGGATCGGGCAGAAACCCACAAACCCACAGTCCAATGCCACCTGCAGCTCCTACCTGCCGCTCCCGCTCATCCTGGCCCCACTGTGCCTGCCGTGGTCTCTCACCCAATCAGTCCCGATTGGGAGCCATGAGCCCTGCATCTGGTGCCCTCCCAAGGGGAGTGGCCTGGGGCATCGGGCTGAAACTGGCTCTCCAACATCCCCCGAGGGGTCCCAGATTGCGAGAGGGCACAGGCCAGGCTGAGGGACCCCACCTGTGCACTTTTGGGCTGAGGAGGGAACACGGGAGGGCTCCAGGGTGGGTCCAGCCCATCTTGCTCAGTTCCCGATTGGGCTGGACCCCAGCAGCAAGCTAACCTCCTGGTCAGAGCATCTGCCCCTGGTGGTCAGTGCATGCATAGCGAGCAGTTGATCAGCCTTAGCATATCATTAGCATATTATGCTTTGTTTGTTCAGTTGTTCTGCTGTTCGGTCTATTTGCATATTACCTTTTATTATATAGGATATTGTTAATCACCCAAGAATATTTTTTCCATTCATCTTTAGAGAGAGTGGAAGGGAGGGAGGGGGGAGAGAGAGAGAGAGAGAGAGAGAGAGAGAGAGAGAGAGAAGTATTGATGAGAGACACATTAATTGGTTGCCTCCCACACATGCCCAGAGCCGGGATTGAACCTGCAACTCAGGTTCATGCCCTTGACTGGGAATCAAACCTGAGACCCTTTGATGCGTGGACAATGCTAACCACTGAGAAACACTGACAGGGCAATAATATATTCTTATTCATTAAAAATAATTTTTTGCCGAAACCGGTTTGGCTCAGTGGATAGAGCGTCGGCCTTCGGACTCAAGGGTCCCAGGTTCGATTCCGGTTGAGGGCATGTACCTTGGTTGCGGGCACATCCCCAGTAGGGGGTGTGCAAGAGACAGCTGATGGATGTTTCTCTCTCATCGATGTTTCTGACTTTCTATCCCTCTCTCTTCCTCTCTGTAAAAAATCAATAAAATATATTTAAAAAATAATAATAATAATAATTTTTAAAATGTTTTTATTGACTTCAGAGAGAAGAAGGCAGAGGGAGAGATAGAAAACATCAGTGATGAGAGAGAAACATCAATCAGCTGCCTCTTGCACACACCCTACTGGGGATCAAGTCCAAAACCCTGCCATGTTCTCTGATTGAGAATCAACCCGTGACCTCCTGGTTCAACTACTGAGCCACACCGGCCAGGCAATATTTTCTTTTTTTTAAAAAATGTTTTTTATTAATTTCAGAAAGGAAGGGAGAGAGAGATAGAAACATTAATGATGAGAGAGAACCATTGATTGGCCGCCTCCTGCACACCCCACACTGGGGATCGGGCCCGCAACCCAGGCATGCGCCCTTAACCGGGATCGAACCTGGGACCCTTCAGTCGGCAGGCTGACGCTCTGTCCACTGAGCCAAACCAGCCAGGGCAACATTTTCTTTTTTAAAAAGGGAAACTCATGAAGAACAGCTGAAATGTAGGAGGAAAACCAAGCCTGTACGGTGCTCTGGAAGCCCAGGGAAGAGAGCGTCACTCCCTGCTGGTTAGTGTGCATTTCTCGTTTCATGTGTGCACTGGCCATTTGAATCCTGTAGATTTTCTAGTCAGAGCTTTGCTCATGTATCCCTTATATTTGTGGGGTTTTTTTGTTGACTCTTAGGGGCTCTTCATCTCTGAACAAAATCTTTAAGTATATTGCAGATATATCCTACATTTGTCCTTTAACATAGTCTATGGAGTCTTAGATATGAGAAGTTTTACATCTTTAAGTAGGCAAGCTTATCAGTTTTTCCTGTCATGCTTCTGGGTTTTCTATCTTACTTAGAGAGCCCATTCCCACCCCTGAGCTAGAAAAAAATATTCCTCTAATCACAAGATCCAGAAGAAAACCTGGGGGACTTTTCCATATGCAGGTCAGATCGGTGCTTGGCCCAGAATGGGTGTATGGTCCCTGTGCAAAGGTGAATGTAGGGCCACCTGTCTGAGGATTCCTTTCCACACATCTTCAGGAAACCTTGCTACATTTTGGAGATTTCATCCATGTGACGTATGTCCCTCCTGCTCCTCACCCATCCTGGCTTATCAATGGGTGTTTGGGTGATTGCTCTGTGGGTGGGCTTTTTTTCCCCCAGTACCTTTCTGAACTTTCCAAGTTTTCTTCAATAAGCAAGTACTAACAGTCCCTTTGCAGTGAAAAGGAGCCCTGATGGGTGTGGCTCAGTTGGTTGGGCTTAATCCCGTTTGATTAGGGTCAAGTCACATGCCAGGTTGCAGGCTCATTTCTGGCAGCGGGCATACAGGAGGCAGCCGATCATTGATTCTCTCTCATCATTGATGTTTCTATCTCTCTCTTCCTCTCCCTTCTTCTCTCTGAAAAAAAAAAAAAAAGCCAGAAAAAATAAATAAAAATCATACCTGTCCTTTGGAAAATATAGAAATTTTTGAGGATAAAAACAGTTAATCAGCTTTATTTATTTATTTTTGTTTGTTTGTTTTTGTTAATCCTCACCCAAGGATATTTTTCCATTGATTTTTAGAGAGAATGGAAGAGAGAGGGGGGGAGAGACAGAGAAACACATCAATTGGTTGTCTCCTGCAGGAGCCCTGAGCAGGGCCCCAGGCCTGGGAGGAGCCTGCAACCAAGGTACATGCCCTTGACTGGAATCGAACTCAGGACCCTTTGGTCCACAGGCTGATGCTCTATCCCCTGAGCCAAACTGACTAGGGCAACATTTAATCACCTTTAATTCCACCACTCAGAGAATATCTTTAAAGGACACTTGTCTGTGCATATTGTTATTAATAGGATCACATTTAGCGTAATATTTTGTAGCCAATATTGTGAACATCTTTTCATGTCAATAAATATCTACATCAGTGAGTTTCAAACTTCTTTTATTTTAGGAACCCTTTCTTCTAAATACCATTTTCCAGGAGCTCCACATGTCATCATTCAATTACTTATTGGGCCCAGCAGGGTACCAGGCATCCCTACCCTCCAGTGCCTCTTCTTCTTCTTCTTCTTCTTTTTTAAATACATTTTTATTGATTTCAGAGAGGAAGGGAGAGAGGGAGAGAGATAGAAACATCAATGATTAGAGAAAACTATTGATTGGCTGCCTCCTGTACTGGGGATCAAGCCCACAACCCAGGCATGTGCCCTGACTGGGAATCAAACGGTGACCTCCTGGTTCATAGGTCGATGCTCAACCACTGAGCCATGCCAGTCGGGTGCCTGTTCTCTTTAAAGGCTGCACGTTGCCCTGGCTGGTTTGGCTCAGTGGATAGAGCGCCAGCCTGTGAACTGAAAGGTCCCGGGCTCGATTCCAGTCAAGGGCACATGCCCAGGTTGAGGGCTCAATCCCCAGTGGGGGACGTGCAGGAGGCAGCCGATCTATGATTCTTTCTCATCATTGATGTTTCTGTCTCTCTCCCTTTCCCTTCCTCTCTGAAATCAATAAAAATATTTTTTTTTAAATAAAGGCTGCAGGTATTACACAGGTATTGCACCCTCATTGCCTGTTTCCATATTGAAGGACACCCACCGTATGCTCCGTGTTTTGTTGTTATTAAAAATGACTCAATGAACAGACATACATCGGTGTGTACTTTTATCATATCCTTAAGAGAAATCCCTAGAAGTGGAATATTGGGGTCAGAGGCCAACCTGGGGCTGGAGCCTATTTGAGGTGCTGGGAGAAGGGTGGAGAGGTAGAAGACATGGTCCCTGCTCTTCAGTAGCTCAGTCAACTTGAGGAAATGAGACTGAGGAAAGAGAACATGAGATTTCAATGAATAAGGTCCATACTTTCCAGCCTTTCCGCTTTAGGAATTCATGCAATGCATACTTTCTGCATCATTGCAAAAACTAATAACCTAAATGTTCCACATTAGGGAATTGAATAAATATATATCATGATGGTACTAATATAGATCTATCTCCAAGTAAAATAGAGAAAGCAAGATGTAAAACAATGTTTCATATCCTGTTTGTATATTTATAAAAATATGGGCATACATATGCTTGTAAATGTATAGACCTGCCCTGTTCACTATGGTAGCCACTAATCTCATATGTGACTATCCAGAGCTTGAAATGTACATTTCAAGTCCAAGTTGAGATGTGCTGTGAGTGTAAAATGTACATTGGGCTTTGAAGACTTGGTACCAGAAAAAAGTATATAAAATGTATCAATAATAATGTTTATGTTAATATGTTGAAATAATATTTTTAATACATTAAATTAAGTAAAATAATAAAGTTTTATGTTTCTTTTTAATTTTCAATGTGGCTACTAAAACGTTTTGAATTACATATGTGACTCATATTTGTGCTTCCCATTATGTTTCTATTGGCTTGGACTGTTACAGATGATGCAACAAATTTATAATAGAGGCTGCCTCTGGGGAGGGAGATTGAATTATCACTACCTTTTTTGTACCAGTTAAATTTTATCCTTGGTCTGAATTTTTGGCACCATGTGCCAATTTTTTTTTAAATGTTAGTTCATGTCTTTTACTAACCCAAATACAATTACTTGTCTTCTGTTGAAGCAATAGGTCAGACAACATTTGCCATAATAATGTCTGTCGGAGTGTCTGGCCACATTCATCTGAAGGGCACTCTCGACGAAGGAGACTGATTTTGCCATTCTCATCCACGTTGTAGCATTTCAGGACAGCCAGCTTCACCTTCTTTCTCTTACCCTTATTCTTCTTGGGAGTGGTGTAAGACATCTCCCTTTTCTTAGCACCACCACGAAGTTTCAACACAAGATGAATGTTGAATGTTGTAGTCAGACAAAGTACGTCCATCTTCCAGGTGCTTGCCAGCAAAGATCAGTCTTTGCTGGTCAGGAGGAATTCCTTCCTTATCCTGGATCTTGGCCTTTACATTTTCTATCGTATCCGAGGGTTCAACCTCCAGAGTGATGGTCTTCATGAAAATCTGCATCTTGACGGCGACTCCACCACAGATGCCTGATGGGAAAGGAAGAGCGCGGTGCAGGCCCACAGGGTTCCTGGGACTGCCGCCGCCGCAGCCCATGTACCAATTTTTAAAAATCATTTAACATGTTGCCCTGGCCGGGTGACTAAGTTATTGGAGTGGCGTCCTGGACAGCAAAAGGTTGCAGGTTCAATCCCCAGTCAAGGCACATACAGGAGGCAACCCTTAGATGTTTCTCTCTCACTGATGTTTCTTTCTCTCTCCCTTCTTCTCTCTCTAAAACTCAATAATAATAATTTAAAAAGAAAACATATCCTCGGATGAGGATTTAAAAAAAAAAAAGAAACCACTTAAGATGTCACAATCCATGACCCCCAAAAAAAGGTACCAGAAAAATTAGTCCCACCAAGAAGATGCTGTTTGTTAACAGGCTTGAAGAAGCAGGATTTTACAAGCATGTGGTAATTTTTCCTCCTCTCTGGCAGCGCGCTGGGGTCATGCCACACCCCTTAACCAAGCCCAGTGTTTGATGTGTACAGTCTGCTGCCAGGTCATTCCTTTCCACGGGAAGACAGAGCTTTCTGCCCAGAGTGTGGCTGGATGGGAGGAGTTGATCCTCTAACTATGTTGTTTGCAATTGCTTTTTTTTTTTTTAATCCTCACCAGATGACGTATTCACTGATCTTTTTAGAGAGAGAGGAAGGGGGGATGGGGAGAGAGAGAAACATCAATGGATTGGCTGCTTCCCATACATGCCCCAATCGAGCATCGAACCTGGACCTTAGTATATGCCCTGACCTGCAATTGAACCTGAAATCTTTTGGTGTACAGGACAATGCTCCAGCCAACTGAGCCACCCGGCCAGGGCTGCAATTTCTTTTCTTTTTTTTTAATATGTTTTTATTGATTTCAGAGAGAAAGGGAAAGGTTGAGAGAGATAGACACATCAAAGATGAGAGGGAATCATTGATAGGCTGCCTTCTGCATGCCCCCTACTGGGGATCAAGCCTGCAACCCAGGCATGTGCCCTTGACCGGAATTGAACCCGAGACCCTTCAGTCTGCAGGCCCATGCTCTATCCACTGAGCCACACCAGCTAGGGCTGCAATTTCTTTTAGCTTATTTTTATTGACTAGGTGTTTTTTGTTGTTGTTGTTGTTGTTTTTTAACACATCTAATTGGCAAAAGGAGATGCAGGAAGACACACAGAGCTGCTGGGTGGGATGCTCTGGAATGACCTCTCTGTGGTCCTGGCTCCTCTCCACTGGCCCAGAGGTGACCGGACTGTGGGAACTCAAGGGACTGGAATAGAACAGCCCTCTCCCGGCCTACTCCCACCACCTCTGCACACCCTGTAGAAGCAAAGTGTGGGTAACCCCTGCTGGGCTGATTCTGACAATGAAACCCTCAGGGCAGTTTAATTTCTGGTCTTTTGGGTGGGAGGCTCCCAGGGCAGTCACAGCCTTGAATCTTGGTGGTTCGGAGCTGGACTCTTGACCTGGAACTTCAGCCTTCCTGCCCAGCACACAGCAGAGCTCCTGGCACCGCACAGGAGCTAGGCAAAATGTTGAGAGAAGGGTCATGATCCCCTCCCAGGTCACCCCTCTGAGGTGGGACTGGGTCTTCCCATCCCCTTCCTCTCCCGTCTGTTCCCTGAAGGGCCCCAGCCCCCACTGCCAGCCCTCCCTTTTGCCGCCAGGGTCGGGTGGTTGGAGCTACACGGAAAGGGGGAAGGCTGCAGCTCGTGCCTGCCGGAGGCGCCTGCCCCTCCCAGCAAGACCGCCTCTTCCCGGGGAAGACAGGATGCACTAGCGGCGGGTCGCCCCCTTGATTTGGGGTACAGCCTTCCTGCCTCATTCCAGGAAAGCGGGCTCGCTGGAAGGTGACTAGATCATTAGAAGATGCTCAGTTTAAACTAGTGACAAATTCCGCCTCCCAGATGATCAAAGAAACGCCCATTAAACAATGGGATGCCCATTGGCACCACGTTAGTCAAACCATCAACGGACGGGAGATACTTCCACAACTGGGTTTTGAGGTCACCGGTCACCGGTCACCCTCCTTGGCTCTCGCCCCCAGAACCCGCGGCCAGACCAACCATCAGAGCCTCCTCTGGCGCAGCCAGAGAAACCTGGACCCCGTGGCGTCACCTCGAACCTGGACCCCCACCCCGGAAGCGCCCATCAGTTACGCGTTGGCCCCACCGCGGGCCCACCTCCTCCGCTGGGGGCTCCTGGAGGGAACTGGGCTTTGGGGCCGCCTGCCTGGGGCAGGGGAGCTGCGCGGGCAGAGGTGCCCGGGGAGAATCTCGGCTCCCCCAGTGGCCCAGCCGCGCGCTTTGATGCGTCCGTGAACTTCACACCTCAATGGCCCCACCTGTAAAGCGGCGGACACAGCCCCCTAGTGCCGCTGCGTTCGGCACACTCCTGGGGCGGTGCCCTCACTGCCCAGCGGTGCTTGTCAATGACATTAAACTGCGGGGTCCCCCCCACCCCACCCCCCAGGCCGTCTAAAGGGCTGTGGCTCCCCCCCGGGACCCTCTCCGCTCGGGGTCACTCCAAACCACATCCCGAGACACCGGATCTGGGAAGCCAGGATCCTCAGGCCCTGACTTCAGGGGTGGGGTGCGGGGGGTGGGGCCTGGGAGAAACCCCAATTCCTCCGCTTCCACCGAAGCCCGAAACTGAGCGGGCCGGGCTGGGCCGGCCTCCGCGCCTTCCCCCCGCGGGTCCCGCCCTCGGGCCCGCCCTCCTCTAACCCGCGCCCGGATTGGTGGCGTCCGGCGGCGCGGCCGCTGTTATTTTTCGAATATATAAGGAGCAGAGGTGGCAGCTGCGGCTAGAGGCTCCCCGCACGGGAGGCTGGTCCCCGCGCCCTCCACCCTCCCCGCCCTCCCCGCTTCCCTCTCCTCCCTCGCCTCCCTCGCTCCGGCCCCGCTTTCCTCCCTCCCCGCCGCCTCCACCCCAGGCCCGCTCCCCACCGGGTCCGGACCAGCTGTGCCCGGCGTTTGGGGGTGTCCCGGCCCCCCGGCCAGCCTCCGCGGGCCCCAGCGCGATGGAGCTGCTGCCGCCGGACCCCGCCTCACCGAGCCCCGCTCTCAGTCCCGCCGGCGTGCGCGGGGGCGCCGAGCGTCCGAGCCACCTCCCGGGCCTCCGGCTGGGAGCTCAGGGCCTCTTGGGGTCCCCGGAGCGCGCGGCCACCTTCTCGCCGGTCGCCACCCTCACCCAGACCATGCACGACCTCGCTGGGCTCGGCAGGTAGGGCGTCCCGAGGAGGCCGGGTGTGGGGTGAGAGGTCGGCACTGGGGTGTTGGTCCCGGGCCTCCTGGGGAACCCCGCATGGGATCCGAATCCGAGAGGCGAGTAAGGAGGCATCCCAGGTAGAGCCTGCTTTGGGGACCCGGGACAAGGGCGGCGAGGCCAGGACTGTGCTGCTTACACTCTCTAGGTGACCTGTTCTTGTTCGGCACAAGACTCTGAAGATCCTCCTTTTCCCCTCCTCCTCCTCCTTCTCCTCCTCCTCCCTCAGTGTGCCTCCACCATGCTGCCTCCCTATTGCCCATATCTCCACCATTTTGCCCCAGGCAGGGGATCGTGAGCCTGGAGGGGTAACTAGGTGGCAGAGCAATCCAGTTCTCCTAGGACCATTGCCCCTGCTCCCTCTACCCCTGGTTCTTTCCTGGGGGTTAAAGGGTTAAACGCTGGTCCTGCTCCCTGAGTTACCTACAGGGTCCGGGCTGGGTTGTCCTCTCAGCAACAGAAACCCAAGTCTTGGCTGTCCCCATAGGAAGGCTTGTGGATGGGTAGGAGCTCAAAGACCCTCCAGGCTGCTCTCCTGCCCCACCCCCAGGATGATCCCCAGCCCAGCTCCTTCCTCTGGTCTTGGGCTCACCTCCCCCTGTACCCTGGAGGAGCTTTCTTAAACCAACCAACCAAGGGAAGACACTGAGGGCCACTGGGAGCCTGCCTGCAGAGAAGAGGGCAGCTTTTCCATGCCATCACCTACCCCGGGGCAGCGCAGAGGCTGGATGGGCCCTTCAGAAGTGGGTGGCTGGTGGGAACATGGGCCAGCCAGCCCTTGAACCCCACATTTACCTTTCTACTTCCCTGGGTCCCTGCTCCCTTCCCAGAGAGGCCCCAAAGAGTCAGGTAGGCAGCCTGCTCACATGCCTATCCCTGTCCCCGCGGCGAGCGTCTGCATCCTCCCTGTCGTCTGAGTCCTCTGAATCTTCTGATGCAGGTGAGGCCCAGGGGTGCCAGGGGACTTTGCGGGGCTGCCTGAGCCTCCTCATTTCCCTGCCAATCAGACTAAGGTCCTTCCAACAACCCGGGGGCCTGAGAAGCCTCCCCTGCCCTCCTCTGGCTGGGCTCACCACATCCAGGCAGAACCGGGGTGGTTGGGCGGGGCCCTCTGCAGGAGATGAGATCTCACCGATTTAAAACCAAAGGCCCTGAACCACAGCCCCACCTGGGAGGCATTAGAACGGAAAGCTGGTTCTTTTATAACACCCACTTGCCCCCAGCTATAATATTTTCCTTTTAAAAAGCTGTTATCTCTCCCAGAACAAATGATCTTAAACCAGTTCAAGAAAAATGCTTAACAAAGTTTTGATTTACAAACCATGTAGAAGTGTTTTCATAGTAAATAGGGAGTGGAGCCCTGTACATTTGGGGGACAGGCTCAGCTGTTGGGGTCCATGGGTGGGTTTTGCTTCATTTTGTAATGTGTCAAGATTTAAAATAGAAACAGTTTTTTCCTTCTCTGAATAGGGTTGGGACATGGTGGGGGAAGGTATACAGAAAATGGCACTACTTTCAAACCAAAGCACTCTGTCCCCTCAGGGCTCTGCATGGATTCTCCCAGCCCCATGGACCCCCAGATGGCGGAGCAGACGTGAGTAAAGAAGAGGGATCCCCACTACAGGATTTGGCACCTGCCTTTGGGAGTCCCAGGTGTAGCGTAAACTCACTGGGGGAGCCTGGGAGATTGGACAGACCCCTCTGGATCCCCATATGGGGGGACTAATTGACTTTCCTAAGTTCTGGGATCTTGTTCCCTGTCTCGGAGAAGGGTCTGTTCTCACAGGAGCATCTGAGAGTAGGCTCAGGGCCAGGGTGGTGGGGATAGCGGCCTCTGGGAGCAGCAGGTACTTGATGCCAGTCAACCCTTATGGGAATACTAGAGGCCCGTTGCACGAAGATTCGTGCAAGAATAGGCCTTCCTTCCCCTGGCTTCGCTCCTGGCCATCCGGGAGCCTTTGCAAGTCTTCGCTCCTGGCCACCTCCCGGGAGCCTGCAAGTCTTCGCTCCGGGCTGGAGCACCGCTCCTGTAGCTCCCTCCGCCCCCCACCCTCCCCCTAACAGCAGGCATCCCGCCCTGCCCGGCCACTCCACGCCTGTGTATGCAAATTAAGCCGCCATGTTTGTTGGGTTAATTTGCATACTTGCTCCTGATTGGCTGGTGGTCATAGCGGAGGTATGCTCAATTTGCATATTTCTCTTTTATTAGGGTAGATAGGTTGGTATGTGTCCTGTTTTCCTTTCTGCCTGTACATATGTGTGTGTGTATGTGTGTGAAATATCACAATTTTTAAATATGGTCCAACTAATTCAAAACTTTTATCACTCTAGGTCAAACAAAATAGTTGCTACAGGCTGGTTTGTCCCTCAGCCATCCTATCAGCAACTTCTGGCTTTAGTGACACTTGGCCCTCTTGTCCACCCCTGGACCAGGCTCTTTGAGAGGTGGCCTGGAGAGGGAGCTGGTGGGCTAGATCCCACCCCCTTGGTTGTGGGGCAGGAGTAGTACTTTCTAGAGCACAGCTGTCCTATCCAGCTGTTCAAGCCTCAGGAGGGAGAGCAGCTGCCAGGCATTAGTGAGAACAGCTGGGCATCCCCAGCCTGGGCTGGGGGACTATGGCTTTGAGTTTAGGGCAGTGGCTGTTTTTCCTCCCACTGCCTTTGATCAGACTAGGCTGGGCTACAGGGTTTGTTCACAAACAGGAAACGAGAAGAGAATTGGGTGGAGGGCCTGCAAGTTAGGTTTTGGTGGCAACGGGCTGTCCCTGCTTTACCCCAAGGCTCAGGTGCAGATTGGAGACCAAGCCTATGAAATTGGTCATCCCTGATGTCAGGTTGTCTGGGCACAGACACCTGCCCACACCTTGGGGCCCAACCCCCTGACATTTTAGTCCTCAGTCGTCCCCCCCCCGCACCCCCCCCTCCGGCACCTGCTTTGACGGTTACACAGTTTCTCAGAAAGAAGCGTGTGAGTGTGTGTATGAGAGAGAGAGCGAGTGTGTGTGAATGTACGCATAGATGCACAAAGCCCTGCATGGCAGGTGGTCTCTGGTAACATAGCTGGGGGAGGGGGACTATCTACACAAGCTTGTGCTCCTGCCTCAAAAGGAACATCTGTTGGAATTCCTTGCCTGCTGGCCTCTCCTCAGGCAGAAGGAGGGGGTGTGACAGAGGCTGGGTCCTGAAAAATTCCATAGGAGGGAGAAGAGGGTGTAACCCTACACATTTGTCACTAGGGGGTCTGGCATGGCAAACTGGCTGATCCAAGGGTACACTAAACCAGGCCGCTATCCTGGGGGGAACCCAGAGAGCCCCACACCAGGGGAGGGAAGCCCAGCCTTCCTGGCATCCAGGCCCTGGAGACACCCACAGTGTGAGCCAAGGCCTGTCATCATGGGATGGATGAATGCCTTTCCTGGCGGCCATATGGCCCCACTGAGGTGATTTGCATACAGGTGGAAGGCCTGTGGGCAGGCTGGCATGACCGTTGTCTGGGTAACGCTCAGCCACCTTTTGACCTACCCCAGCTGTCTCCATTGCTGCCATTCTCTAGGCCCTCTTCCATTCAGGGAGCCTTTAAAATCCCAGGCTGACTCTCATCTTCCCCCTCCTCAATATCTGGGTCCCCAGATAGTTGACATTCTTCCTACTTCCCCTCTCCACTGTCCTTAGCCCTGGTCCTTAGGTCTTGTGGACGGGGGACCTGATGCTGCTGGTGGGTGTTGGGCTGTAGTGGGAGGTGGGCTGCATGGGACCCTTCTCTCTCCTAGGTTTGAACAGGCCATCCAGGCAGCTAGCCGGTTCGTTCGAAGGTAAGCGCTTGGGCTTCCCCTTACAGGCTCCGGTGGTCTACCCTCCATAGGCTACCTCTGCCCCCACTGGCATGGGCAGGGTGCTCAGGGCTCTGGTGGAGGGGCATCCTGCATGCTCGCCATGACAGTCCCAGACTCTCCAGCCCTGACGTGTCCCTGTTTCCTTCTGCAGCAAGCAGTTCACCATCCGACGCTTCCAGTCCTTGCCGGTGGGTGCCCTCTGAGGAAGGGCAGGAGGGTTCTAAGGCCCAACTCCTGGTCTGGCTATGGGAGGTGGGGTTTGGGGGGTGAATGGGTGAGCAGGGGGATTCAGGGGAGGGATGGGAGAAGGTAGGGCCTGGGCTGGTGCCAGAGAAATGTAACCTTCAGTACCTGCTGCCCCCTCTGGCTCCCCAGGTGAGGCTTCTGGGCCACAGCCCTGTGCTACGGAACATCACCAATGCCCAAGCGCCCGGCAGCTGGAAGAAGAGCGAGGCTCCTGACCAAACCGCCCACAGCTCTGAGGAGGATAAGGAGAATGTACGCTTCCCGCAGGCCAGGATGGGAACTCTCCAGGGAGAGAACGGGGCATGCTGGGGTGGTTCTCTGGCATTTGATGACGCCACCTCCCCCCGCCCACAGGATGGATTTGTCTTCAAGATGCCATGGAAGCCCACCCATCCCAACCACGCCCATGCTCTGGCCGAGTGGGCCAACCGCAGAGAAGCCTTTGCCCAGAGGCCCAGCTCGGCCCCCGACTTGATGGTACATCGGGAGAGCCGACCCTTGCAGGGCAGGCATGCACACAGGGCAGGTGCCCCCGAAGGCAGCCTGGTGATGGGAGGGTGATTCTGAGCCTGAGGCAGGGGAACCTTTTATCAGAAGGATAGGGGTGGGGACTGCCTTGGGTCCCCACCACTGAGGAGCCTGCATCTGTTCGTCACCCATACAAGTGTCTCACCCCTGAGCGGAGGATGGAAGTTGAGGAGCTGAGTCCCCTGGCCCAGCGCTTCCCCCTGACCCCCACCAAGGGGGTTCCCGACGAAGATGACGGGTTTGTGGACATCCTGGAGAATGACTTAAAGGTAAGAAGTCTTGCTCCATCAGGGCCCCCTACATCTCCCTCCCTGGGATGTCCCAAAGCGGAGAGCTCTGAGCTCCATCCCAATGTCAGAAGATCTGAGGTAACTGGGTCACAGCCTGACCTCTGGCCAATCAGAGAAGAGCAGGTGGCTGGTGCTGCACGGAGGGGAGGATGGGCAGGGCGGAGGGAATGCGCCCCTGCTCGGCTTCTCACGGTTCTGTGCAAGCTCCAGCAGTGAAGGGGCCCTGCCCTCTCCTGGTTCTGGGGGGCTGCCCTGTGTGGAGGTGCTGGCAAGGCCAGAGAAGGCTGCGCTGGAGGACTGGGGCCTGAGGAATTTGGCCTGTGCCTGTGGGTGTGACCCATATCCTTGTTGATTTGGCTTCAGGACGATGATTCAGTTCCTCCGGGCATGGAGAGCCTCATTAGTGCCCCACTGGTCCAGACTTTGGAAAAGGAGGAGGAGCAGGTGAGTTTCTGGGGTGGCCCCCTACCTTCCAGGTGGGATTGGGGGAAAGCAGGAGCTGAGCACTCTGACCCCCGACCTACTGCCCTTGCCAGGACTTCATCATGTACAGCAAGTGCCAGCGGCTCTTCCGCTCTCCGTCCATGCCCTGTGGTGTGATCCGGCCCATCCTCAAGAGACTCGAGCGACCCCAGGACAGGGACCTGCCCATACAGAGCAAGCGGAGGAGGAGTGTGACCCCTCTGGAGGAGCAGCAGGAGGCCGAGGAACCTGTGAGAGCCCTCCTCCTGGGGCGGGGCTGCCACCTTCCCTGTCTACCCTGCAAGCCCTTCTCAGCCAGGGTGCAGGCCAGGGGGGTACCAGCCAGACTGGGCCTGGAAGGGCAGCTTCCCCCCTGATCTTGGCTGCCATCTATCTCACAGAAAGCCCGTGTCCTTCGCTCCAAGTCCTTGTGTCACGACGAGATTGAGAACATCCTGGATAGTGACCACCGCGAGCTGATTGGGGATTACTCGAAGGTACCAGCTGGCAAGACCCTCAGGCTCCACCGCTTGCCGACTGGAGCCCCCGAGCCCAGCAGCCGCTTCCGTGCCATCCTCTCTCCCCAGAGGCCCCTTTGCTCTGTCCTTTGCATACTATCGTCCTTTACTCTCACCCGGACTCTACTCTCCTGACTGTCTCACCTGTGTCCACGCATCAGTGGTGTCTCCACCTTGGAAAACACTTCCAAACGGACGTCTAGCTTGACCCTCCTCGGGCCTCATTCCCGGGCCTGGCAGAACTGGAGGTAGAGGCAGGAGTCCATTGCTTTTGCTCCCCTTCATTTCCCCTTGGAAGGTTGTTCCTGGGGCATCAGACCCAAAAGGCTCCTCTTAGTTGCTATGGGAATCAGAGCTGAATTTGAAGGTCAAATCAGGTGTGGCCTCTGGGCTTGGGAACGAAACTCCATCCTTCCCGTGCTCCTCATCTTCCCCATTTCACCTTCTTCCTCTTCTCCTTCTCACGCTCTCTCTCCCCCCGCTTCACTGCAGGCCTTCCTCCTACAGACTGTGGATGGGAAGCACCAAGACCTCAAGTACATCTCACCAGAAACGGTATGTGCAGATGAGCTGTTCGCCTGTGAGCCTTCGCTGAGATCAGGCTGCAAGCGCTGGGCAGGGTAGGGTGAGGAGCCAGCCCCTGACCTGCTGGAACCCACCTCCGTGGCCTCCTACAGATGGTGGCCCTGCTGATGGGCAAGTTCAGCAACATCGTGGAGAGGTTTGTGATTGTGGACTGCAGATACCCCTACGAGTATGAAGGCGGGCACATCAAGGTGAGGCAGGGTGACGGGAGAGGTGCTGAAGACCCACCAGTTCTATCCTTCATCCGTGGGGGCGCCCTCTCGTGGGGAAGGGTCCTGCCCAGCAAGAGGTGGGGTCACCCTCTTGAAAGATGGGAGCTGCATAGGGGCGGGGTCTGCCAGCCAGGCCCAGGGCAGTGGCCTGACCCCCAGCTACTCTGCAGACTGCTGTGAACCTGCCCCTGGAACAGGACGCCGAGACGTTCCTGCTGCAGAGCCCCATCACACCCTGTGGCCTGGACAAGAGAATCATCCTCATTTTCCACTGTGAATTCTCATCTGAACGTGGGCCCCGCATGTGAGTCCCAGCTCCACCCGAGCTTGTGGGTGCTGGAGCCGTCCTATGGCCAAGAGCCTGGGCCCAGCCCCTCCTTGGCTTGGGCCTCTTGTCTCACCTGACTGCCTGACGCAGACCTCATCCCTGCTTCCTGTGCATGGCACCCTCCCCCTGTCTCCCTCTTACAGTCCTTCCCATCAAGCCTCACCCTCTATCCATTGTCAAACCCCCGCCCCCCGGCCCCCAAATCTGATTCCAAGCCTTCAGCAGTGTCCTTAAAATCCAAGGACCCTGTCCCAGTCCTCAGTGACAGTGACCCTTCTGGTGTTCAGAGGTCCTTTCCTTTCCCCGCCTCTCGCCCTCACCGAGTGTTGTCCAGGCCTCCTGAACGTATCTCTTGAATTTTGGCAGCTTCTCTTCGTTCTGCTTCCCCTTTCCCAGTCCAGGCCCGATAACACTGACGGCGCTTCTGCAGCTGCCTTCTGGAAACAGAGAGGCTGCCTTGGCGTTCCTTCTCCCTCCCGTCTCGCAGCCTCTTCAGGGCCCAGTAGCCAGACTGACCGAAAAGTGCCTTTTGTGGTTCTCCACGGCGCTCAAAGGAGTGGGCAGGGAACAGGTTCCCTGAGGTCCACCCTACCGCATGCCCAGCTCTGACTCCCATTGGTCCCAGGTGCCGTTTCATCAGGGAGCGAGATCGAACCATCAATGACTACCCCAGCCTCTACTATCCTGAGATGTACATCCTCAAAGGCGGCTACAAGGAGTTCTTCCCACAGCACCCGGTACCGCAGGCAGGGCTGGCCACAGCCTCTGGGGGAGGGTGGGACTACAAGGAAAGGGCTTGGCCAGGCAACACCCTAAGAGAAGAAGGGAGGGCTGCCCCCCCATGGCCCATTCCCCCATATTGATTGACCTCTCCCATCCTGCCCTAGACCTTCTGTGAACCCCAGGACTATCGGCCCATGAACCACGAGGCCTTCAAGGACAAGCTGAGGACCTTCCGCCTCAAGACGCGCAGCTGGGCTGGGGAGCGGAGCCGGAGGGAGCTCTGCAGCCGCCTGCAGGACCAGTGAGAGGCCAGCCACGGACTCACCCACCCACTTCGTTGCCCCGAGTGGCCTGGGCATCAGCTACCCAGAGGCCTGTAATACTGAGGATCTGCTGGAGGCCCCAGGACAGTGAGGGTGTCCTGTCCATCCGCCCCAGTCCTGATCCCCTTGTCTCACTCCAACCATACTCCATATCCTGGTGCCACCCCTCTACCAACACCCCAGCCCCTGGAAGAACCCCAGCCCGCTGACAGTGAAATTGGGCTATGTCCAGCTCGAAGGAAGTATTTTGTGTCCAACAGGAACCTTTTTGCATTTTTTTCTTGCTTGTTTGGGTTAACACTTTGTCTTCCTGTGTCCAGAAAAGTCCCCTTTCCTCTAGGGGCTTTGTATGTTCGAGGCTGAGGGAAACCACAGCCCCAAGGTGGGTCAGAGCCGCACTCCTCCCTGCCCTGGGAGCAGCACTGTGCCCTGGCCCCCAGTAGCACTCCTACGTGTGTCTGCGTGTTCCCTCTTTCCTGTCCCTCCTTACGTGCACCTCCAGCACAGACATAAGCTCTTCCTCTTCCTGTTTCAGTGTTACCTGCGTGCTTGATTTGTCTGTCTGATTTCTTTGCCCATCTCAGGACGTCCACAGGCAGTCAAGCGGTCACCTGAAGGGAGGGCTGACCCACTAGAAGTTACCCATTAGGCTCTCCCGGTTCCAGTTGAGGTTATAGACTCAAACCTTAATTACCCACTTGGCCTGTCTTCTGTTGCCTCGGAAAGGGATGTTATATGCAGGGGCCCCTGGGTGAGGGCTAAGGCCTGCGACCTTAACCTCACTGGAAGCCCAGCCCCCACTGCTGTGAACCCTGGGGCCTGACTTGTGAGAACTTGCTGCTGTCTTGTCATGAAGGAACAGATGGATGGACAAATGGATGGAGACCTATAGATGCACGATGCCTTGCACATAAACCACTGGGTGGAAGCATTTCAGTGAGCCTGACAGCCTTCGGCAGGCGTATGTACGTGTCTTTCTGGACAAAATCTTTACATTTTAAGGTTGGAAAATATTCAAGAGGAAATGTTGAGGTAGCAGCTAAACCAAGGACAGAACCACCTCTGACTTTTTAATCTCAGGATGTGGGGAGGGCTGTGCTTGAAGGCCCTGATGAGTCATCTGTTAGGGCCTTGTTTCAATAAAGCGCTGAACAAGTTGAGCAACCAGCTTTCTGTTCTGTGGAGCCCTTGACAAGATCATGGCAGGTGCTGATGGTGGGATAGGGCAGAGGCAGATGGGCAGATTGGAGCTGGAAGACTACTGGGGAGGCTGCCTCATGCTGTCTTCCCAAGTCTTGCTGAGACTTTTCCCCTCATCTGGCTACTCAGGCAGCCTTCCTAAACTTAGAACCAAGAAGGCAAGAGTAAACCCATCACTCCTCTAGAACTCATTACTCACCAGTCTCATTGCTCCCCTCTGACAAAACGCTCCATACCTTGCTCTTCACAGTTCCTTGCCTTTGGTTCTGTTGCACCACCCTCAGAAAGGCTCTCCCTTATCTGTTATTCCTCTTGTAAGACTCAATTCCAATTGTCACTCCCAGAAGCCTACCAACTTACCCATCCATTGCCCTGTCAGGGAAATGGATTTCCTCAGTATCCCCAGTGCCCAACAGAGCTTCCACCACCCAGGAGATGTTAAGTTCAAGATCAGCAAATGGGGAAAGCCGCAATCTGGTAGAATCGGTCCCAGGCCCAAACCTGGTGTCTCAGGAAATCCTCTGGGAATACCACTGCTCTGTTAACTCTCCCTCCTCCCCCCAACCCCCACCCCTCACCACCACCACAATGTGAGCTGTTGGTGATTGCAGGGACTCCTTTGCAAATGTACACATAAGATGTTGTCTGATACAGAGTATACACAGGGCAGGAGTCATTACCACTTTCTGTGGAAGTTCATCTACCTCCTGAAGTAGGTGGTGGGATGATTATTCACTCTGTTTTGCGGATGGGTAAATGGAGGCTATTTCTAGCAATTAGAAGGGACTCCAGGTTCCAAGGCTGAGTCTAAAGGACACTTGCCCTGTCTTCGGCTTGACCTCCAAGTTTGTTATACCTAAAGGATTGGTTTTTACTCCTGCTCCAGATCCCCCTGCAAGGACACAACAGGTGTGTGTGTAGGTACCTGGAGACTGGGCCTCTGCTCAGGGAGTGTGGGGCCATGAAGACTCCAGAATGCCCCCCTATCCACCAAGCAGGCAGCTGACACAAAGGCCAACATTTATCTGGGTGAGGGGGCTTGCCCCAGAAACGGAGAAACAGCTGTGCAGGCCCCTGAGAAAAAGAGTGAGCCCTGAGCATTATCCTGCTGAGAATTTTCTGCCCCACCCTAAGTGCTCAGATGGTCTCCTGATTCCCCCTCTCTGGTTTTACAGAGGAGGAAGGCAACGTTGCCCAGAGAAGGCACTCACTTGCTCCAGGTCACACAGCAGATATAAGCAAAGTAGGTGTTCCAGCAATCCAGGACGGTCTCCTCACTTCCTGCCTTGGTCCCAGAGCAGTCAGGGGGGTGGGGCTGGGCTGCCTGGCTTCTGCTCTGAGTGTACTCTTCCCACTCCATCAGTCTGGATCAGACCACATGGGGAGGAGGGAGCAACGGGCACTGAGTGTCTAACAAAGCCCAGGCTGTGTGCCAGGTGCTGACATGCACAGCCATGTCTGCCCTCATAATCCACCATCGGAGTCATAACTGCAGTCACGGGGCATTTAGTCTGCTCCAGACACTCTTATATATTATCTCAAGCTCACCAGGTCAGTTTTCAGTTCATTTTCCAGGGGAAACAGACGAGGAGGGCAGGGAGGGGGTTGGGGCAAGCCAGGAGACAAAACTTCCACAAGAGAAGGCCCTGGTGCTGGCATCTACCCTGAGGACCGTGCAGGCCTGAGCCTGGGGGCGGGGTTCACCTTTCCAAATCAGGCCAGGGTCCTTTCTGATTCTGGGAAGTTCAAGGGATGAAGCAGAGGTGCCCAATCCCCCAACCCTCCAGCAAGAGAAGCTTTAACTTTCTTCCCGGACGCTCATAAAGGGAAGAGGATCAGACAAGGAAGTGGTTTAAATCCTGGGCTGCTGGCCAATTTTAAAGGCTGTTTTGCTTGGGCCAGGGTGGGGCAGGAATTCTAGTCTGCAAGGAACCTTGTGCGGCCGGTTCACGTGGTTAAAGAGCTGCATGCGGTTGGGCGCAAGTGGAAATCTGGCCTGTGCCAGGCCTAGCCAAGTCAGTGGGCAGGCCCAGGGTCTGGGCATCATCTGAATTGCTCTCCAGGTAACTTGCAATGGCAATTTTAAAAAATAAGGTTTTCAGTGCGCTCTCCCGCTGGGGAATGTGCCTGTGCCATTCCCTTCCTTCTCTCCTCTCCCCCGAGGCATGCATCGCCTAAACTCTAAGGGACACTGGGAAGCGGTGGGCAATGGCAGCTTGACCTGGGCTAACCCCCTGAACCTGTCTCCAAGACTCCCTTTTCTCTGACTTCCCAGTGAGCTAAAGCAGCCCAGCCTCGGCTCTCCTGTTGCTTCTTCTATGCTAAGCCCTTGTTTCACTGTCCCCAGCTTTAATACACATACACTCATACTAAAAAAATAATAAAATTAAAATAATGTTGTTGTTTTTTAATTGATTTTAGAGAGAAGGGAAGGGAGCGGGAGAGAGAGATAGGAACATCAATGTGAGAGAGAAACATCCATCAGCTGCTTCCTGCACATCCTTTACTGGGGATCCAGACAGGAAGCCAGGCATTTGCCCTGCCCAGGAATAGAACCCAGTATTGAATGATTGGATACCCTCCCTGTGTATCCATCCACTGACAGTTCACAACCACCTTCTGATGCAAAGGACGACGCACAACCAACTTAGCCACACCCACACCGGCCAGGACAAAATAATGTTTTTTCTCGCCGAAGCCGGTTTGGCTCAGTGGATAGAGCGTCGGCCTGCGGACTCAAGGGTCCCAGGTTCGATTCCGGTCAGGGGCATGTACCTTGGTTGCGGGCACATCCCCAGTGGGGGGTGTGCAGGAGGCAGCTGATCGATGTTTCTCTCTCATCGATGTTTCTAACTCTCTATCCCTCTCTCTTCCTCTCTGTAGAAAATCAATAAAATATATTTTAAAAATAATAATAATGTTTTTTTCTCGTGTGTGTGTGTGTGTGTGTGTGTGTGTGTGTGTATGTGTGAGTTGAATAGTCAACATTTCCTCGAGGGCACACATGTTAAGCATAGAGCAGAGACCTGAAGAACCACCACACAGCTCAAGGTACAGGAGTGTCTCCAATCCCAGGTTTCTTCATGGTCCCTCCCAGTTACCTGAATTCTGAGGTCACCACTATTCTGACTGCTATGACAGGTTAGTTTCACCTGTTCTAGAGCTGTGAAATCGTATAGAGTTCACTAAGTTTCACCTGTTCATATATGTGAAATCATAGAGTTCTTACTCTTTTGTGTCTTACTCTTTTTCACTCAGCATAATAATTTTGAGACCCATCCATGTTTCCTTTAGCAGTACTTTATTCATCACTGTGTAGTATTCCATTATATGAATACTAGAGGCCCAGTGCACGAGATTTGTGCACTGGGTGGCGGGTCCCTCAGCCCGGCTTGCACCCTCTCGCAGTCCAGGACCCCTCAGGGGATGTCCACCTGCTAACTTAGCCCCGATCCCAGGGATCAGGCCTAAGCCAGCAGTCAGACATCCCTTTCGCAGTCCGGGGTTCTCACAGTCCGGAACCTCTCGCTCCTTACTGCCCGCCTGCACCAGAGGTGGGAGAGGTTCCTGCCATCACCACTGCACTCGCCAGCCATGAGCCTGGCTTCTGGCTGAGCAGCGCTTCCCCTGTGGGAGCACACTGACCACCAGGGGGCAGCTCCTGTGTTAAGCGTCTGCCCCCTGGTGGTCAGTGCGCATCATAGTGACCAGTCATTCTGCTGTTGGGTCAATTTGCATATTAGCCTTTTATTATATAGGATACTCCTAAATTGAATTCATTCTACTTTTCTTTTATGACTTTTAAATTAAAAAATTAAGATACAGCACTAAGCCGGGTAGCTCAGTTGATAAGAATGGCATCCCAATATTTCAAGGTTGTGGGTTTAATCCCTGGTCAGGGCACATACAAGAATCAACCAATGAATGCATAAATAAGTGGAACAACATACTAATGTTTCTCTCCCTCTCTCTCTAAAATCAATCAATACATTTTAAAAAATATATTTTATTGATTTCAGAGAGGAAGAGAGGGAGAGATAGAAACATCAATGATGAGAGAAAACCATTGATTGGCTGCCTCCTGCATGCCCCCAGAGATCGAGCCTGCAACCCAGGCATGTCCCCTGACCAGGAATCAAACTGCGGCCTCCTGGTACATAGGTTGATGTTCAACCACTGAGCCATGCCGGCCAGGCAGTAATTTTTTTTAATTAGGATATAATTTATATGCAGTCAAATTCACCCTTTTGAGTGTACAGTTCTATGAGTTCTGACCAATGCACACCGTTGTGTAACCTCACCACAATCGAAATATAGGTCATTTTCATTCTGCCCTCCATGGATTATTTGGGACTATTTCAATTGTACTGAAAATATACCCAGGAGTGGAATTGCTGGGTTATAGTGTGTATGTTCAGCTGTAGTATTTTCCACACAGTTCTCCAGGGTTACTATACTCACCTGCAGTGTCTGAGAGTTCTGCTGCTTCACATTCTCATAAAAACTTATGACTTTTAATCTCTCTCTCTTAACCAGAGAATTTAATTGTTGCACACAGCAAAGAACTCTGTTGTCAAGGCTGACTCTACAAGCCATGGCCTGGCAGAAGCGGGGCTGGTGCATCACAGGCCCAGTCTGTTTTCTGACTCTCCTATATCGAAATGTTAGCCTTGATTTTTTTTTTTTTCTCATCAGAGTCTTTTAAAAAGCTACAGTGACTCTGAAGTTAATTGGCTGTGTGTCACTGGCTTGTATCCATCCACTGACAGTTCACAACCATCTAGAAAACTTGTGATTTTCTAAAAAGTCTTTATCCCTGGAACGGAACACACAGGCACCGTACTTTCCAGAGGCAATAAACTGTTGGTGCAGAAGGGTGTTTAGACAAGGAGGTCCATGGCCACGTGGGATCTGGAAACAATCAGGAGAGGGAAGTTCAGTAATGATGGAGAAGTGGCTGTTTTGCAGCCATGAGAGTCAGGCCTAGAGAATGTTGGATGATGGGAAGTTATTATTCACAGGCTATTGTGTAAAGAAGACAGTGGGTGACGGGACAGAAGGTAAGAAGCAATCCCACCCAACTCCCACAGGAATGTGTGTGGGTGTCAGGCATCGCTGCGGGGATTGCTTCTGCCCCACCCAGCCCACACTGCACACACACCCCTGAGAGGGGTGGCCACGGCAGCTGCCAGGCTCTGAGTCAGCATGCCTGGGGCAGCGGGAGGGGAATGGGCCTCACATGTCTGGGCCTGAGCCACCTCGTGGGGCCTCCTGGCTCTCAGCCCTGCAGGAAGCAAGACGAGGCCGTTTGAAAGGGCCAATCACACTTGGACGAGTCCTCCTGGGGCCCAGCCAAGACTGCTTCCATAGGCGCCGGGGCTCACGGAGGGGAGGGCTGGGAGGGAGCTTCCTGGGTTGGGCCTGGGAGCACTGGGTAAGGAAGTCACCAATCTGGGCAGGAAGAAGTTCCCAGGCTTGGGGTGTGGGGGGTAAGTAGTCTAAGCTTATGGCCTCCAGGAGCTGGGAGCAGGAGCTAAGCCCGCCTCCAAGGTGACCCTGAGGGAACAGGGGAAGAAGGGGAAACCCAAAGGGAGGGGAAGGCACAGAGTAAAATCAATCTCTTTTGACATGAACACCTGCCTCTGCACATGTGTAACATCGTGAAAGTTACTTGATCTTGCTATGCCTCAGTTTCCTCATCTGTAAAATGGCGATAATAAAACCCGGACTGCCCAGCCAGCATGGCTCAGTGGTTGAGTGTCAACCTATGAACCGGGAGGTCACGGTTCGATTCCTGGTCAGGGCACATGTCCGGGTTGTAGGCTCAAACCCCAGTAGGGGGCGTGCAGGAGGAAGCCAATCAATGATTCTCTCTCATCATTGATGTTTCTATCTCTCCCTCTCCCTTCCTCTCTGAAATCAATAAAAATATATTTATAAAAAATAAATAAATAAAGCCCCTCCTTCAAAGGGTTGTGGGTTAGATCAAATGAGTTGGTGTGTGCAAAACACTCAGAACAGGGTCTCCTACAGCAAGTGCCATATAAGAGTCTGCTATGGCTGTTATTACTTAGGGCAGTGGTCGGCAAACCGCGGCTCACGAGCCACATGTGGCTCTTTGGCCCCTTGAGTGTGGCTCTTCCACAAAATACCACGGCCTGGGCGAGTCTATTTTGAAGAAGCGGCGTTAGAAGAAGTTTAAGTTTAAAAAAATTTGGCTCTCAAAAGAAATTTCAATTGTTGTACTGTTGATATTTGTCTCTGTTGACTAATGAGTTTGCTGACCACTGACAAGGGCATGTGGGGATCAGACAGGTAAAAGGATGCATCCCAAAACATTTAATTTTAAAAATGGGGACAGCCTGGGTGTTTTCTCACCTTTCTATACGTGGAAAAGCTCATGGGTGATGGGTTACAGGAGAAAAATCCAGCCACTGTAAGTAGAAGGCAGGAAGCCTACTGCACAAGTCTGAATAACAGAAGGCTGTGAATGGGGGTTTTGTTGGTGACAGAGGAGAAGCCATCGGGGTGGCCCACGGGAGGCTGCTCACACAGGGCAATGTCATCTCTGAGCTGGTTCAGGGAGTGGGAGGAGAATGAGGGAGAAGTCTTGCCCAATTTTGGTCCCCTTTATTCTAGGGCAACCATATCCACTAAGTCTTAGCTAGCCTGTATTCTCTAAAAAGCAGGCCCGGTCTCCCTCCTAGTTTCCTGCTTTTACCTTCCAGAAATGCCTAAATAGCCTTAACAGGAAATCAATCAAAAATCCATTGCCTGAGGCTGGCAGATTCCACCTAATTGCTCTCCACACGTCCAGAAGTAGGCAGTGGCTTGACTGGTATGGCCTGAAGTCTTGGGGTCTACAAAGATAAGGGTTTCCAGCTGTCAACAACCAATAGGGATATCCTGCGTCTGGAGATGTGTAAGTGGGACCTGGGCTTGGTCCTCATGCCTGGGAGAAGCAGCAGAACTTCCCAAGCCAGGCTGCCCACCAGGGGTGCAGGACCCTGCTGTGCTTGGGTAGGTGGGGGATAGAACCTGCTTTCCAAATCGAGTCAGTGACCGTCATCCTAGTGGTGACACCAAGGGAACCAGAAGAGGCAAACACCAGGCTGCCGGCCACTATGGGGCAGGCCTGGGTAGAGATCTGGGTAGAGAACAGAGGAGGGCCAGGGTGTGGGGAAGGGGCCAATGTGAGGGGCTGCAGGCACTCCGCCAAACTCAGAAAACCACTGGGAAGAGCAGGGCTGGGGAGTGAGGCTATAGTCCCCTCTGCCCACAGCCAGAGGGAGAGGAGGGAAAATGACAGGAAGGTGTGCCCGCGCCCTCTGCCCCCCCCTTCCCCCCCCCCCGTCACATTTAGGCAGGTGGCACAGGCCTCAAATCCAGCCATCTGTCTGCTTCCTGCAGGCTCCTTTAACTTTTTTGTTGTGCTTTATTTAATTTTACTTTTCTTCCTTCGCTTGTCTGTCTGTCTCTCTCACACACACACCCATCTATGCATATCCCACAAACCCACATCTCTATTATTAACTGTGGGCCTGGCCCCACCCCAGTCTCTAGGGTAATCACTATAAAAGCCTCACACACATAAACATGCACACACATTGCCCTCATCACTCAGACGGCTCCATTTTTCTTCAGAGGTCTTGTAACCCCACGAAGAACTGGAAAGTTCAGCCGATCCATCCCCCTGCTCTGGGCTGCCACCAAACCAGAAGGCCCCACCTGCTTTAGCTCCGCTTTCCTGTTCTGCCTTCGGATTAATCGTTGCCAAAATTTGCCCTGGCCAGTTTGGCTCAGTGGATAGAGTGCAGGCCTACGGACTGAAGGGCCCTGGGTTCGATTCCCTGCCAGGGCACATGACCGGGTTGCGGGCTCAATCCCCAGTAGGGGGCGTGCAGGAGGCAGCTGGTCAATGATTCTTTCATCATAGATATTTCTCTCTCCCTCTCCCTTCCTCTCTGAAATCAATTTTTAAAAAAAATTTGCCAAAATTTATTGATTTACTAAGTGCCAAGCTTCATCCTGCCCACTTCACATGCTGCCTCACTTGGGAAGGAGATAGGCTGCATATAATAGAAGCCCCACACAGCAGTTGAACGAAACTGAAGTATGTGTTCCTCACTTAGCAAGAAGGCTCTGTGGCCCGGCCGGTGTGGCTCAGTGGTTGAGCGTCGACCTGTGAACCAGGAGGTCAGGGTTCGATTCCTGGTCAAGGGCACATGCCCGGGTTGTGGGCTCGATCCCCAGTAGGGGGCGTGCAGGAGGCAGCTGATCCATGATTCTCCTCATGGATGTTTCTCTCTCTCTCTCTCTCTCTCTCTCTCTCTCTCTCTCTCTTTCTCTCTCTCTCTCTTCCTTTCTGAAATCAATGAAAATAAACAATAAGAAGGCTCTGTGTGTCTCAGCGACCCAGGCTCTTTCCTGCCTCACTGTCCTCAGCACATGGCTCTTTTTGTTTCGTGTTTTTTTAATGTGTCCCAGGCATGAAACAGCTCTGGCCACCAACAGAGGCATCAAGCTAGGAGGAACTAAGGACTGTACATCTGCTCTGCCCCTGGCAGATATAAGAGCCACACCAGCAATCAGGTGTCTCCTTGCCCATTGCCAGGGGATGCACATGGCTTTTTATTTTTAAGCTAGAGGCCCGGTGCACGGATTCATGCACGGGAAGGGGAGTGGTCCCTCAGCCTGGCCTGCACCCTCTCGCACGCAATCCAGGACCCCTTGGGGGATGTAACAGTGCACCAAGCAGCAGGCGGCCAGGGAGGGGCCCGAGCTGGCGCTGCGCCACTCGTGTTCATCCCGGCCCGCTGCACCTGCCACCACTGCTCAGTAGTGCTGCCACGGAGGAGGGAGAGGCTCCCGCTGCCGTAGCTGCACTAGCCAGCCGTGAGCCCGGCTTTTGGCTGAGCAGCGCGCCCCCTGTGGGAGAACACTGACCACCAGGGGGCAGCTCCTGCATTGAGCGTCTGCCCCCTGGTGGTCAGTGTGCATCATAGCGACTGGCCGACCGGCGGTTCTGGTCGTTCAGTCGTAATGGTCACTTAGGCTCTTATATATATAGATATGTTTTCATTGATTTTTTTAAAGAGAGGAAGGGGGAGGGATAGAGCGACAGAAACATTGATGAGAGAGAAACATCATCAATCAGCTGCCTCCTAAACGTCCCCTACTGGGGATGGAGCCTGCAACCCAGGCATGTGCCCTGATCAGGAATGGAACCAGTCACCTCTTGGTTCATGGGTAGATGCTCAATCACTGAGCCACACCAGCTGGGAGGCTTTTTTTTTTTAAGGAGTTATGCCCCTGTGGCTATTTTTTTGTTTGTTTGTTTTTAATTGATTTTAGAGAAAGGAAGGGGGGAGGGATGGATAGAAGAAGGGAGGAAGGAAAGAGAGAGAGAAAGAGAAACGTTGCCACATCCATTGGTTGCCTCCTGCACTTGCCCTGACCAGGCATCAAACTCTCAACCTGGGTATGTGCCCTGACCATGAATCGAACATGCCACCTTTTGGTGTATGGGATGACACTCCAACCAGCTGAGCCACACTGGCCAGGGAGCACATGGCTTTTGATCTCAGGGGCATAAGCTGGCTGAGGGGTTAAAAAGTCAGGAATGGCACCTGAGACTGCCCCACTTATCTGGACACCACCTCATCTGGGTCCCCCGCTGACTTAAGCATAGTGGTTCAGACCAGCTTCTCCCTGTGGTTTCCTCCATGCACCTCACACAGGCCGGCCCCCCAGTGGCCTGGGACTTGGACTGGACTCACTGCCTGAGGAGTAGACAGAGGCCGATATACTGTATTCCAGATGCCAGGCGGCCCCCAGTGACCAGAGCCCTTTGCCAGCTCTCTGCTGTAATCAGCTGGCAGACACGAGTCCTGGCGGAGAGTGATAGGGACTTGGGATCAGGAACGGAGCCAACATCACCCCAGCCTTATGGCTGAGGCCCCACACCCTCTGGGCCTGCCCCTCCATCCACAAATAAGTTTGTGTGTTGTACTTGTGGTCAAAATGCCCACATGCCCTGCTCACCCCTCCAGACTCCCTTCAGTGGCCCCTGCCCAGGCCTATGGCCAGAAGGGCCCAGAGTGCATGCCCTTGGAGGGCCCTGGCGCCCTGTCCTTCATTTTTTCAGTTGTCAAGGACTGTGTTTGGGTTGGCTCCAGGCCTTCCTTGTGCATGGCCCTAGCTGAGTGCCACAGTCAGGCTGGATCCCCATCAGAGACTTCACGACCATAGGCTGACCCTGGGTGCAAAAGGGACACCTGAAGGCCAATGGGTTGTTTGGACAGGAAGGCTTCCCTAAGTTTTGGTCTGAGCACATGTTGAAGGATAAAAAGGAGAGGAAAGAGCCTTCCAGGCTGAGGGAACAGCCAGCGTGGGGGGTGAGGGGTGTGTGTTGGTTTTGAGAAATAGAACACTGGGACACAGCCGGGGAGGCGCCAGCAGTTCACATGCCAAGAGGTAAAGAAAAGGAGTGTGTATTTGTGTAGGGAGAGTACCCTAGGCTGGCACTGAGACCCAAGACACCTTGTGGGGCCCCACACACCTCTCCGCCAAGCCCCCAGGGGGGCTTTTACTCCACGCAGGGCTCTGGAAGCTGGCATTGGGTTGTGTTCCTTTCAAGTTTAAGGTATAAGCCTCTTCACGATGCCTTTGATGACAAGGAGGGAGCTTGTTAGAGGTGGGAGTGTGAAAGGGAGACTGGTCAGCCTACTAAATCCTATGGACTTCACTGGGGCCCAACCAAGTGACTGACCTGCCAGGGACACACAGCTGGTGACACAGCTGGGACCAGAATTTGAATCATTCTACTCCAAACGGAACCCTAGTTTTAACCCACTGCAGGAACCACAAGCCAAAACCACACCCTAAACCGCACAAATATGCGTATTTCCCCCTAGTCATAATTTCCAGGAATCTGCATTTTATTTTATTTTTTAATATATTTTATTGATTTTTTACAGAGAGGAAGAGAGAGGGATAGAGTCAGAAACATCGATGAGAGAGAAACATCAGTCAGCTGCCTCTTGCACACCCCCTACTGGGGATGTGCCCGTAACCAAGGTACATGCCCTTGACTGGAATCGAACCTGGGACCTTTCAGTCCGCAGGCCCACGCTCTATCCACTGAGCCAAACCGGTTTCGGCAGGAATCTGCATTTTTAAAAATTTGTTTTTATTGATTTCAGAGAGGAAGGGAGAGGGAGAGAGAGATAGAAATATCAATGACAAGAGAATCATTCATTGACTGGCTGCTTCCTGCAAGCCCCACACTGGAGATCCAGCTGCATCCCACCCCAACCGGGAATCGAACCATGACCTCCTGGTTCATAGGTCCACGCTCAACCACTGATCTGCATTTTATCTGACGTCCCAGTGATTCCCACGCATATTGGTCTGTTTGAGAACTCGGGCTCCACGTTCAGGTCCCGCCAGCCTCACAGCCCAGGGCGGGCAGAGACCCTGGGAGTGAGAACCCCGCCCTCTGGCGATGACTCGGCCACCCAGCCTCTTCCTCAAGGTCCACAGGACGGGTTGCTGCGCCCCCTCGCGGCCACCGGAGCCAGTGGACGATCCCTGCACAGCCCGTCCAGGAGTGACGGGCGTGGGCAACGCCGGGAGCTCGGAGCACGGAGTCTTACGTGGGATTAGGAAGGTCACCCGCGCCGGATGTCCAGAAGTGGGAACGCCTGGAACGCCCCCGCCTGGCGTAGGGAGCGCCGCACCCTACGCCCGTCACCCTCGTGCACGCGCCCGCGCCCGCGACTCTTGTGCGCAGGCGCCTACAGGCCGCGCAGCCGCCATTGCTCCCCCGCCAGCGTAGCGGCCTGTTAGAAGACTGCGGCAGCAGAAAGAAGGGTAAGTGCGACGCCTTGAGGACAGCGGCAGGGGGCTGAAGGGGTAGCATACTCACGGGAGGATGCCCCCGCTTAGCCCTGGCCGACTGGAGCAAGGAACTACAACCCCCAAAATGCACTGTGCTGCAGGGTTGCGCGAGGCAGTGACGTAAAGGGTCTTGGCTGCTACCTTTTCTCTAGGGGAGAAACGCCATGGCGAGGGTTGATGACGCGTTCTTCTTCTGGTTAGAAGGTCAGTGGAGGTCAGCACCAGGTCAGCGGGCTCCGGTTCTGAGAGCGCCTTCGCGAACCTTCTAAATGTGTGACCAATTTGAGATCTTGCCCAGCCAGTGTTGCTCAGTGGTTGAGCTTTGACCCATGAACCAGGAGGTCACGGGTTGGTTTCCGGTCAGGGCACATGCCTGGGGTGTGGGCTCCATCCCCAGTTAGGGGCGTGCAGGAGGCAGCCCATGGATGTTTTTCTCTCTCCCTTCCTCTCTCTTAAAACAAAACAAATAAATAATAAACATATCGTAAGAATAAGAAAAATAAATAACTTGATGTTCTATTTATACTTATCTACAAATATCTGTATACTGTGTACCCACTGCCTTTGAACCCTGGCTGGCTATTGAGCCAGTCAGACACCATCATAACCATGATCATCATCATTAGTATTTAGTCTTTATTTTGAAATAATCTCAAATTTTAAGAATTTTTAAGTAAAGCACTCCCGTGCCCTGGCTGGTGTGATTCAGCGGCCCCCGTGGTGTGGACCCGCCCATGGGAGGGTCGCAGGTTCCATTCCGGGCCAAGGGCAGGTACCAGGTGCAGGTTCTGTGCCCCCCACACACCTGCTAGGGCGCATGGGAAGGCAACCAATTGATGTTTCTCTCTCACATCAAAGTTTTATCTCTCTCCCCTCCGTCTCCCTCCCCCTCCCTTCCTCCTTTTCACTTTTTTTGAAAAGCAATGGAAAAATATCCTCAGGTGAGGATTAAAAAAATAAAGAACTCCTGTATCCCCCGTGATAATTAAGTTAGTTACAGATGTGATGCCCCTTTACCTCTATGTTTAGAGGTATATCAGTGTGTATTTTCCTTTTTAACATATTTTTATTGATTTCAGAGAGGAAGGGAGAGTTAAAAACATCAGTGATGAGAGAGAATCATTGATTGGCTGTCTCCTGCACACCCCCCTACTAGAGATCTGGCCTGCAACCCTGGACATGTGCCCTAACCAGGAATCCAACCATGACCTCCTGGTTCACTGATCCATGCTCAAATCACTGAGCCATACCGGCCAAGTGTAAGTGTGTATTCTCTAAGAAGAAGGACATTACCCAGTGTTCAAAATCAAGAGATATTGATCAAAACTATTATCTAACATATAGTCTATATTTAAATGCTTCCAGTTGTCCTAATAATGCCCTTTATTGAAACTACCTTTTTCTTGGCTCAGGATCCCATCCAGGAACATACTTTGCCTTCTCTTTAGTCTCTTTAGTCTCTTTCAGTCTGGAGCAGCTCTCCAGCTTCCCTTGACTCTCATGACTTTGACACTTTTGCAGATTCCTGGCCAGTTATTTTGCAGAACTGAATTTGAGATTGTCAGATTTCTTCACCACCAGGCTGTTATGGGCAGAGGTGGTGCTGACCAGACTGTTACTCAGAGGCTGGGGCTGTGTCTTGGATGGCTGAGGAGGACGAGTGACCAGCCACACCAGCCTCCATACATACTTCCAGACCTTGCTAGGCCAGACCCTTTCTGTGGTTGCCTCCCCTGTCGGGGGTTTCACACTCATCTCACTGAGGTGTTTGGCTTCCCTGTAGCACCCACCCTGGAGCCATGGTCCACGCTTTCCTCATCCACACCTTGAGGGCCCCACAGGCAGAGGATTCGGGCCTTTGCCGAGTGCTCTACTCCTGTGTCTTCGGTGCCGAGAATTCACCTGATGACCCACGACCACACGGTGCTGAGAGGGACAGGCTCCTCCGCAAGGAGCAGATTTTGGCCGTGGCCAGGTAACTGCACAACCTAGTATAGCTCTGTTATTGGTGGAAGTGGAGTGTCCACCATCCTGGTGGAAGTGGGGGATCCCTTTCCTCACTGGGTGCTGGGGGACGGGTCCTTAGGATCTCTTGACAAAAATAATTTTCTGAGGCTCGCCCAGGAGAATGAGTAATTTTCATTTACGTGGAATTACATCCCTGCATTCCCAAGATCCCATTTCCCTTCATCCAGTCCAGGAAGAGGGGCAGCTGGGGATTCAGCAGAGCTAGAAGCAAGGGCAGTGTCCAGAGTTTCCGTTCCATGGCGGAGCTGGGTCCGGCGCAGCATTAGGCTAGTTACAGTCCATTAGTCCATTGTGGGTGGGGTCCACATGGCTGTGAACCATGTGGGCAAATGCAGGGGAGCCAAGAGAGCAAATCCCCTGCAACAAGAGTCCCAAGAGTCCTGAGTGAACCTTTGGGGCTCAGTTTCTACATCTGAGATATGGGGATAATGGCAGCTCCCAGCTCCAAGGATGGTCAGGAGGATGACAGAAGTCGGTGACCCACCCACTCTCCCCAGGCAGGTGGAGTCCATGTGCCGGCTGCAGCAGCAGGCGTCCGGCAGGCCTCCCACGGACCTGCAGCCCCAGCCCTCAGATGAGCCGATGCCCCTGCACGAGGCCCCACGAGGGGCCTTCCGCCTGGAAGCAGGGGACCCTTTCCGGGAGCCTCGGACAGTGGTGTGGCTGGGAGTGCTCTCCTTAGGCTTCGCCCTGGTGCTGGATGCCCACGAGAACCTGCTGCTGGCAGAGAACACACTTCGGCTGCTGGCACGCCTTCTCCTCGACCACCTCCGGCTGCTGACCCCTGGCACCAATCTCCTGCTGCGGGCTGACCGAATCGAGGGCATCCTCACCCGCTTCCTGCCCCATGGTCAGCTGCTCTTCCTCAATGACCAGTTTGTCCAGAGTCTGGAGAAGGAATTCAGTGCTGCCTTGCCCCGCTGACCCCTCACTGAATGGGACTTTGCGAGAGGGCATTGAGGAAGGACAAGGATGTTGAGACACACAACCTGTTAAAACTTGGCATCTACCTCCTACCCAGCCTGCTCCCAGCTCTGGTGTGCTGCCACACCCAGGACAAGTGGATGGGACAAGCTGGCAGAAAAGGGGGCAGGGCAGAAGGTCGAGGGGAAGAAGCACAGAACATTCTGTTCCTGGAGGTGCCTCATGACTTATTCAGACTGCTACCAAGGTCAGCCCCTCTTGTCCTTGACTCCACTTTCTCCCATCCCCACCCGCCAGTCCTCTACAGTGCACCAGCTCCAAGTGCTGGGGTGGTGAGGATCAGCGGCCTGGAACTCGGCCCATGTTCTTTTCCCAAACCCACAATATGTCATCACAATACAAAGGAGTCTGAGCCTCAGCTCCACCACACTTCACAAATATGTCAGTCATTGAGGGGGACTCTGTAGGTCCTTTTGGGCTCAGTCCCTGCTCGCCAAGCAGCCTCAAGATAATCACGGGCTTCCCTCGTCTGCAGGGAGAGAAGGTGCCATCAGGTGGGTACAAGAAATCTGGCCTGGATGATGTTATCTTCCTCATTTTGAATTAAAAGCACCAACTATATGATTTTGTCACTGACCCCTGTGCGTCAGGGACCCAAGATCGTGGTGGTTCTGCTCAGTGTTGCTTGCGCCAATAAAATGAAACTGTTCTGTAAAGTAGATCAGAGAGTTTATTCTTTGGCCAAGGAATTGAGAAGGACGAGTTGTGCTCAAAAGATCCCTTCTCCCCAATTCTGGAGAGTTAGAAAAGTTTTATTTTATTTTATTATTTTTATTTTTGCCATCACCATTAATCTCCTCTATGCCCTCTTCCACCTCTATTCCCTCCCTCCCCGAGGACAGTCTTAAAGGGTTTGGGAGGGGGAGTAGTTAGGCAGGCTCAGGGACAAAGATTCCCAAGGAAGGGTGGAGGGTTCTGGGATTGCCAAGGGAGTATGCACAGTTCCCAAACATGCTTGGAACATGCCTAGCCATACATTGCATGTATCATTTTAATGTTAGGTTTCCATCCCTGGCATGAAGGAAAGTTTGTCAAAGGTTACGTGGGAAGGGGTTTCAGATGCCATCTTGAAATTTTCCGGCGCTTACCAGTGTTTTTTTTAATCTTCACCCAAGGATATGCTTTTATTGATTTTGAGAGAGAGAGAGAGAAAGAAAGAAAAGAGAAACGTCAATGATCAATGTGGTGTATAGGACGATGTTCAAACCAACTGAGCCATCTGGCCAAGGCACAGACCAGTTTCTTTGCTGTGGTCCTTGGGTTCCTTATCTGGTTCTAGGCTGCAGGCTTAGCTATCTTCTCTGGAAGAGTTCAACCTCCCTGTGTGAGAGGATATGTTGGGGAGAATACAAGAAAGTTAATGGAAGTTTAAAGATTAATAATGTGGCACAACCCAGTGACAATTTCACCCTCCATTCCTGTGAATTGAAGTAATGCATATCCGTTCCTCTGAGTAAATGCCTTTCTGTATGGCCCTGAGCTGGGTGTCTGAGCCTTCATGGTTAAGGATGACCCCAAGAGGCCTCTTGGGAGGTTTCTACCTCTTATCTGCCACAACACCTCTGTCTCCTTATGTGCCTCCTTTGAGGGTAGCTCTTGATTGAGGATTAAAAAAACAACAACCCGCCGAAACCGGTTTGGCTCAGTGGATAGAGCATCAGCCTGCGGACTGAAAGGTCCCAGGTTCGATTCCGGTCAAGGGCACGTACCTTGATTGCAGGCACATCCCCAGTGGGGGGCATGCAGGAGGCAGCTGATCGATGTTTCTCTCTCATCGATGTTTCTAACTATCTCTCTCCTTTCCTCTCTGTAAAAAATCAATAAAACAAAAACAAAAAAACAACCCTCCCCCCACAAAAGCCCAAGGAGTCACTGGCCTGAACCAGGCAGGTTAAGCACCACACACATCTAAAGAAACAGAACAGCCCCATGTATGAAAACCCTCCTCTTCCAGTCTGTAGAGGCTCTTCTATGGGTGAGTCCCCCACTTGGACCCCCCCCTCCGAAAGGGAGCTAGCCAGTAGATGTACACACAACTTCCTCACTGCTTTTTATTGCCTCGTTTTTAATGCAAAGTTCACCAGACATCTGGGGAAAGCGAAACTAAATTAAAAACAATAAAAATGGTTTCAGAGGAAAACCATGCAGGGGACATGAGAGAATTATTTTTAAAAAGGGGTGGTAAAAAAATAATTAAATTAAAATTAAAAAGAGTGTGGGGGGGCTCTCTAATTACTATTCTCAGTAATTAGATTCAGGAAGATATCACTCCCATAAAGCAAAGACAGGAACAGCAGAGAACAAGAACGAATTCTCAGAAAATAAGTGTTATTGCTTACATTAAAAATTAGCCCAGCAGGAGTGGCTCAGTGTTTGAGTGTCGACCTATGAACCAGAAAGTCACGGTTTGATTCCCGGTCAGGGCACATATCCGAGTGGCGGACTCGATCCCCACTAGGGCGTGCAGGAGTCAGCCGATTGATGATGTTAGTCTCGTTGATGCTTCTATCTATCCTTCTCCCTTCCTATCTCTCTAAAAATCAATAAAACTATATATATGTATATATATATATATATATATATATATATATATATATATATTTTTTTTTTTTTTTTTTTAATAAAGCCAACTGATACAGCTGGCTCCCTCTACTTCCCTACAGGGTGCTTTCCTATATTTTGTAGAGGCTGGGAAGAAAAAATACTACATTTCCAAGACTCCTTTGCAGCTAGAGTTATGACTATAAACCAAGGTCTGACAATTAGGTGCCCCATCAGAGATTTGGGGGGTAGAGACCACCTTTCTGCTGTCACTTCTGCTGACAGCAAGGACACAAAGATGTGAGGCTCTAGAGCCAGTTTCAGCAGCCAGACTCAGTATTCCTGTGTCAACCAGATGTTGAGACAGAGCTATGTGGAGCTGGGGGTGGCAGTAGTGTCCTCCTCACTTCTGACCATGGTTTTACTGCGATAGCAGCCTCCGGACTCCGCTGCTCCAGCCCCCTCACAATTTTGCAACCAACTAACTTCCTATATTAAATTCCTTCCTGTGAAAAAACTATGTCAAGTGTTGGTGAAGAAGAGGAGTGGACTATAGCACCTTGAACCATCAATATACTGCTGATGGGAATGTAAAGTGGTACAAACACTTTGCAGAAATGTTTGAAAGCTTCTAATAAAGCTAAACATGCCCTATCCTATTTTCTAGCACTTTTTAAATAAATGCTAACTCCTCAAAAAGATATATATGTGAATGTGCATACAGTTTTATTCCTAATAGCCTGAACCTGGAAAAGCCCAAATAGCTCATTAAAATACAGAATGAATAAACACATTGTGATATATTCATATAATGGACTATGATTCAGCATGAAAGCAAATTCCTGATACATGCAACAACATACATGGATGTCAAAAACATGTTGAGTGAAAGATGCCAGACACAAAATAGTATATATTATCTGATTCCATTTATATTAAATTCAAGGACAGGTAAAAGTAAACTGTGGTGATGAAATCAGAATAATGATGGGGGTGGAGATTAATAAACAAGGATTACAAGGGAACTTTCTGGGGAGATGGAAATAGGCCAGATCTTGATCAAAGTGCTGGTCACACAGGTATTCACTTGGATAAAAATTAATCAAATTGCACATTTAACATTGGTGTATTTCATGGAATGTAAATTATGCATCTTATGAAAAAACTCTTCCATGCACAAAATACCTAGAGTGGTTTCTGTTTTCTTCACTGAGCTCCAGACCCTGGGGGAAGGTCCCTAAGACAAGAGACAGCAAAGAAGAGCTGAAAGCAGGCAGGGCACCAGCAGTGTGGTAGGAAGCTGGGGCCATGGAGGGATGTGGCCAGGGAAAAGTCTGCATTGGAGGAAGCCTGAATTTTTGGGATTCTGATATCTAACTTCAAAGGCATGTCCTGCTCATGCACTCCTTTCCGTTTCCCACCAGCCCCCATTTAAATGTCTGTTGCCAAGCAACTTATGCCAGTGGTTGTCAGGAATGAAAAGCATGATGGCAGCCCCTGAGTGGCTGATGAGGAGGCCATGCTGACCACAGGGGCTGGACAGCTCTGGAGGAGCTGGATGCAGCAGGGACTGACCCATGAGCTGAGATGGTCCAAGCCCCTTCCTTCTCCTGAGACCACTGAGATAGGGCTCATACCAGAGACCCTGTCATATCCTAGATCATGACTTGAGCCATCTCATGTGGCTTGTCAAGGCCAGGGGCACTGAAACCAGAGGAAAAGAAAATACTAGAAGAAAAGACACCAGAGTATCACTAGCAGTTTCTTCTGGGTGGTGGCATTTTGAGTACAGATTTTTATTTTCTTCACCCAACATGTCTGTTTTCCCTTATATGAACTATATGAGCATATATTAATTTCCCCCCAGCTTTATTGAGTACATATATTTTACTAACATCTGTACTAAAACTAACTGATGAAAATATAAAAGTTTAAAGAACAGCAGTTTAGAAACTTACCTGAAATGAGATTGTAAAGGCAGGGATCATATTTTGTTTTTCAGTTTTGAAGCGTTCCCTGAAGGGACTCGGACATGAGAACATGTCCCTTTCTGGGCCCTCTGGCACTATCTTTGGGCCTGACTTTGTTGTCTAGAGGAAATGTGAGCTGGTGGTTGCTGAGTCATCACATGTGAGCCACATGAGCCCCAGCCTTCCTTGGAGCACTGGCCTGCAGACATGGCCACCTGCCTGGGGATGAGCTTTCCTGGGGAGGGGGGTTCCAAGGCCCTCACTGGGGGAGCATATAGATCACTCTTTGGATTCGCCCTTCCAGTAATAAATGGGCAATAATCAGTGAATTCTACTCATGTAATAGGGTGGTATGCAATCAACAGTAAAAGATAATATAAACAGCTAGTTTTATTTGACCCAAACACTTGCCATTTTCTGTTTGTTTTAATAATAGCCATCTTAGTGGTTGCTGTCTGCTATAAACTGAATGTTTATGTCTGTCCGTCCTCCCCTCCCCCAAATTCATATAATGAAATCTAATCCCCAAAGTGATGGTATTTGGAGGTGGGGGTCTTTGGGATGTGATTAGGTCATAAGAGTGAAGCCTCCAGGAATGGAATTAGTTTTTTAAGGCCAAATTTTTTTTTAATATATTTTATTGATTTTTTTACAGAGAAGAAGGGAGAGAGATAGAGAGTTAGAAACATCGATGAGAGAGAAACATCGATCAGCTGCCTCCTGCACACCCCCCACTGGGGATGTGCCCGCAACCAAGGTACATGCCCTTGACCGGAATCGAACCCGGGACCCTTCAGTCCGCAGGCTGACACTATCCACTGAGCCAAACCGGTTTCGGCAAGGCCAAATTTTTTAAGGCCAATTTTTTTAAGGTTTTTTTTTTTTTTTAATGATTTTAGAGTTAGGGAGAGGGAGAGAGATATAGAAACACCAGTGATGAGAGAGAATCATCGATCGGCTGCCTCCTGCACACCCCCTACTGGGGATCAAGCCCGAAACCAAACCCAGGCATGTGGCCTGACCAGGAACCACACCGAGACCTCCTGGTTCATGGGTCCACACTGGCTGGTTCTTCCTTTAAAGAAGAGCCCAGAAAGCCCCTTGCCCCTCCGCTATGTGAGGGCACAGTGAGAGGACTATGCCTGTGAACCAGGACGCAGACCTTCCCAGCCACCGAATCTTGGACCTCCAGACTCCAGAACTGAGAAATAAACGTTGGCTGTTTAAGCCACCCCGTCTATGATCTATTTTTTAATATATATTTTTTATTGATTTTAGAGAGGAAGGGAGAGGGAGATAGAGACATAGAAACATCAATGATGAGAGAGAATCATTGATCAGCTGCCTCCTGCATGCCTCCCCCCGACTGGGGATCGAGCCCACAACTCAGGCATGTGCCTCTGACCGGAATCGAACCTGGAACCTTTCAGTACACAGAGAGATGCTCTATCCACTGAGCCAAACCGGCTGGGACTATGCTATCCTATATAATAAAAGGCTAATATGCAAATTGTCCCCTCGGGAGTTGGACCAACTGGGAGTTCAACCGCTCACTATGATGTGCGCTGACCACCAGGGGGCGGCACGGAACAAAGGAAGGCCCCAGCTGGTGGCTGGCAGCCAGGGGAAGGAAGGCCCTGATTGGCCCTGATCTCCGGCCAGGTCTAGGATCCCTACCTGTGCATGAATTTCCTGCACCGGGCCTCTAGTTTTTGTTATAACATCCCAAATGGACTAAGTATCTCACAGTGTTTTTGAGGAAGCTGTTTCTTTTCTTGTTTTGTTTTTTAATGTCCTGTGAGGTCCAGCAAAAAGAGGTAATAACTGCATTTGAAAGCTAGATACCACACTCCTAATGCTCTGCCTGCATGGATTAGATACGAAGTCACTGGATTTGGGGTCAGTAGCAGGCAGGAATGATTTTGGAACCAATCAACGTTCACCCTGTCGTGGCTAAACAAGGCAGAGCTGGCTTTATTACAGTTAGTGGAGTTTAGGTGTGATGTTAACATTTTGTAAATGCTGAACGTTGTGAAATATACACAGTTACCAAGTAAAAGAATAAAATCTCACCTGAAAAGTGTTCAGGCGTCTTCCTACGGTTCAGTTTGGGAGCACTGGCTTTAGAGGCAGGTATGTACTCAGGCATTGGCATGTGATCTTGGCCAAAACTTTTAACCCCTCAGGTGTCTGTCTTTTTTAAGTTGCAGTATAAAGTGTAACGACCTTAAGTGTACATATGGACAAGCCCATGAACCTAACATTCACATCAAGACACGCAGTATGTCCTTCCCACCAGAAGGCTCCCTTGTACCCCACCCTCAACATCCTCAGAGGTAACTAGTGATTTGATTCTTTTTTTTAAATTTTCACCTGAGGACATGCTTAGAGAGAGGAAGGGAGAGCTAGAGGAAGAAACATCGATGTGAGAGAGAAACATCCATCCATCTGTAGCCCTCCCCACATGCCTGCTGGGGGATGGACCAGGTAACTCTCACCCCCTCTCCCCTGTGCACAGGAGGACGCTCCACCAACGGAGCCACTCCTGGTGGGCTGATTTCTATTTATGTAGATGAGTTTTGCCTATTTTTGAACTTTACCTTGTGACTGGGGACAGAGAGCATGGCTTGGTTAGCCATAGTGCCCATTCATCCTGTGAGTCAGCCATGTTGTATGTATCAATAGTTTGTTCTGTTTCACTGTTGCATGCTATTCCATGACGTGAGCACACCAGAGTTTGTCTCTCCATTTTCCTACTGATGGATCTTTGGGTTGTTTCCAAAGTTTGCCTATTGCAAATAAAGCCACTATGGCCTGGCTGGTGTGGCTCAGTGGTTGAAGTTCAACCTACAAACCAGGAGATCACAGTTCCAATCCTGGTCAGGACACATACCCGGATTGCGGGGTGTGGGGCGTACAGGAGGCAGCCGATCAAAGATTCTCTCTCATCATTGATGTTGCTATCTCCCTCTCCCTCTCCCTCTCTGAAATCAATGAAAAGATATACTTTTTTTAAAAAAAAAGCCACTATGAACATTATCTATTGTGTATGTTTCTAGGTGGATGCATACCCAGGAGTGGTTGCTGAGTGATAGGGTTGGCTTATGTTTATAAACTTTAGTAAGAACGGCCAAACACATCCCCAAAGCTCTAAATTTCTTTTTAAAACAGGAAACTCCCCCACACCATTCTATCTCGTTATTGTGCAAGATTTAATGGGGCCCTAACATATGGACTTGAAGCCTGTACCTGGAACATAGTAGGCGCTCAAAAGCGCTGGCTTCTGCCCCAGCAAGTGTCCTCTGCCCCATTAGAGGAAGGACAAGGCGGTTGGCAAGCGCTGCGGGGAGGTACCCCCGGGGACCAAGAAACCTTTCCCACACGCAGGGAGCCAGGCGAGCCAACCTTGGCGCTCATGCCCTGCGTCTGGAACCCGCTCCTCGGGCCCAGCATGCGCTGTTTTCCTGGCTGGGCTCTCGCATCCAAGTAAACTTTGCGAGTCACCGGACACTTACCTGAGCACTAACTGTGTGCCAGGCCCCGGGCGTCCAGGAGCCAAGGACCTACATCCTTTCACCCCTTAATTTACTCCGCGGGAAGAGGGGTTGCTTCGCGTAGGAAGCGTGGGAACCGAACTGGCGTCGGACCAGGAGGTGGGCCGCCCACTTGGTGTCTAGCCAGACCCTGGACTTCCCCTGAAAGGTGCTCGAGACGCACAAGGAAAGGAAATGACCTGCTCCTTGGAGCCTAGGTCGGTCCGGAGCGCGGGTCCAGCGGATCCAAGCCCCCAAACCTAGGCCGAGCGCCCGCTCCAGCCGCCCAGCTGCGCGAGGTCCCGCCCCTGCCGTCTGGCCTGTGGCCCGGCGGCCCTGGCCCCGCCTTCCCGCCCGCGGGGCGAGTTCCGGCTGGAGGTGGCGGCGGCGGCGGCGGCGGCGGTCCGCGGCTGTCGGCAGGTCGCCGGGTGGTGGCTTCCCCAGGTAAGATCCTTTGGGACCAGCTCGCACGGACGCCTTTCGGAGAGGTTTCCCGCGGAGGCGGGGGCCGAGCTGGACTCGGAGGCCGCCGGGTCGCACGGGGTCTGGGGCGCGCGGGGTCGGGGGAGGGGACCGAGCGCGCGGGGTCGGGGCAGCGGGGGCTCCACGCGCCGCCTCCAGCCCCGGGAGGTCGGGAGGTGGGTGGCGCGGGGCATGCGGGGGGGTTTGGGGCGGAAGGAGACAGCTCCGGCTGCGGAGCTCCAGTCGCCCGCAGGCTCAGGGTGACCCTCGGGCGGGGCCTACCAACCTCGAGAGTCACGGCCCTCCTCTGAGCCTTGACAGTTCTCGGCGGTGACACCTTCTCCGAAGAGCCAGCCTCCCCGCCCCCCGGGAACTTGGGTCTGGCCCAGGAATCTAGGGATCTGAGCCGAGGCCGGGCGGCTCACCCTCCGCGCGCGGGGGGATTTCTGCAGCGCACCGAGCCCAGGGCAGGCGGGCCGGACACTCCTCCCAGCGTGGGGCCGGAACACTCCGCCGCCCATCTTTACTGAAGCCGTAAAGACGTACCAAGAAAACATGGAGGAGGAAAAAAAAACACAAAAAACCCACAAGACAAAACACCCCAAAAACAACCTTCTCCGTGTAGATGCAGTGGAGCCTCAAAAACATCTGGAAGGAGAGTCAGCGACCTGAGAACCGCGCTCTCACAAGGGAGTAAATGTTGCATCCTCCCAGGCACACCTCACCTAGCGACATGCAATCCCCTCCCCACACACACACACACACACACACACACACACACTCCGGCAATGACCTTGGCCCCTCCCTGAAATTGAAGCCGGGGACTAGGAGTCGCACTGGCTGCAGGGCCTCTGTTCCTGCAAGGTGTATGGTGAACGGCAGTGAGGCAGTAAGTCCTAGGTTCAAATCTGTTAGGGCCACTGTTCAAATGTGCAATTTGACCTCGCTTCTTACATGGCATTGTGGCAAAGATTAAATGAAAGCAATTTAGGATATGCCTGCCTGTAGTGGGTCTCAATAAATGTGAACGAATATGGACTTCGTTTCTTTTTTTTTTTATTTGCTTAATTTTTTTATTTGGAATATTTGGGAATGAACACAGAGCCATGCTTAAGATCTCAAATATTTTGTTAGAAGTTCTTTAAAAAAATATTTTTGACACTTACTCTTTTCTTTATGATTTACCCTTTATATTTAGGATTTTAATTTATTTGGAGTTTTCTGTTATCCATTGTGTAAAATTAGGATCTAATATTATTTTCTCATAGAGAGCTAGTTTTATGAATAATGTCTTCTAAACAATTTAATCACTATTTAGTGATACTTTTATCATGAATGTCTGATTCTTGTACAGTTCTCTTATCTGTACTATTTTTTTATTAATATATTTTATTGATTTTTTTACAGAGAGGAAGGGAGAGGGATAAAGAGTTAGAAACATCGATGAGAGAGAAACATCAATCAGCTGCCTCCTGCACACCCCCTATTGGGGATGTGACTCAACCAAGGTACATGCCCTTGACCAGAATCAAACCGGGGACCATTGATTCCACAGGCTGACACTCTATCCACTGAGCCAAACCGGTTAGGGCCTTATCTATACTATTCAGCTCCTGCCGCCGAGGGAAACCTCTGGTAATCACCATACTGTTGTCTGTGTCTGTGAGATGCTTTTTTGTTTTTAAAAATATATATTTTATTGGTTTTTTACAGAGAGGAAGGGAGAGGGAGAGAGAATTAGAAACATCGATGAGAGAGAAACATCAGTCAGCTGCCTCCTGCACACCCCCTACGGGGGATGTGCCCGCAACCAAGGCACATGCCCTTGACCGGAATTGAACCCGGGACCCCTGAGTCCACAGGCTGATGCTTTATCCACTGAGCCAAACCAGCTAGGGCTGTGAGGTGCTTTTTATTTTTTCCAATGTCTTTGGTCTCTGTTCTTGCTTCAATATTAGTCTTTTTTTTAAAAAATATATATATATTTATTGATTGCAGAGAGGAAGGGAGAGGGAGAGAGATAGAAACATCAATAATGAGAATCATTGATTGGCTGCCTCTTGCACGCCCCCTACTGGGGATTGAGCCCACAACCTGGGCATGTGCCCTTGATAAGAATCCAGCCCAGGACCCTTCAGTCCACAGGCCGAGGCTCTAGCCACTGAGCCAAACCAGCTAGGGCCAATATTAGTCTTTTTAATGTTTAAAAATTATTCTGGCATTGTTACATAACCCTTTATTTTTTCTTTTTTATTGAATTTATTGGGGTGATATTGATGAATAAAACTATATAGGTTTCAGGTGCATAATACTATGATACATCAACTGTGTTGTATTGTGTGTTCACCATCCAAGTCAAGTCTCCATCACCATTTATCGCCCCCATACCCTCTTCTATCTCCCCTCGCCACCCCCTCTCCCGCCCCTCTCTCCCCACTTCCCTCTGGTAATCACTCTACTCTTTGTTGTCTGTGTCTATGAGGTAGGGTTTTATTTGCTTTTTTCTTTTTTTGCTTAATCCCTTCACTTTTTTCACCCAGCCCCACAACCCTTGCCCCTCTGACAGCTGTCAGTATATTTGGACTTCCTTTCTTTTTAGTGGAGCCATACATATAAACCCATGCCCCCCAAATTCCGAGTCTTAAGGGCTGAGGGTAGAATGCAGAAGGATGTATCACCTGACTCCTGGTACCTCTCTGGATACCATAGGAGAAAAGGATCTATTAACTACCACGGAGTTGTTCTTTGCTCATCTCTTGAAGTCTCCGAGGACCCCTGCCCCACCTCCATGATCCTCTTGACCTTTTTCATTAGCACTTGCCCCACCAGGAATGTACCACCCGGTTAGCAAAGCAAGTCATGCAGTGTGAGGTGGTGAGGCCTATAGACGGGACTGCTGTCCTGTTTCCCGTGTGAGAGACTGGTGGCCTCAGCAGCTTTTGAACACTCTGCTCTACAGCACTGTCTCCTAGTGGTCTCACTCAAGCCTGGCCTTCTCCCCGGCCCCTTCCCTCCCTGAAAACCCATCTGGACATCCAATAGGACCTCAAGCTTCACTTGTTCAAAATGGAGCTCGGGAAACCCCTGACACTGCTCCTATCCCTGAATTCCCTGGTTGGCTTAATGCACCATCCGTCCACCCAGCGCCCAAGAAGTCATCCTTGATTCTTCTCTCTCTCTCACCTCCCAAGTCCACAAAACACCAGGAATCCAGCCGTCTCTTGTCACCTCCATGGTTACCATCCTAGCCATACCCATCATCTGTTTGTCCCCTGCTGTGGTCTCCTGACTTGTCTCCTTGCTTCCATCTGGCCTCTCCACAGTCCAAGGTCCTCACCACCGCCAGAGAGGTCTTTAACATAAATCAAGTCCTCTCCCTTCCCTGCTCAGGACCCTCCAATGGCTCCCTGTTTCACTCCAAATAAAACCCAACATTTTTCCTATAGCGCTATATATAAGCGGCCCTCTTTGACCTTGATCTCTGCCCCTCCCCTAGCTTTCTAAACCTGGACTACCTGGACCTGCTTTCTCTTCTTCAAACATGCCAAGCTCGTTCCCACTTTAGGACTTCTCACTTGCAGTGCCCTCGGTCAGAGACACCACTCTCACAGCCAGGAAGGAGCTCAGCTCAAATGCGGCTAATTCACAAAGGCTTCTCAGACCATCCCAGTTCAAGCAGCATACCCTTCTGCATCGGCTCTGTCTCATTACCCTGCTTTATCTTCTTTGTAACCTTTATTACCACCCGGGATTCTTATTTATATGTACGCTTACGGATTTGTTATCTGTCCCACAAAATAAAATACAAATTGGATGATGGTAGAGAAATGCATTCCCTGCATTTCTCCCCAGGGGGAGGCAAATAAGAAATGAACAAATGCATCTGTAATTGCAAATTGTGTTAAGTGCTATAGAAGGGACTGGCAGGAATTGCTTGTATTTGAGACCCTTGTAAATTTCAAGCTTACAAGGCAGAACTACTGTATTATCGGAACAAGCTCTCTGAGCCATTTTAGGGGTGAGGATAGGCCTGGAAAACACTGGTAACTTGCCCCAGGTCAACAGTGAGTTCAGGGAAGTGGGACTCAGCCTCCTGCCCTTAGAACATGTACGTAGCAAGCTTTAAATGGTAGGCCTGCAGTATTGTTCTGGAAAGAGCCTCATCCTTTGCTCTTCCACTAACTAGCAAGCCCCCTTCTCTCCTTAATACTTTATTTTCTTTACCTTTCAAGTAGGATGGGTCCTATTATTATCATGTTGGGCTGCTGCTTCATTTTTTCTCCGTGTCCTTAAAGAAGCGGCACATCTAGCTGGAGCCCTCCTGCTGTCCGCAGCTAGGGGCACACACAGCCTCGGAGACAGTGAGGAGCCAGACCCTTCCCAACACTGACCTACTTGCAGGGCAGAGATGGACCCTCTATCTCCTGGATCTGATTGTTTGTGGTCATCCATTTATCTTTAAGCAAATTCCTTGAGGGCCTCTGAGACTCAGGTAACAATAAAATAGGGTGGTTAAAGAGAAAAGGCCAGAATTCCAGAGCTGAGAAAGAAAGAATTGCTTTTTGTTCAACCCCACTCCCACTCCTGCGGTCATGTGTGGCCTGTTTTCTTCCAGTCTTTCCCCCTCTCTCTCAGTCCCATTGAGTTAGAGCCCTCGTCCTGCAGAGCTGGAGAGGGATGACGTTTGCCGAGGAGAAGACTTTCGAGTATATCCGCCGCAATTACCGCAGATTTCACCATATTCCTGTTCTGGAGATTCTGCCTTACTTGTCTTGCCTCACAACCAGTGACCAGGTGAGCCAGGGCGTGGCAGCAGTCAGACTGGGGGCAGGGCTGCGGAATTCAGAGCCTCACCCCAAGCCAGAGCCAACTCCTTCCTTCCTTGTTGTCTAACCCACTTCCTGTCTTTGCCTCTTTTCTAACTTTCAGAATGAAGTGTGGTTCAGGGTAGCCTTTCCAACTTCCCTGGGCTCCCTCTGGTGTTGTTTTGGTGCAGTGCTCAACAATATGGCAGTGGCTGCCTGAAATTTCTGGGTTCTGGGCCCCACACAAACGTGTTTTTGTTTTTAAATGATAGACACAGACTTGTATTTTTTAAAAAATATATTTTTATTGATTTCAGAGAGGGAGAGGGAGAAAGATAGAAACATCATTAATGAGAATCATGAATTGGCCGCCTCCTCACGCCCCCTAGTGGGGATCAAGGCTGCAACCCAGGCATGTGCTCTTGACCAGAATCGAATCTGGGATCCTTCGGTCTGCAGGCCTATCCACTGAGCCAAACCTGGCCAGGGCCCCACACAAACTTTTATCAGAACCATCTTTTTCTTTCTTTTTTCTTTTTTTAAAATATATTTTTATTGCCTGGCCGGCATGGCTCAGCGGTTGAGCATCAACCTATGAACCAGGAGGTCACAGGTTCGATTCCAGTCAGGGCACATGCCCGGGTTGAGGGCTCTATCCCCAGGGTGGAGCATGCTGGAGGCAGACTATGAATGATTCTCTCTCATCATTGATGTTTCTATCTCTCCCTCTCCCTTCCTCTCTGAAATCAATAAAAACATATATTTTTTAAAAGATATTTTTATTGCCAAAACCGGTTTGGCTCAGTGGATAGAGCGTCGGCCTGCGGACTGAGGGGTCCCGGGTTCGATTCCGGTCAAGGGCATGTGCCTTGGTTGTGGGCACATCCCCAGTGGGGTGTGTGCAAGAGGCAGCTGATCGATGTTTCTCTCTCATCGATGTTTCTAACTCTCTATCCCTCTCTCTTCCTCTCTGTAAAAAATCAATAAAATATATTTTTGAAAAAAAAAGATATTTTTATTGATTTCAGGGACAAAGGGAGAGGGAGAGAGAGAGGGAGAGATAGAAACATCAATGATGAGAATTATTGATTGGCTGCCTCCTGTATGCCCCCTACTGGGGATTGAGCCCACAACCCAAGGCATGTGCCCTGACCTGGAATTGAACCCTGACCTCCTGGTTCATAGGTCAATGCTCAAACCACTGAGCAACAACTGTGGGTTTTTGTTTCTGCTATCTGGTTGCTTGTTTTTATGGGTGAAATCAGGTGGGTTTAAAGCTCTGCAGCTGCTGCTTCATCTCAGAATCTCCCCAGTCCCTCCTCTTCCCTGGTCCTTAGTATTGGCCTCCTCTCTTTTCTGTTACGCCCTTCTTCATCTGCAGTTTCCTACACACCTTTCTCTCCTTTGCTAATCTAAACCCTTTTGCCGTGGAGGCTGTATAAACAAACCCCAAGCTTTGGCATCAGACTCACGGGGTTCAGATCCTGCCTCGCTGCTGAAGGATCTTCGCTGCCTTACCTCTGCAAAGCCTCAGCTTCCTCGTCAGCAGAGTAGGAATAATTGCATTAAACAAGATAATTCATGCAAAGCCCTGAGCCGGAGAACCCAGGACACAGTACGAGCCTCTTTCCTGATAGCTGCCTTTAAACTTGGACTCAAACCCTAACTTTGCCCTGGGCTCTGACCCAGTGTCAGATGGCTGCCTCCCTCTTGTGGTCGGGGCCCCTCTCTGCAGCTGTCCCCTCTGGAGAGGGAAAAGGGCCAGGGCCACCTGGCTTGAGCAGAGCCACGGGCTGTGTCTTCCAGGACCTACTGCGGGCCCACCTCGAACTCAAGGGGAACCGGAACACCATTTGGGATCTCTTCAACAGCCTTCAGCGACGCAGCGGCTGGGTGGAGTCCCTCATCTGGGCACTGAGGGCCTGTGAGCTGGCTGCTCTTGCTGACGAAGTGGACCGCGTCTATCAGAGCAACCTGCCCTGTAAGCCCTCCCCTGGCCCTGCTCTTGGAGCTCCTGTGTGTTCCCCTGCCCTACACGCTCCCTGTCCCCTCACTCCTGGACCTCCTCCCTTCCTCTGTCACCCTCCCTCCCAGCACTCCGGGGCCGTCGACAAACCTGGGTTTAGACCCCAGCTTAGCTACTTAGCTGTGTCCCTTTGGCCAGGTCTCTTAATTTCTCGGAACCTCAGTCTTCTCCTCTGTAAAACAGGGCTAATGGCAACGTGTACCTCATGGGCCTGTGGTGGATACCCTGGGATGTCAGCATGTGGGGTGCTTAGGGGGGCTGAGCACCTCCCTGTGCTCAGCAGATGGAGCCTCCTCTCATTTTTGTGGCTGTCATGTTTGCCTCCCACCCCTGTTCTCACTTTCTCCTGTCTCCTCTTCCTCAGTTCACCTTCTCTCTCTCCACTCTTCTCTCTTTCCCTCCCTTTACTGTCTCCTTTTTCTCCATCATGGGTTTCTTCTTTCCTTTCCCCACATCTCTTCCCTTCCCTTAGAGCCTTTCAGGTTACCCACCCAGTTACCCCTGAGCTCCCCTCAGTACCCCCTGTCAGGCCAAATGCCCTTAGGGCGTTTTGTGAGGTCCGGGTCTGAGGGACTGAAACAGGAAGAAAAGGCAAGCCAGCCCTATTTATATATCAGCCTAGAGACCACCCTGAAGCCCTGCCTAGATTGATAGCCTTACAACAGTGGTCGGCAAACTCATTAGTCAACAGAGCCAAATATCAACAGTACAACGATTGAAATTTCTTTTGAGAGCCAAATTTTTTAAACTTAAACTATATAGGTAGGTACATTGTTATTAACTTAATTAGGGTACGTGGTATTTTGTGGAAGAGCCACACTCAAGGGGCCAGAGCGCCGCATGTGGCTCGCGATCCGCGGTTTGCCGACCACTGCCTTACAGTATCATGCTGTTTGTCTTCTATCATTTTTCTCTACCTTCTGTCCCTCCCTTCCTTCCAAACGTGTCTCTTTATTTGTGGAGATTAACAGTGATTCCCTGCGTACAAACCACTGTGGTGGGGCCAGGGGTAGGTGATGGGGGCAAAGGGGAGGGAGGGGCTGAGGGGGAGGCAGCATCAGGTAGGGGGTCAGTTGGTGGTGACAGCCACCCACCGGAGGAGGAAGCCGCTGGGTCCCAGAACGCCTGGGGTCAGTGAAGCTGTGACTGCCGACCCCGTCTGGGTGGTGTGAGGCCAGTGACGCACCCCACATTCTCCCCTTCCATCTTTTGCTCCACCTTCCTCTCCTTGTCCTCCCCAACCCCTGCCGCCCTCCCACTTCTGCCTCCCACTCAGTGAAGCGTGTCTCCTCTGAGGAGTGCCGGCCATATCAGGACAGCTTTTGGAGCTGTGGGGGTTTCGACAGCCATGGCCCTGGGGGTCCAATGGCACCTCTCCTGTCACTGCTTAGGTGCTTAGGAACACCCCTGGGTCCCCCTTGACATGACTCTGTCTGTCCTCCAGTGAACCAGAGACGGCCCCCAGCCCCACCGGAGCCGCCGTCGGTTCCTGCTGAGACACCAGGGCCCTCCACACCCGCTGTGGCCCCCAGTGCCTCTCACAATAGCTACAGAGACGAGCCAAGTTACCCCATGCCTGTCCAGGACACCCAGTCGCCAGCGTCCCCGGGAGAGGTATGTCCTCACCATCTGCCTTCTGCCCCCTGCTTGTGCGTTGCCATCTGCCTACTTCTGCTCACCCAGCCTTCCAGAAGCCCTCTCCTACACCCCACAAATCGTGCCTAATCTCTGCTCAGAACCCCAGGGCTCCCCTCGGGGGGATCTGCCCCAGACCAGCTCCCAGACTGTTGGCCAAGGCTTCACTCTATGGCAGCCCAATCCTGTCATCAACCAGTTGTACGGTCACCGTTTGAGGTCTTTGCAGTGGTGCATGTGAGATGTTGAGAGACTAGGGGTTGACCAGATAAGGGGGCGTAAGGTAGTAGGAGGTGATGGGGTAGCGGGTGGATGGTGGAGCTGTAATTATTGCCAATAAAGTGAAGTTTGGGGGAAAGATGACTGATTCTATTGGGATAGGATGAATGGGCGGTGGGTGTTCCGGAGACACCAAACTGTGGATTTGAAGCCCAAGAAAGGGGTCTGTGCAATGGCCTTACAGAGCGGGGACCTTTCTACAAGAGCGGAGGGATAGATAGGGACTCCCCTGGGGATGGTGTGTGTGGTTTCTATGAGGTGGGTTCAAAGTCACCTGTAGATAGAAGGTCTGGCTGTAACCGAAGCCAAAGCAGTGGCTTCCTTGTTTCCTGTGCTCCGTGGCGTGGGCTGAGGCCTCTAGGAGCTGCCCCCAAGTGTAAACTGTCCTTTGCCAGCTCCTGGGAGAAGCAGCTGCCTTATTGACATTTTTCCTTCTTGCAGAATTCGAAGAAGCCCCCGCAGACAGCCAGCTCTGGGGCTGACCTGAGGAGGCCCACTGGCCCCCAGGAGCCCTCCTCTGACATGGCGTCCCTCAGCCCTCTGACATCCAGTGGGCCTCAGGAGCAGGACATAGAACTGGGCAGTGCCCACGTAACAGGTATGTATAGAATCTGGAGTAGAGGGCCTCTCTGATCTCTAAGTGAGGGTGAGCATTAGAGTTGCCCCTCTGGGCTTTCTTAGACAAGAGGCAAGGGTGGATGGGGATAAAGGGGGAGATCAACCAAAACACTGTGTGCAGGCATATGAGCAAAACCGGTGGTTAAGGACAACAGGGGGGTGGGGGCATGTGTGGGGAGGTGGGTGGGATGGGAATGGGGGGACGAAAATATGTGATACCTTAATCAATAAAGAAATTTTTTTAAAAATTAATTAATTAATTTAAAAAAAAAAAGAGGCAAAGGGTGGGAATAAAGGGAGTTTACCCCAGGGAGAGACCCAGTTTTTTAGAGGGTGTATTGGTTAGCATTTGCTGTATAACAAACAGTTCCCCAAAAATTTAATAGCTTAAAATTTGACCATTTATTTAGTTCATGATTCTGTGGGTCAGCAATTTGGGCTGGTACAACTGGTTCAGATCTTGGCCGAACTCTCTCTTGTGTACACATTGGCGTACTCATAAGCTCTGCTTGTAGCTGTGGTCTGGGGCACCTTGGTTCTCTTCCATGAGTCTCTCATCCTCCAGCAAAAAGCCCGTTTAGTGGCAGCTGAGCAGAGTTCTGAGAAAGAGAGGGCTCTTGGGGCAAAGGCTCAAAACTGGCATGGTGTTCCTTGTGCCTCATTGTATGGGCCAAAGAAAGTCACAAGGCCAGCCCAGAGGCAAGGAGTAGGGGACATTCCTTCCTTAGATGATAGGACTGACAAAGTCACATTTGAGAGGGCATGGGTACAGGTAGGAGAAGAGAACTGGGGCTATTTCTGCACTCTACCAAAGGGACTGTATAGGGATCTGCCAGTCCCTGGAGGACAGTGCAGAAGGGAGAGTACAGGGCTAGGGCTGCTGTTGGCAGGGGAGCACTTAGGCACTGCCCTGCCCTAAAATGGTCTCAAGCTCCCAGAAAATCATTAAAATTTCTCAGCCCCCAGCGGAAGTATGGTCTTCATCAGCCAAAGGCCCGAATCCCCACACAGGACCTCAGTATTCCCCCTTAGGTATGTAGAGCTGTCCACTGTGACTGTCCAGGCTGGCATCTCTCTGCACCACTATTTCCCAAGCTGTGTTCCACATGACACTGTGCCTGGCCAGCCCTCAGTGCCCCTGGGACAGCCACAAGGCACCTGAGCAGTTAAAGGCTCAGAGAAGCCATCTTAGTGACCCTAGACTTCTGTCACCTCATACCCTGCCCCAAGCATCCATTTGCATTTTACAGTGTCAGCTTACCATGCACTACCTTTCAGGAATTGCTGCTGTGGACCAGAGAGAGGCAAAGGGCACTTTGATTTCATTCGTGTGTGGACAGGTTCCACAAGATTCTGTGGTGTTATACTTGGGGTGGTGGGCACATCAGAAGCACTCCTGGCCTTTGTCGGCTGTAGGGTGTGGGGTTTGCACTCTCAGAGTTCCATAGAAAATCCTGACAAAACTGCCCTATGGACAGTCACCACCTGTTCCCTCTGCTTCCCCCAGGGCAGGCCCTCCTCTAGGGGTGGCTTTGTGCCTGCAACTCCTCCTCCCCCCCCCCCCCACCCCCCACCACCACCACACACACACATCAAGCCCTTAGGCCTCCTAGGAGATTTGCACACACTGGGGGTTTGCTGGGCCTCTGGAACCACGTGACTGGTATGAGCTCTTCTGCTTGAGCCATCCTGCTGCCCTGGTCCAGGATTGTCCTGCTGGGGTGGGGCAGGGAGAAAATATGGCAATGGGAGGAACATCTAGGGTTCCACCAGGCTAGGGAGGAGATGGGAAAGGCAGACACTGGAGGAAAGGGGGGGTGTCCCAGGCAGGAGAAGAAGAAGCAGAGCAGATAATTAATGATATTCAAGCCCCTAGAGGCTGTTGGAGAGCTGGACCCTTTCATTTTTGTGAGAGAACAGACTCAGTGCTATAGGTCAAGGACTGAGGATAGACAGGACCAAGGATGTGCCTGTAGCTGTTGGGCCTTCAGGCCTAGGAGCAGTGACCAAAGGGACTGGGTAAGAAGTTGGGAAGCCTTGATGCCATAGAGATGGTGTGAGCTGGGGCAGAGGGACCCTTTTCCAGCTCTCTGATCCCAGCCCTCCTGTGGGTTTGTGTTTCCTCTTTTGTTTTATCACCTGCAGACATGGTCTCCAGCATGACATCATCCCATGGGCCTGTCTCTCCAACTGCCTCCTTCCAGCCCCTGGCCCGTTCTACCCCCAGGGCAAGCCGCTTGCCTGGACCCCCAGTGTCAGCTCCGTCTACTGGCACCTTCTCCTCCTCTGCAAAGGGTGCTGGTGACCAGGCTGAAACTACCGCCTGCTCCAGTGGAGTAGCGGTACCCACCAACTCTGTGACCACCAGCACAGCACCTTCCAAGGTGCCCCGCCACTCAGCACTTACCAGCACAGTGCCTTCCAAGGTGCCCGCCAGCTCAAACACCCCTGGTATAATGTCCTCTAATGTGCCCACCAGTCTAGCACCTTCCAAGTTGCCTATCAGTTCAACACCTGCTGGCACAGTGTCACCCAAGGTACCTACTGTCTTGGTGCCTGACCACAGGATGCCCACGAGCTCGGTGTCCAGCAAGGTGCCTGCCAACACAGCACCCACCATCAGGAGTAGCGTCAGACCCTCGGAGGTGAGTCCTCACCCCTCCAAGCAGTGATCCAGGCCCCTTTCATAGCCCTGTTCTTGGACCCTTGCCAGTCTCCATTCTGATCCAGAGCCTCTTTTTGAGGGTATAGGGACAGCTGAGAAGGAGCCTCATCCAGACCCCACACCATGTCCTTTAGGGCAGTGGTCACCAACCAGTGGTCCGTGGACCCCTGGTGGTCCGTGAGGTCCGAAAGGTTGGAGACTGCTGCTTTAGAGTAATAACAATCATTAGATCTCTTAAGTGTGGATACCTCAGGAGAGATGGGCATGGTGGGCCACCCGCACTGGTCACATGCATTCATCCATTTAGATCTTACAGCTCCCTGGTAAGCTTAGTAATTCAGTTTTGTAGAAGGGAAAGCAGTGAGAGAGAGCGGAATGGCCTGTCTGCCTCAACACTTTGCTCTGCCCCTCCATGACCAGGGTTTTTTGTTTTTTGTTTAAATATATTTCTTTATTGATTTCAGAGAGAAAGGGAGAGGGATAGAGAGATAGAAACATCAATGATGAGAGAGAATCACTGATCGGCTGCCTCCTGCACGCCCCCCACTGGGGATCGAGCCCACAACCAAGGTACATGCCCTTGACCAGAATCGAACCTAAGACCCTTCAGTCCGCAGGCCAACGCTCTATCCACTGACCCAAACCGGCTAGGGCAATGACCAGGGTTTTACAGACAGCAGTCCCATCCCATTTAGCCTGGGTAGCTACTCTGACCCAGCAGCCCCCCACAGCTGCCTCTTCGAGCCTGCACATGTCACCCTACTGCTGCTATCTGCCCAGAGGAACCAAGCCCATGTGGCTGGCCACTCCGTGGTCCTCAGGCCCAGGCCGAATGTTGGTTCAGGATGGGGCCGTACACACCAAGGGCTCCCAGGGGAGGGGTTGAATTCACAGGCAAGCCAGCGAGTAGGGACAGGGCTGCTCTGGAAGAAGTCGCCACTGATGCTGCTGTAGGGCCTGGGTCTCCTCCCCCTACTGCTTTCCTAAACTATCGGTGGGTTGACCCCTTAAGAGGGTGACCTCATGGGTACTATGGGCTGGGAATTACAAGATTGGGGTGCTAGTTCACACCCTGGCCTAGGAATGGGGCCATCCAACCTGGCTTACAATCCCCAGTCCGTTCCATCCTCTCTCTTCTCTCCTCTCTCTCTCTCTTTTTTTAAACCAGGAGACGCCAGTGTCTCCAGCGCCCACAAGTGCCACTGCTAGAGGCAGCTCACCTTATGCAGACAGCAGCTCCAGCAGCTGGGGCTCAGGGCCAGAGCTGAGCAAGCCAGGCGGGCTATCTTCCCAGATAGACAGCCAGCCATTCTCCGGATGCTCTGCGGACCTTGCCATCAGCAACAACACGGAGCCAGGACCTGACAACACCCCGGAGGAGAACGAGTACATGTCAGGGGACATCCTTAGGGTCATCCATGTCGCTGAGGGTCCCAGTGCTGACCTCCTGGCAGGCAATCCCGGGCTGCACGCTGCCACCCAGCTCATGGAAGAGAAGGAATTGCCTTGTGATGGGAAGGCTCCGAGGGCTCCATGGCTTGGGATGGCTGCTGTCGGGGCGCTCCTGGCCACGGTCCTCGGAGTTGTGCTGTACCGGCGGCGCCTGCACCAATGAAGCCCTCTGCCCTTCCCACCATGCATCTGCTCTGTTCTCATTTATACATCTTCCTGAGGCATGCAGCCAGTCCCACCCTCCTTGTCCCTTCCTTGGGTCTGGCAGAGGCTGGGTCAGAGGGGGCTGCAGCCCTGCGGGGAGGCTGTGCCATTGCTGACTGAAGCCTGGGAGGCAGCATTTCTGTCCAGCTGGTGCATTCGGCAGCGTCCTCACCATCCTTGGCTTTCTGGGCTCTGGGCTGTCCTGTGCCCTCCAGATCTGCTGCCCAGCAATCTGGGTTGTCGCCCTTGTCCTCGGGAGGAGGTCCCTCCGTCCAGGCCTTATCTATGTTTGCCATGGATCAGGAGGCACTGCTGAAGAGTGCAAATCGTTAGCCGACCCTAACCCCCATCCTGCCCTGGTCCCTGGCAGCTGACGGGTGTCCAGGGAGGGGGATCCACAGGACCTCCCTCCTGAGGCCATGGCCCTTGAGAGCCATGAGAGAACACTGGAGCTGCTTCTTATCCCCTGTCCCTTGTGTTCTCTGCCCATGCCAGGCAAGGGTGGGAGGAGCCCAGAGGCCCTATAGACCCCTGGGAAAGCCCCTTTCCAGTCTTCTCACCCCCTTCTCCGCTTCCCCTTCCTCCTGATCCCCATGCAGGTTGGGGAGGGGCCCTTTGGGGCAGACTCAGGCCGAAGTTTGAATTTCAGCTTCACCCCTTCCTGGGCTGTGTGGCTTGGGCAAATAGATGATCAAACTGCTGTGGTCTTGCTCTCCCTCATGGACTGTGAGTATCGTGGCTCATCCTTCACTGTGTTCTAATGAGATTGAAGCATACAGGTGTTTGTCAAGTGCCTGGCCCAGAGCAGGTGGCCACTAATCGCTTCTCCCACCTCTCCCCTGCCCACTCTGATAGATAGGAGGGCATGAGAGGCAGAGTGCCCTGTGGGTAAGAGTAGCCTCGGCCTGAATCCCACTCTGCCTCTCACTCACTCTGTGTTCTTGGGCAAGGTGTTAACCTCTGTGCCTGTTTTCTTAGCTGTGAAAGAGGGATGAATAGTAAAAAAAAAATAAATAAGTATATATACATATATATTTCTCCTAGTGTTGTTGTGAGGATTAAATGAGTTTATATAAATCTTAGAATGGTTCCTGGCATTTACTAAGGGTGGGAAACATGTCATCATTCAAATTGGAGGGGCCGGAGCACCTGGCTACAACTTTAGAGGCAGACTCAGACCCTACTGCCTCATCCCCACCCTATTTAAAATTTTCTTTTTTACTGATTTCAGAGAGGAAAGGGAGAAGGAGAGAGAGATAGAAACATCAATGATGAGAGAGAATCATTGATCAGCTACTTCCTGCATGACCCCTACTGGGGATTGAGCCTGAAACCCAGGCATATGCTCTGACCAGGAATCAAGCCGGGACCTCCTGACTCATAGGTCAACACTCAACCACTGAGCACCACTGGTCAGGCCCCTCTTGGTTTCTTGGTCTCTGTGGGTGGCATCCAGTTCAGAGTGTGAATAGTCCTGGATCTCTGTCTTAGGAGGAGGGGTACCAAAGTGTCTTCCTTCATTGATAAGCACCTGGGAAGTGACAATTGATGGGTGTGTCCAGTGGCACCTTGCCCCTTTGCACCAGAGGCTTCCTCTAGGCTCTGAGAGCCCTTCCAGCAGGCAGAAATTCCCATGCTGAGCCAGATTCAAACCACAGCACGGCTCCTGCTCTCACAGGAGTCTCCTAGGAATGGACCTCAGGCCTTGAGGTCCTTGCTTTCCACTAATGCCCTATCTTAAAGTTGATGGCCAAGAACAACCCTCTTTCGTCCGTCTCAGTAAAGTAGCGTCTAGGGTTCCTGGTCTAACCTGTGCTGGAAGTGATAACGCTCCATAGACAAAAATTACATGTGCCTCTGAGCTCACCTTTCTGCTCTTTTCCATGTAGCCCAGGGCCACGAAGTCCACACCTGGTGTTTGGCATGGTCACTCAGCAGTACTCATTCCTGCTGCTGCTGCTGTTAACAGCAGTAATAAAAAGGGCTACCACTTACCCTACACTTCACTGTGTGCCAGGCACTGGGCTTAAGCATGTTACATATATTGACTCCTTTAATTCTTACAATGACCCTATTGAAGGGGTACCATTATGACCCAATCTGTGGCTAGTTTGCAAGACTGGGAGGGAAAACTCTGGCCTCTGAGCCCCAGAGCGGGATGTTCTCGATGCCCATGACCCATAGTTTGGAGCCAGGAACTCCATTTAGAGTGAGAATTCATACCAACACATCCCTGCCCAGTGTGCCAAGTTCTGCCACCTGCTATAATAGTGTAATAACATACAATGTGTAATGAATATAGTCTCAGAGATGTTGTAACAATCTATACTAATAAAAGGGCAATATGCAAATTGGTCAGGACGCCCTTACAGTAACGACCGAACAGCAGGCTGCGTGGGGCGACCAGGCTGGCAGGGGGGTTAGTGAGGGACACCAAACCATTGAACAGCAGGCTGTGTGGGGTGACCAGGCCAGCAGGGGGGGCAGTGAGGGGCAACCAGGCTGGCAGAGGGGGGCCATGAGGGGCAACCAGGCTGGCAGGGGGGCAGTTGGGGGTGACCAGGCCAGCAAAGGGGGGCAGTTAGGGGTGACCAGGCTGGCAGGGGGGGACAGTTGGTGGTGACCAGGCCAGAGGTGGGGGGGCAGTTGGGGGCGACCAGGGTGGCGGGGGTGGCAGTTGGGGGCAACCAGGCCTGTGGGGGGGCAGTTGGAGGCAACCAGGCTGGCAGGGGGGGCAATTAGGGGCAACATGGCTGGCGGGAGGGGGCAGTTAGGGGTGATCAGGCCAGCAGGCAGAGGCGGTTAGGGGTGATCAGGCTGGCAGGGCGGGAAGTTAGGGACAATCAGGCAGGCAGGCAGGTGAGCAGTTAGGAGCCAGCAGTCCCAGATTGTGAGAGGGATGTCCGACTGCCAGTTTAGTTGGACATCCCTTGAGGAGTCCCGATTGGATAGGGTGCAGGCTGGGCTGAGGGCCGGCCCCCCTCCCCGTGCACGAATTTCATGCACCAGGCCTCTAGTCTAACTATAATCATCATGTGTGTCTAGACCAGTGATGGCGAACCTATGACACGCGTGTTAGCACTGACACACGTAGCCATTTTTGATGACACGCGGCCGCTGAGGCAGCCGCATGCCAAGGATGAAACATTTGCTGCTCCTAGACTCTAACTCCAAGACTCTAGTCGCAAATGTTTCATCCTCCCCTATTAGAACTCTATGCTGGAGGTCTGTAGGCCAAAACAACAGAAGTCCGGCACAGAGCGTCTAGTTCTGGAACTTCCGGTTAAGCCGGGATCTTTGCCCTCATTTCCACCAGCAGAGCAGGGAGCAGCGGAACGCAGCACGGGACGCATCTCTGGGGGCCCTGCCATTACCAGTAACCAAATAACAGTTAACCACAGCAACCATTATCTACTGTTCTGGGGTGTCATGGATTTCTAATCCATCATTACTGAGATAAGTGATGGGGAGGCTGGGAGAGGCGAGGGTTTGTGGCGTGCTATGGGTGCCGTTTCCCGTCATTAGAAATAGCGGCAGCCATTTAATTCACATAAGGAACACCATCTTGCTCCATAGTGCAGACTCCATTTCACCACTATTACTGTTGTGCATCCTTATTAACCCATATTTCTGCTTATTAACCCTGCCCTTTCCTAAAAGACAGTTACATGCACCATTTTGTGGTTAGGCTAGTTAACCCCTAATTGCCTGCAGGCCTAACAAGCTATCTATAATTCTATCTTCTGTCACTGCCCCCCTGATGGAGAACCCAAAAAATAAAAAGCTAAGGTTAAGTAAAGGAAGTGGTAGTAGCAGTGGCCGACCCTTTCAAGAGACATGGACCGAGATGTATGGCTTTAGAGAAACAAATGGCAGATCATTTTGCGTTCTATGTACTGAAACGGTAGTAAGCAGAATGTGGAATATAAGTAGACATTTTGAAACTAATCATTCCCAGCTCTTGGAAAAAAGTGAGGATGAAAGGAAGGAATACATTTCCAGGCAGCTACACCTTTATAAGAGCCAATCTAATTCCATCCTTAAATTTATGAAAGGCTCTACAAATTTAACATCTGCAAGTTTGAGCATTGCTCACTCTATAGCTCAGCATGGAAAAGCGCTCAGTGAGGGAGAATTTATTAAGGAAACTCTCCTAAGATGTGCACCAGTTCTATTTCACGATATGCAGAATAAAGATGCAATTATTAAGAGAATATCTGAGTTACCACTCAGTAGAAATATCATAAAAGACCGAATAATGAGACTGAACACAAACGTACAACATCAATTAAAGAGAGACATAAGGAAGAGTAAATATTTTTCGATCTCTTACTGATGTCACATCACATGCTCAGTTAGCCATTATTGGTCGATATTCTGATGGTCTCACAATGAGAGAAGAGTTGATAAAGTTAGTATCAGTGTCAACAAGTAAATCAGGAAGCGAAATATGTAAGGTTGTTATACAAACATTTCGTGACCTAAGCATTGATATCTCTAAAGTTGTGTCAGTGACGACAGATGGGGCACCAAATATGGTGGAGGGAAAGGTCAGATTTGTCAAATTGTTTACAGAAGCTATTGGACATCCGATTGTGCCTTTTCATTGTATTATCCATCAGGAGGCTTTATGTGCCAAGGCAGGATTCACCGACTTAAACGACTTAATGTCAGTTGTTACAAAAATAGTTAATTTAATAGCTGCTCGCCCCCTTCACAAGCGAGAATTTTCGGCACTTTTACTGGAGGTTGATTCCACCTACAGTTGACTGCTGATGTACAATAATGTAAGATGGCTGAGCCGAGGCAAAGTTCTTGAGCGCTTTGTGGAGTGCTTTGAAGAAATTAAGGTATTTCTTGACGATAAGGATCTGGGAAACTTTCCTCAGCTTAATGATGATAAGTGGGTCAACACCCTGATGTTTTTTACAGATCTCTCTGTTCATATTAATGAACTGAACTTAAAGTTACAAGGTTTTGGCAAAAGTATTGACGTTATGTTTGGATACATAAAAGCTTTTGAAAGTAAAGTTAACATTTTCAAGCGAGATGTAGAAACTAAAACTTATAAGTATTTTCCTCGAGTAACAAAGTATTTTGAGAAGGCCAGTGCAGCTGTACAAAATGAAATGGAACTCTTGCATATGAAGTACCAGCATGTTTTAGACTCGTTACTTGACCAGTTTAGTGATAGATTTAGTCAATTTAGAAGTCTAGAACAGACCATGAAAATAATTAAGTATCCTGATGTAGTAGTCTACAGTAGTTTGGAATTCAATGGTTTCCAATGGATGCAAATTGGTGATTTGGAGATGCAACTTGCAGAATTTCAAGACAGTATCTGGGCTCAGGTGTTTGTCGACTTGAGGTCAAAGCTTGAGAATCTGGAAAGGTGCCGCTTGGAGAATCAAGAGGAGTGCCACTACGAACAGGAAATTTGGAGTACCTCTGGGATGTGAGGGTAATTTGCTTTTCCCAGACCCCTCAGTTTTCCAGTGTGCTTTTTCAGGGCTGTAGTCTCCACTGATTGGTCGGCACCAGCAGGGGTCATTAGTCAATGCAGCTGGTCCTGAGGCAGCCACTGTGTCACTTGTCTGGTTTTGTTGCTTTTCTGGGCCTGGAGTTGAAATACAACGTGGAACTCGATGTTATCTTTAGGGAGGAAAAGATCAGGGGATCCAAACCACATGACCAGTGAAATGCTAGGGGAGGATAGGTTAACCTGGGGGCGAGGTTCTTGCTTTCCTAGTTTTGCCCCTTGCTTTCTGCCCTGGTGAGTTCCTGTACCTGGCCCATCGTCCTTGCTCTGCTCATGTCTAAGTGCCTGTAACACATCTGTGTATTCAGTCTCTCTGAGGGAAGAGCATGAGCTCTGAGAAGGGCCTCTACTGCTGGAATAGGAGGGGCTGGGCACATACACACTGCCTCCAGCTCTAGGTCTCTTTAGTGGTGCCATGAGGCCAATGGCTAGAGTGTTCTGCTCCAAGTCAGCTCCAAGTCATTGCTTAGCTACCACACCTGCCAAGGTTCTTTTTTCCTTTAAGGCTTGGCTGAAAGCCCAGCTCCTATTGGAAGCCTTCTTTGATTAGACCCCTTTCATTTATCAGCCTTCCTAGATTGCCATGGCTTACCCCAAACCCTGCAGTGTAAATCCCCATCTCTTTGCCTGTATTCTAAAAACCTATTGAATACTGTGGACAAAAAAGTGGCCTCATACTAAACTGGAGAAGCTCAGGGGAGGCCTGTGTGGCAGCCTTACAAACTCAGAGACAGAAAGTAACCACACAGGATGGTCTGAAATGAAAACTTTCTAACTAAAATCAAGTTATGGCGTGTAGTCATGTCCTAGGCCAGTATCTTCCTTTACAGAGGTCAGTCTTTACCTTAACTGGGCCTGTCTGTTGTCTTCTTTATTTATGAAAACACTAGAGGCCCGATGCATGAAATTCGTGCAAAAGTACACCTTCCTCCCCCTAGTTGCTGGCACTGGCTTCTGGCACCCGGGACCTGGGCTTCCCTCGCAGCCCCAGCTTCATCCAGAAGGACACCTGGTCTAATTAGCATATTACGCTTTTATTATTATAGGTACCTCTGGGATGTCAGGGTAATTTGCTTTTCCCAGACCCCTCAGGGCACAATCACTGCACCAGAACAGGAGACCACAGAACCCTTCACTTTTATTGTTAGTGTGTTAATCATGTTAACTATCCTATACTCACCAATGTAGGGAGGCTTTGCTTTCTCCCACCTCCCTAATCTGTCAACAGTGGATTTCATGTAGCCCCCTGAACTGCTTCTCAGCTTCTCCTTTGATTCTGATGTATAAAATAAGTGGTAGAACTGCCATTTCCCGGAATATTTTCTCAATTCCTTGATATTTTGTCATCAGTTTGGCTCAAATAAACTCATAAAAATTTTCTACAGGTTTGAACATTTCTTATATGGACAGTACCTTCCTTCTACTTAATGCAGTTTCTGTAAAAAACGACAGCAACAAACACAAAAAATAAACCCCCTCCCCAAACCCACACCTTTTTTTTTTTTAATCCTCACTGGAGGATATTATTTCCATTTATTTTTTAGAGAGAGTAGGAGGGAGGGAGGGGAGAGAGAGAGGGAGAGAGAGGGAGGGAGAAACAATGATGTGAGAGACACATCAATTAGTTTCAGTTGGTTGTTTCTCACATGGGGCCGGGGATCAAAACTGCACCCAGGTAGGTGCCCTTCGACTGGAATAGAACCCGCGACCCTGGGGTTGGAGGGCTGGCGCTCTAACCACTGAGAAAAACCAGCTAGGGTCACACCTTTTCATTAAAGTAAAATATACATACTGAAAGAGGTACAGATAAGGCAGGGGTGGCAAAAAGGGTAGGAGTGGGGAGAGGAAAACGGGAGGGAATAGGAAAGGTGAAGAAGGGGAGGAAGCCCTGGGTTCTGGTTCTGGGTCCAACTCCTGGTGTCCTTTACCTTCTTCTTTTTTTTTTTTTTTAATATTTTTTATTGATATTTTACAGAGAGGAAGAGAGAGGGATAGAGAGTTAGAAACATCAATCAGCTGCCTTTTGCACAACCCCTGCCGGGCACCCAAGGTACATGCCCTTGACCGGAATCGAACCTGGGACCTTTCAGTCCACAGGCCGACGCTCTATCCACTGAGCCAAACCGGTTTCGGCTCCTTTACCTTCTTGAATCCATGAACTGTGAGGCTGGACCAGGTGATGTCAAATCCTCCCTCTTCCAAAGCCCTTGAGTGTCCTTGGCACAGATGGACACCACAGTGTTTCCTCCTCCTCATGTGCCTCCTCCCCCACCTGGTGCCATTGCCTTGCCATCTGAATTGCTGATTTCCCAGTAATCAGTGCTGTCTTCTATTTAATCAATTCTTTTGTATGTAACATAGGAAGAAAGAAAACCCCTTTCATTATAACAAACAGCTGGAAATCAGCTTCTTGCTGGAGGCCTAGCCAAAGGAATTTGGAAAGAGAGAAACTGGTAATTGCTAAAAGAATTACTCTTTTTTTCTATTTGCTATCACGATATCCTTAGAATTGCGAGTCTAGTGATACTCTTTTGCAGGAAACAGAGTGAAGAGTTCAAGGGTAGAAGCTAGACTTCTCTGGATATACCTTGTTTTATTGACTGGAACCATGTTACTATTTTATCTATACTAATAAAAGGGTAATGTGCTAATTAGACCGGGTCGACCGGACATCTGACTTCCTTCCAGACAAAGCCATGGTGGCGGGGGCCGAGGCAGAGGCGGTTAGGGGCTATCAGGCTGGTAGGGGAGCAAGCAGTTGGGGGTGATCAGGCAGGCAGAGGCAGTTAGGGGTGATCAGGTAGGCAGGCAGGCAAGCGGTTAGGAGCCAGCAGTCCTGGATTGTGAGAGGGATGTCTGACTGCTGGTTTGGGCCTGATCCCTGCGGACATCCCCTGAGGGGTCCCAGATTGGAGAGGGTGCAGGCCTGGCTGAGGGTACACCCCCCCCACCCTGTACGAATTTCATGCACCGGGGCTCTAGTATAACTATATAGCAAAATTAAGTAAACATATTTCCTTAAAAATTGAATCTAAATGGAAAAAATAAGGGTTCAATTTCATATTGAGTTGATGGCTGAGCTACACAAGGGGAATTACTTCAAATGACTTTAAAGCACAGCAATTTGATTTTTCATCCCTCGTGCAAAAAGAACTACAAAGAAATCTTAAACAGTATTTAGTAATCACATTGTTGGTAATAAAATTGGCGTTTTATTCTGAAACTAATATCTATATATTTAATGATAAAGCAAAAAAGTAGTGAACAGTCTTAAGAAGTTAGATTTTCATCCTGGCCAGGTAGCTTAGTTGGTTAGGGACAGTTTTGATACATCAAGGTTGCAGGTTCAATCCCCAGTCAGGGCACATACAAGAACCCAAGAATCAACCACTGAATGCATAAATAAATGGAACAACAAATTGATATCTCTCTCTCTCTCTCTCTCTCTCTCTCTCTCTCTCTCATTCTGAAATAAAACATTAAAGAAAAAAAATCTTAGATTTTCAGGTAAGATAAAAGACAAATATAACATCAAAAAAATTAAGTAAAAACAATGTAACAGACCTTACCCGTTTGGCTCAATGGATAGAGTGTCAGCCTGTGGACTGAAAGGTCCCAAGTTCGATTCTGGTCAAAGGCATGTACCTTGGTTGTGGGCACATCCCCAGTAGGAGGTGTGCAGGAGGCAGCTGATCGATGTTTCTCTCTCATCGATGTTTCTAACTCTCTATCCCTCTCCCTTCCTCTCTGTAAAAAATCAATAAAATATATTTAAAAAACCACAAAAAAACAATGTAACATGCTCTGGCCAGTTTGCTTAATGGTTAGAGCGTCACCCTGGGGCCAAAGGGTCTCCCAGGTGTGATTCCCAGTCAGGGGTATATATCTGGGTTGCAGGTTTGATCCCTTGCCCCAGTGCATGAGTAGGCAACCAATTGATGTGTATCTCTCACATTGATGTTTCTCCTTCTCTCTCTCCCCTCCCTCCCACTCTCTACAAAAATCATTGAAAAAAAATATCCTAAGGTATGGATTAACCAAACCAAACCAAACAACCAACCACCCCAAACTCTGTAACCTTAAACATTAATATAAAGTCATAATATAGTTTTCTCTTTTAAGATGTATTTTCTAGTTCTATCCACCAAAAGAACCTGGAAACAATGAACAACACAATAGCAATGAGCACTCCTAGTGGCCTATAAATACCATTTCTCACTGAAAGGAACAGTTACTGCTTGGAGAAATGGCTGACTCATCTAGGCAGGAAGCTTAAAGAGTTGAGGTTGGAAACTCTTGTCATACCACAGAAAAAAGGAAGCTATTTAAAACTAGTAGAGTCTTGTTTAAGTGACTGAGGAGTCAATCTGGATGGCTTCTACTGGCCAAATGTGGGACAATTTGAATATCAAAGAGAAGAGTGATTCCAGTGGATTGAAATTCATCACAAAATGCATGAGTTCATAATAATACTAAAAAAAAAAGAATTCATTAGTTGCCTCTAGTCTAGAGGATGCTAGGAAACCAACTCATTCTGAAAACTGGTCAATGAAAAGAATCAATCTTGCCTTTCTAGACAAGTTGTACTTCAGGGTACCAAGGAGTTGATAAAGGAAGGCTCTTCGTTATAAGAGAATTACAGTTATTAAGTGCAAAAGAGACAATAGGATTAGATTGTCACAATTTTGCAGCCCCTAATGAAATAATGGCTGTATCATCATTAAGCAATACCACAAATAGCTGCTAAAACCAGTAGGTAAAAAGCTGATGGAGAACTTTATAGTGGCTGAACCAGTCTGATGATCCCTGGGCCAACTAACCAATCTCAAAAAAAAGATAATAGCCGAAACCGGTTTGGCTCAGTGGATAGAGCGTTGGTCTGCGGACTGGAAGGTCCCAGGTTCGATTCCGGTCAAGGGCATGTACATTGGTTGTGGGCACATCCCACGGTTGGGGGTGTGCAGGAGGCAGCTGGTCGATGTCTCTCTCTCATCGATGTTTCTAGCTCTCTATCCCTCTCCCTTCCTCTCTGTAAAAAATCAATAATATATATATATATATATATATATATATATATATAAAGATAATAATGCAAATACATTGTTAATGTTGTTAAATAGGATTTCTCTGTTCTCCTGATGAGATAAATAGTAATAAGTAGCATCACATATAAACAATTCTTTTAAAGGAAGCAAATATGAATATAGCCCCTAGTTCTAAATACAGGGAACAGAAGAACAGGTTAAACTATAAGGATGAAGTCATCAAAACCTTGAATGTGGGAAATTCTTCAGGACAAACAACATGGTTTCTCACGTAAATATATTGCAAGGGAAATAAATAGAGGGGAAACCTATAAGTTAAAAAAGATTTGAGAAACGAAGCAATCAAATGTAATATGTTGACCTTGTTTGGATACTAGCTTGAACAAAACAACAGTAACAAAAGATTGACAATCAGGGAAATTTAAACACTAACTAGTATTTAAAGATATTAGGAAATTATTAAATTTTAGGTGTTATAATGGTTCTGTGGGAGTATTACAAAGAGTCTTTATCTTTTATAGGCACATATTAAAGTATTCCTGATGAAATTATTATGTCTGGAATTCACTTCAAAATAATCCAGTGAGGCGTGGAAGTGGGGAGGGTAAAGAGGAAACAAGAAAGACCATGGCCCTGGCTGGTTTGACTCAGTGGATAGCACATCAGCCTGCGGACTAAAGGGTCCTAGGTTTGATTCTGGTCAAGGGCACATGCCTGGCTTGAGGGCTTGATCCCCAGTAGAGGGTGTGCAATGCAGGAGACAGTCAATCAATGCTTCTCTATCATCATTGATGTTTCTATCTCTCTCCCTCTCCCTTCCTCTCAGAAATCAATAAAAATATACATAAAAAAAGACTATGAACTCAATATTGTTGAAGTAGGGTGATCAGAATGTGAGGGTTCATGATATTTGACTTTTGTATGTTTTTGAACTTTTCCATAATAAAAGGTTAAGAAGCCCACATTTTTCTTTTGTGTCCTAATGGCATGAGACTTCCCTAAGTACCTCACTAAAACCACAGACATCACTTCTCTGAACTACCAGCTAGTAACTGCACCAACAGAGAAATAACAATAACAGATATTTGTTAAGCACTTACTATGTACAGAAACAATGCTAATTGCTCTTTTTAAAAAATATATATTTTTGTTTATTTCAGAGAGGAAGGGAGAAGGAAAGATAGAAACATCAACGATGAGAGAGAATCATTGATTGGCTGCCTTCCGCACGCCCATACTGGGGACTGAGCCTGCAACCCTGGCGCGTGCCCTTGACCGGAATCGAACCCAGGACCCTTCAGTCCACAGGCTGACACTCTTTCCACTGAGCCAAACTGGCCAGGGCTAATTGTTCTTTATATATTCTTTAATTTTCCCCCAAAGCCCATTTAAAATTTTTTCTATCAATACAATATATTTCTATATTTTTATCAGTTAAAATACTGTGGGAATCACTCCATAGTATCTAAAGATATTAAAATTCCTTTTGATGGCTGTATAGTGTTCCGTTGTGTGAATCTGTCATAGTTTATTCAACTGAAGTTTAGCTTGCCCACTGTCACTGAGCTGGTGTAGCCACGATTAGAACCAAGATTCAGCTGACTGCAAAGCTGTATTCTATACTAGTACTTCCCAAACTTTAAGACATATATGGGTCATTTTTAGCTCTGGCTAAAAATGCAGAAAGGGTGGGGCTTGAAATTCTGTATTCCTTACAAACTACTAATTATGCTAAAGAAAGGCCAGCCTGGAACATTGGATCTCAACCTTAACTGCACATTGGAATCATCTGGGGATTATTAAACACTACTGATGCTTGGTCCCACCTGCAGAAATGCCAACTTCATTTGTCTGGGTTGCATGCAGCCTGGCTATCTTACCCCCCCCCCCCGCCCCCCGCTCCCCAAAGCTCCCCAAGTAATTACCATATGCAACCTGGCATGCAAGCTTTCCCAGAAGTCTGCTTGTTTTGAGGAATTCTTCCACCATCACTAACCTACTGCTTACCAGCTGGCTCCTAGGCAGGAGTTGATTGCCATCAAGTGACAGCTAATTTAGAGAAACCTGGTGCCACATTACACCCTGCTCCAATTACCTTATCTGGAGTTAGTTCTAATTTCACAGATGATGGCCCACTGTGTGCCGCCACATACTAGTATCTATCAGGCTGAGGAAAAGTATACAAAAAATAAAACAGCTTCTTCTTTCAAGGTGTTTATTACCCATGTGCTTTTCTCCTTGAGGTAAGCCCCAGAAACAGTAAGAAGAATAGAGAGTGCTGGTTTATGGGCCAAAAGCACCCTTTTATTTTTCTGAGACACAGAGACAGTAATCAGATATTAATCAAAATACCATCTTTTTAAGCTCCTGAATATGGTTTTAGGCAGATGGCTGAATGCTCAAGCCTTGAATTTGAGATTCTTCTTAGTGGTTCCGGATACTTCAGGCCTCCCCCAATTCCCACAGGGGGGCCTCTTATCAGGTAACAGCTAGCAGACCAGACAACACACACTCCACAAGCCCCTCCCTGACGACCACAGGGCGGGAGTTAGGGCCCAGCAAAAACATGCCCAGTTCCTTCTCCAAATTTATCAGCCATGTAATACATTCCTCCTCCTATGGTGAGGAAGTTTCCTTACTTTGTACCACACAGGCAGCTGCCTCCTTTGGCACGCGCAGCGTCAGCCCCCCTGCCTTATGATAGCTGTGCACATAACAGGAACTCAGTGGCTCTTTAGGTTTGTCAGGTTGATTTGTTAGCTTTCCAGAACCTTAGCTGCTCTAACTTTTGCAGTGTTCGGGAGAGTTAGGCCACTGTGCATACCTTATCCTTCAGTATTGGTAGGTGTTTTGGAGAGATTTTTATTTTTATTGATTTTAGAGAGGGAGGAAGGCAGAGAAAAACATCAATTGCTGGAAGCCAATTCCAGCATGTCAGCAGGGCTGAATCATCTGGGAACGGCTAAAAAGCATCTCCCCCAAACCTGAAAAGGATAATCGTTTGCTGCCAGACAGCTCAGGGCATCATAAATCTGCATGTTATTGCCTCCTGTTGGCCAAACACCTGAACAGCTGTAGCCTACTCCCCAACCTAATAATGCTTCTGTAAACCCTACCCTTTGAAACCTTATCCTTTGAAGTGTATGTCTCCATCTTGCTTTAGGACAAATTTGTGTTAATAAATAGCACAGGGTCCTGAGCCAAGGGTAAGTCTTTAGCTCCTTTAGCTGAAGCTCCTCTGACCCCCAATGCCTTTCCAAACTATCTTCCATCTTTGGACTCCTTCTTAATCTACGTGCAGCTCCTTTCTCCAGATTGCTGAACCCTTTGTAATGCTGGAACAAGAACCCTGGCAATCAATGTGAGAAATACATTATCAGTTGCCAACGTATTAACTAGTAACCCAACCTGGATAGAACTGCAACCTAGGTATGTGCCCTGACCAGGAATTAAACCGGTGATCTTCCAGCGCATGGGACGATGCTCCAACCGAGCCACATCGGCCAGGACCCATGTATTTTTTACAAATTATTAGATTTGTTCAGAGTTTATAGTTAAGGTCTCACTTATTTAGCTATTTAAAAAAAATTATTGATTTTAGAGAGAGAAAGGAAGGGGAGAGAAACATCGATTTGTTGTTCCACTTATTTATGCATTCATTGGTTGATTCTTATATGTGCCTTGACATATGTGGGATGGAACCCACAACTTTGGCATATCAGGATGATACTTTAACCAACTGAACTACCAAGCCAGGGCCATTTGAACTTTTTAATTTCAAATTTAAGATATTTCAGACAGGGACAATTTGACTTTTCTTTGATTCAGGCACTCAATCAAAAGTATTCATTAAAGCCTTAGCTCAGTGGTCGGCAAACTCATTAGTCAACAGAGCGGCAAACCACGGTTTGCCAACCACTGCCCTAGCTGGTTTGGCTCAGTGGAAAGAGCATTGGCCTGTGGACCAAAAGGGGCATGTACCTCGGTTGCAGGATCCTCTCCAGCCTGGATCCTGGTCAAGGAATGTGCTGGAGGTAACCAATCAATGTATTTCTCGCACATCAATATTTCTTCCTGTCTTTCCCTCTCTCTTCCACTCTAAGAAATCAATGGAAAAATATCCTTGGGTGAGGATTAAAATAAGTAAATAAATACATTCATTAAGAGCACTGTGGGAGGCCTTCTGGGCACAGTGACAAACCAGTGATACAGGGTCCTTGCCTCATGGAATTGCAGTCTAGAGGAGAGATGGGCAAATGAGAGGGAAGAATCAAGTTACCCAGGTCATTAGCAACGGTAATACTATTAAGAGAACTAAGGAAAGAGGAACTGTTTAAAGGAAAAGAGGACAAACCTGTTTTCAGAAAGCAGATGCTTTTACAAAATGTTTATTTGGGAGTGAAATATTAGCTATCAAGCTTTCAAAATTGAAAGAATTATATCTTCATTGCTGTTAATATAACAGAGATGCAAGTGATTTTTATACCCAGAGATGAATTTTGCACAGTGTCTGAGGAACAAATATTGTGAAAAAAGGGTTCCATGGTCAATTACATTTGGAAGATAGCTACATACCTGTTTCCTCTTGGAGATTCAACATGGCCTTCAGCATATTAAAAGCTTTAAGAAATTGCTCTAGCTCTAGCTGGTTTGGCTTAGTGCAGTGGTCGGCAAACTTATTAGTCAATAGAGCCAAATATCAACAGTACAACGATTGAAATTTCTTTTGAGAGCCAAATTTTTTAAACTTAAACTTCTTCTAACGCCACTTCTTCAAAATAGACTCGCCCAGGCCGTGGTATTTTTTGGAAGAGCCACACTCAAGAGACCAAAGAGCCACATGTGGCTCGCGAGCCGCAGTTTGCCGACCACAGGCTTAGTGGATAGAGCGTTGGCCTGCAGCCAGAAGGGTCCGGGGGTTTGATACCCATCAAGGGCACATGCCAATTGCTGGCTCGATCCCCAGTAGGGGGCGTGCAGAAGGCAGCCAATCAATGATTCTCATCATTGATGTTTCTTTCTCCTTTCCTCTTTGAAATCAATAAAAATATACTAAAAAAAAATTGCTCTAAACTTTATCTCATATTTCCCAAGCTTATTTGAGCACACGTTGCTTTTCTAACAATTATTAAAGTGCAAAACTATTAGTGGTTACCTAGTAATAGTATTCAAGTCAGGGATATTTAGTCAGGCTTTGTTCTTGAAAACTAAGATAAAATTTCAGTCCTTTCAATACTTGGGAAGGAATAGCATTTTCCATACCTAGGGAACTCTGAGGTCTAAACTCATTGTTATTTCATCTTGAATTTTCTTTGTTCTTCGAGACAAGTTGAACCTTTTTTGGGAAAGCAGGCAATAGTACTTTTATATTGCCTGTGAGCTCTGGTGAGGCCATCAGAAAGCCACATGCTAGTTACACACACACACACACACACACACACACACACCCCAACATCTCTATCCTTCTTCAGAAGTGAACTCTGGGCCAGGGGCCAGGTATTGGAAGAATGTTTATAGAGGCCTGAGAACTTCATATTCTTCATTTCTTTGCCCTTTGGGAGACACAGTAGGCAAGGTTTTCCCAAATTCCCACCAATACACTTAGGAAAAAAAGGCCTTGTGTTTGAAAGGGGCTTGAGCTACACCCTTCATTTTCCTGGCACCAATGGAACCCAATGAAAGGAGAATTTGGTTAGTTCCTTTGAAGCACAATGCTTACCATGACCCCAGTGCTTTTTATTTTGGTTGTACACCAGAAAATTAGCTTCTCCCCAAGGGTAAATAATTGAGAGAAGTGATAAAGAACTTAATAATAATGCTCTCCTTAAAAAATAAACTATTATGCTTAGCTGGTGTGCTCAGTGGTTGAACGTTGACCCATGGACCAAGAGGATTCCTGGTCAGGGCACATGCCCGGGTTTCGGGCTTGATCCAGTATGTGAAGAGGCAGCTGATCAATGTTTCTCATTGATGCTTCTATCTCTCTCTCATCCTCCCTCCTCTCTCTAAAAATCAATGAAAACATATTAAAGAAATAAACTACTATAATACCCACAGAAAAGGCAACCTCTTAATTGCTACTTTCATTTAGAGGCTTTGAAAAAACACACACCTTAGTCATGGGTTTACTTTGCTCCAAGGCAAATCTTCAATTTCTCTTGTAAAAAAGTTTTATTTAAGCACTAGTAGCCCGTTTGCACGAAGATTCGTGCAATAGACCTTCATTCACCTGGCTGCCTGCACCAGTTTTCTGCCGGCACCAGGGACCCAGGCCTTGGCTGTGGCCACCGCCTTCTGCCTTCTTTCAGGGTCGGGGCTTGGACCCGGGCGGTGGCCTTGGGCTTGGCCGCACCCAACATCCCTGCTAAGGATCACAGGAGCCGACCCCCAGTGGTTTCCTGCGATCGGCGCAGGCTCCTCAGGCGGCTTTCCCGGCCTTGGGCTCCACCACACCCCAACATCCCTGCAACGGTTTCCTGGTGGGCGTGGTTTGTGGGCGTGGCTTGGGCGTAGCGAAGGTGCGGTCAATTTGCATATTTGTCTATTATAAGGTAAGATAATACACATACAAGAAAACTGTATAAATCAAGTGAACATCTTTTTTTAAAAAATATATATATTTTATTGATTTTTTTACAGAGAGAAAGGGAGCAGGAGAGAGAGTTAGAAACATCGATGAGAGAGAAACATCAATCAGCCGCCTCCTGCACGCCCCAGACTGGGGACCCAGCCCGCAACTCAGGCATGTACCCCTGGCCGGAATCGAACCCGGGACCCTTCAGTCCACAGGCTGACGCTCCATCCACGGAGTCAAACCAGCTAGGGCTATTTTTATTTTTTAAATATATTTTTTATTGATTTCAGAGAGGGATAGAAACATTGATGATGAGAATCATTGCAATATAATTTACGAATGTTGGCCTTCATATAAATGGAATCATATAGGATACATTCCGTTGTGTCTGGCTTCTTTTGCTCAATTTATTTGCATTGAGAAAAAACTTTATTTTTTTAAATGTTTATTTTTTATTGATTTCATAGAGGAAGGGAGAGGGGAGAGAGAGAGAAACATCAATGATGGGAATCATTGATTGGGTGCCTCTTGCATGCTCCACACTGAGGATTGAACCCAAAAACCTGGGCTTCCTGAGGAACTGGAATTTCTAGAGTTAGGAAACTGGGGTTCCAGTTATTCCTACAGTGAGGGGAGCAAGTTTGCAGTGAATATGGTAATTCTACTCAACCCGCAAGAGAAAAGCTCATCTTTCTGGTTCAGTCTGCTACTAGCAGTCACTACGGGAAAATAAAGGCTATCAACCAAGGGCCATTAAAATCTCCCAGGGGAGGTACTTATGAAATAATTAGCAAGCAAGATGACCCCCCAGTCCTGTTAAACTGGACGGAGTGAGGGAATGCCTTGAATGTGGGGGAGAGGGAGGCAGGATCATTTGTGTAACCTCTGCGAGAAGGAGTGCTTGGAAGGGCCTTTGGTAGATGTGAGAGGTCGGGATCTCAGGACTGGAGGTGACCATGTTCTCGCCCCCAAAAGAGAAGACCAGACTCTCCTTAAAAAGGACAACCATACTTCCCGGTTCCCACATTCTCTCCACTACAGGAGAATGGCGAAGGATTTATAACCCACCTCTTTCTTCCCGTTGTCATAGAGACCAACCCCAGTCCTATCCTTCCTTCTGGTACCGGGAACATTTCTCCGTCGCAGGCGGAATGAATGAAGGGGGTTTAGCCCAAACACGCCGGTGGCGGTGCTGGGGGATGAGGGTGGTAGTGAAAAATAGCGTCGAGGGGCTGGAGTCCTACAGGGCAGCGGAGGAACCAGGCGAGGGACAAAGGCTGTACAGTCAGCCGCAGCTCCAGGCCTTCCGTCTGCCAACAGACGCCGCGGGGCACTGCCTGGCTTGGGAGCGCGCGGCGGCATCCCGGGAGAATTCTGGGTTCCCGGGGCGCCCACCTCTCCGCCCCGGGTGGGGGCCACTCCACCCACGCGTCCATAGGGCGGCGCCGCCATCACTCCCCTGTCAGCCACACCGCCTTTTCCTCCTCCTCCGCCGATCCCGGACCCCCTCCGCCGTTCCCCTGCGCCGCCCCCGTCCTGAGAGTCTTTCATTGGACGAACTTGCAGTCAATCCGCCTCGCGTCAGGGAGCCGATTGGACGCGAGGCCTTCGGGCTTCCCCCAGCCTGCTGGGATTGGCTTGCTGCGCGTTGTCGCAACGGAAGAGGCGGCCGGCCCAGGGTGCGCCTCTGCTCCGGCTGGACTCGCCGAGGAGGCAACGAGGGGTCCGGCGCTGGGCGGCTGGTTTGGGCGGCAGCAGTGGCTGCTGCGGATGGGAGCGGGCCGGCTGCGTGCGCCCATGGAGCGCCACGGCAGGGCCGCCGCTACCTCCGCCTCGTCGACCCGGGAACCGGCGCCCGAGGAGCCAGATGGGCGGGGGCAGGAGCCGCTGCGGCGCCGGGCGAACAGCACGTCGGCCCCCGCGGCCGGGGCCTCGGCGGAGGGAGCAAGGCGGGACCGACACGGCTCCTACAGCGGCGCTCCCTCGGTTTCCCGCCAGCGCCTGGAAAGCTTGAGGAAGAAGCGGCCGCGTAAGTGCCCGGCGGGGCGCCCTCGCGGCTCGCCCTGCCCCCTTCCGGCACGGCCGCCGTTTTTCCCGCGCGGTCGCGCGGGGACAGTGCCCCCGCACGGTGGTCCCAGGTGGTTGCGTGGGCAGATGGCGGGTTGGAGGCCTGGGGGCCTCGCCGACGCCGGGGCTTCGGGGTTCGGCCCTCGGGCGCGGTACTTGCTGGTCGGAGTGGAGGGCTCTTTCCCAGACCCTTCCTCCCTCTTAGTTCCTTGGGCATTCTTTGACCGAGGGCCATACGATTTTATCTCGGAGGAGGCTTCTTTTGACTCATTTCCACTGCCTCCCCTCCCCCCAAATCCTTTGGATCCCCAATGTCTGTCTGCTGTGGATTTTCAAAGAGCTGCTCGCCAAGACGTTAAGTCTTTTTTGTCTGGAAATTTCGCGCTTAATGGAAAATGCTTAATTGACCCTTGAGTTGCTGCAAGGCTAGAACTGGATTCCGTGTTCTGTGTAATAAGGTTTGGCTGTTTTTTTCCCCCTTACCCCCCCGTGAGAATTCGGGTCATCTTTCACCCAGTTATCTCCTCTCCATTCTTTACATCTATTTGCCGATATTCACAGCGCAGGACTGGAGCATTCTGGGCATTAAGGCTTTTTTTGTTTTGAGGGATTCTAATCTTCCCGAAGCTCGCCTTTGGGAGTTGCACACGCTCTTCCCAGAGAATCGTTTTCTCCATTTTATTATTCGTTTCTTTTCCCTGTGTTCAGATCCAGCCCAAATATTTTCTCCCCATGATACATCTTCAGTTCAGGCCGACTGTCTAGCACCACTGATGCAGTTGAAAGTATCCACTGTCCTGATACGCTAATGTGAGCATTACAAGATAGTAGCATTTTACATATGGTTAGACTTTTTTCTTACTGTTGTAGCCAAATTTCTATTTCAGGAAATCAGCTTGTTTCAAATGCAGATTATGACAATGAAAGTGGCAGGATGAGTGAGGTTTTTATTGGATGGTCTTGTACCTTGGTCCAACCACCCAGTTGATTTACTTTCAACTTAATGTGATTTGGATGAGTAAATGTAGCCCTATTTTGCTATGAAGAGTTTGGGGGAGTTTTCAGTTATTTTGTCTTTTCCTGTCCTCTTAAAGAGATTTGGAAAACATCTGCTCTCAACCTATACAATTTTTAGAGTCAATTTACCGTGCGCCTCTGGTTTGTGTTTTGAGGAACACCTGATTTTTAAGCAGTGTAAAACATTCGATCCTTAATGGTTTTGTGTATCATTGGATATGGATGCAAATTCCAGAGATCCAGCAAATAAGAATCATAGCCATATAGCTAGCTGTTTGTGGCCATTGGCCACAAGGATTCTAAATAAGTATTTTTTGAGTGTTGCATGGGTCAGGCACTCTAAAAACTTTATTTTTTAATTAAAAAAATTTTCAGACACTTCTGAGAGTTTTTTTAAAATATATTTTATTGATATTTTTACAGAGAGGAAGGGAGAAGGATAGAGAGGTAGAAACATCAATGAGAGAGAAACATCGACCAACTGCCTCCTGCACACCCCTCATAGGGGATGTGCCCGCAACCAAGGTACATGCCCTTGACCAGAATCGAACCTGGGACCTTTCAGTCCACAGGCCGACGCTCTATCCACTGAGCCAAACCGGTTTCGGCTCTTCTGAGAGTTTTAATAACTCAGTAGCCCTTACAACTCTGAGGTAGGTAGTAGTATTCCATTTTACAGATGAGAAAACGGGGTCCCAATTATCTGGTGTCAAATGGCTAGTGAACAGAACTCTAAACTCAGGTATTTTAGCTTCATAGCATCTTTTCTTGACCTCCATGATCTACAGATTGTTTATGTTCTAGTAGCTATTTCTTCATTACTATAAGAGCAAGCATAATCATGATCTTTTGTGTTCAAGGTTTTCTTACTTGAGGTGAAAGTTTCTAGTTACAGTGTACTTCCAAATTTTGAGCATAAAAAATGACCAGGGGAATTAAAAATGCAGATTCCTTTTTTTTGAATCCAAATCTGGAGAGGGTTCTAAGAAGCTCCTATCTATCATTCAGAAACAGGTCACTCAAAGTCCACTCTGAAAAACAATGGTTTAGTAGACAGTATTGGGGGTGGGGTAGCATTATATAAGGTGGTTTTGAAACTTCTTTTTAGGAACTAAGACAAATATTCATGTTGTAGGATTTATTTTTGTTGTTGTCTACCGTTTGGTGCCGTCAGGTAGAGACCTGCTGAAGAAATAAAGTATTGTTCTTCCTCCCATTTGCTCTCTCTGTACTATGCCAGGATGCATCTGTTAGAGGGAGAGGCAGCGTGTCAGACTGCTGAACCCTCCAAGAATATACAGTTGATTCTGGAACAACACGGGCTTGAACTGCATGGTCCACTTACATGAGGATTTTTTTTCAATAAATACTTGTACTGTTTTCCATCTGCAGATGCAGAGGGCTGACTTGTGTATGCATTGATCTGTGCCATTTTATACAGGGGACTTGAGCATTCTCACATTTTGGTAACTGGAGGGGGAGATCTTGGAACCACTCCCCCTTAGATATTGTGGGACAACTTAAGTTTTTGAGGAGTCAAGTTATATGGATTTTTGACTGCATGGGGGTCAGCACCACCCCACCCCCCACCCCCCATATCCCCCATGTTGTTCAAGAGGCAACCTTGGCCTGGCTGGTGTGGCTCAGTTGGTTGAGTGTTGTCCTGTGCACCAAAAGGTCACCAGTTTGATTCCCACATTCGGGATGTGGGTTTAATGCCTGGTTGGGGCGCATGTGGGAGGCAGCTGGTCGATGTTTCTCACATCAATGTCTTCTGTCTCTCAATCTCTTTCTAAAATTAATAAAAACATTTTTTTAAAAAAGAAGCAACCTTATTTTGGTCTTAACTTTTGAGGAAATACAATAAAGACTACATCTGTATTTATTATTGGGAGAGTTGGGTATGAGGGGATGCCACTTTTCTTTTCAGGTTAGCAAACCTTGTTCTGACGTTATTACACTAGTCTAAAGGTAGAATACTACTTGTCATTTGAAACTAGAAGGAGCTATTCAGTTTATCTTAGAAATTCTTGTGGGCTCTGGTTATAGTCATGTTCTGCCACACATGTTCCCTAGAGGAGTGTGGTTCCCAAAACTGTCCTCATCCCAGACTTAATACATCAGTCATTAGGGTGAGGCTAGGCATGTATATGTCTAAGAAGTTCTTTATTTTATTTTTGAATAGTTGTGTGTGTGTGTGTGTGTGTGTGTGTGTGTGTGTGTGTGTGTGTGTGTTTTAGAGAGAGAGGAAGGAAGAGGGAGTGAGAAACACTGATGTGAGAGTGAAACATCCATTGACTGCCTCCTGTACGTCCCCTACCTGAGATTGAGCCTGAAACCTGGGCATGTGTCCTGACTAGGAATTGAACTGGCAACCTTTTGGCACAGGACGATGCCCAACTAACTGAGCCACACTGGCCAGGGCTCTGAGAAGTTCTTCAAAAGTTTTAAATTAGGTGGAGTATGTATTTTAGGATTGAGAGAAATACCAAATAAAGATTGGTTTAAAATGATGGAAACAAAGATGCTAATGATGGTAACACAGTGCTTAGTTGTTGATGTTAGAAACTATGCCAAATATTTTATAAACATCTCATTTAGGTCTCACAATTATCCTGTGAGGTAAGTATTTTTTCTAATTTCCAGATAAGGAAGTAGGCTCGGTAAAATTGTCCCTTTGTCCAAGGGCATGCAGTGAGTTAGTAAGGGAGGTGTGTTTTGGTTCTAGGTGTCTGAATTCAGACCCAGTATTCTTGACTTACCTCATTTTGGAATGTGATTTAATCCAGAGCAGTGGTCTGATATGAAATCATTCAGAAGTTTAAAAAAACTCTTAATATGCATCTTTTAATTTTTAAAATTTTAATGAGGTATGACTACACTACAGTAAAGTGCAATATTGACAAATGTATATACTCATGTAATAGGAGAACATTTTAATCCAAGGCCCCAGTTATGAAGGAGATGTGAGAACCCTGGGATTAGAGTGTTCCATAGCAGTGTGGGGATGAGCTGGCTCTTTCAAGGTGACTCCCAAGGATGTTGTAGTTGTCCTTTGGACTTAACTGATTTGGGGCTCATTCCAATTATAGAATATCCTTAACCTCCATTAGTTTAGAAAATAAAGCTTTTTTTTGTAGCTTGACAATTTTAAACTAGAAAATGGATTGCTTTTCCTTGGCTTTGGGAAAGCATCAGTGTTGGCAGAATGGAACTGATGCTGGGTCCTGGGGAGACTGCCCTTTATCAGATGCAGTGTTCCGTTTTCAGTTGGGTGATTAGGAAGGGCTGCCCAATAGAAGCTAGGGAAAAGGTTAAATATCTGTTGCTTTGTAGCCCATTTTTGAGAGACAAATGGGAGAGGGTGCTTTTTGGCTTACTAACTTTAAATGAAATCGAAGTAAACATGACCCCTCTTTTAGATATATAACATATACAAAACATTAACTAGGGCCTAAAAATAGTCCCATTATGCAACTGCATAAAATAAAATGATACCGTTTGTTATTTAAGGGACCTTGTGTATGAATCATGCATTTAGATAATACAGTTACTCAGTGTTGGCATCCCAGACTTCTGTTTATCTGGGGGAACCATAAGCAAGAAGAGATATATGCTATTAAAAGTAATTGCTTAGGCCTGGCTGGTTTGGCTTAATGGTTAGATCATGGGCTCTCGGACTGAAGGGTCTTGGGTTTGATTTTGGTCAAGGGCACATACCTGGCTCAATCCCTACCCCAGTGGGGCTCCTGCAACCAATTGATGTGTCTGTCTCACACCCATGTGTCTGTCTCCTCCTCCCTTCCAGTCTCTAAAAATCAATGGAGAAAATATCCTTGGAAGAGGATTAACAACAACAATAAAAAGTACTTGCTTAAAAACATTTTGAAAGGAAAGACAAGAAACAAGATAGTAGGACCTTAATAATGTAGTAGAAAGAATGACTATCTTGTCATTTAAAAGATCAGTGATGTTCCTTGGGCTTAAGTTTATAACTTAGTCAGCATTTTTTAGGTTCATAACTTGGGGAATCTTTATGTCTAGGTACTTTTCTTTCTCAGTTTATGTCAGTGAGAATGACTAGGATGTGAAAAATCCCCTTTTTAAAATAATGGCTTAAGTTTTGCTGTCTAAAAAGGAAAGTCATTGCCCTCGCTGGTGTGGTGTGGCACAGTTGGTTGAGCATCCTCCCCTGTAACAAAAGGTCTCTGGTTAGATTCCTGGTTGGGGCACATGCCTGGGTTTCTGGCTCAATTCCCAGTTGGTGGCATATAGGAGGTAGCCAATTGATGTTTTTCTCTCTTTCTCTCCCTCTCCCTCTCTCACTAAAAAATCAATTAAAAAACATTTAAAAGTGAAAGTCATCTTGCAGTTTTTAGTTGTCTATTAGGTTTTGTGTGTTTATATTTTCTAAATGTAACATTTATTATTGAGCCTGCTGATTTTATAGCATAGTGTTTTGTAAGTATCTAGCCCCTGAGTTAAAACTATTTTGTGAATAACTGTTGTATCTTTTTTATTAATTAATTTTATTGACTTAGAAAGGGAGAAAGAGAGAGACAGACATCAGTGTGAGGGAGATACATCAATCAGTTGTCTCCTGTATGTGCCCTGACCAGGGATTGAACCTAGTTATGTGTCCAGACTGGGAATCGAACCTGTGACCTTCTGATGTACAGGACGACCCTCCAACCAACTGAGCCATACTGGCCAGGGCAAAATACAGTTTTTTGTTTTTTTAATTTATTGATTTTAGAGAGAAAATAGATTTGTTTCACTTATTTATGCATTCATTGGTTGATTCTTGTACATGCCCTGACTAGGGATCGAACCTGCAACCTTGGCGTATTGGGAATGATGCTCTAACCAACTGAGCTACCTGGCCAGGGCCTAAGATAATATCTTTCAATGTGAGGACAAGGATTGCTGTGTAGACCAGCCTAGGGTTTGGGTTCACAATATCTTAACCATATGTTGGAAATTTGAGAACATTTTTATAGATTATATATTTCCCATTGGAAAGCTTAGCAGTTGTTGGGACCTATTATGAGAGACTTGGTACTGAAGATGGTTTTACATAAATAATCTGTGAGGGAGAGTTTAAATTCTTTCTAGAAATGTGTCCTGTGTCAAGTATAGATTGTCTAGACTGAGTATTTTGGAGGTCTTAATATCAGGAGGTCTTAATATCCAAAGGGCTGCAAGCAGACGAAAATATCAGTGAAAATTAATGGAAGGACTCACTAACTAGATATAGGTGTTCTCGGTGAGATATGAGGAATGTGATGGTATAGCAAGAATTGCTTTTTCTTTGATTTTTCCATTCAGAAGCACATACTATTTTGAATAAGTATTCATTATATATAGTATATAGTATATAGTATACGTGGTAGTCTCACAGTGAATGATAGGAATCTAAGCCCCTTTAGATAGGCTAGATGCTTATAAATAACAGAATTGTATGACCTGAGACTATTCCCTTAGCTATTATCAGGGAGTATATGTCTAGTTGACCTCCCATGCCTCTCAGTGCCTTAGTTCTTGGATTAGTAAAGGCTTTGATCAGGAGTACAGAGAAAAATTCAGAAACCATTAAAGGCTATATACCAAAGAGATGAACTGAGCTACTCTTGTTGCTTCTAATATTTCCTTATATGTTGTTAATTTTTATTTAAAGTATGTGAGTTTTGCCCTAACCGGTTTGCTCAGTGGATAGAGCATCAGCCTGCAGACTCAAGGGTCCCAGGTTCGATTCTGGTCAAGGGCATGTACCTTGGATGCAGGCACATCCCCAGTAGGGGGTGTGCAGGAGGCATCTGATTGATGTTTCTTTCTCATCGCAGTTTCTAACTCTCTTTCCCTCTCCCTTTCTCTCTGTAAAAAAATCAATAAAATATATTAAAAAAATAAAGTATGTGAGTTTTATTAAACTGCTTTTTAATTGTATTTTCTTATTAACCTAAGAATATGTGTTCTGTGCTCTTAAGTTGGTATAGTTACCTTTGAAAAGATACTTGTTAAAGGATTTAGGAAATCTTGGTTTTGAGTCCCACCTCTATCTTTCCTTGACTGACCTGAGCTATTTTGCACATTTATTTATTTATTTATTTATTTATTTTAAAAATATACTTTCTTGATTACAGAGAGGAAGGGAGAGGGATAGTCAGAAACATCGATCAGCTGCCTCCTGCACACTCCCCACTGGGTATGTGCCCGCAACCAAGGTACATGCCCTTGATCAGAATTGAACCTGGGATCCTTGAGTTCGCAGGCCGACGCTCTATCCACTGAGCCAAACCGGTCAGGGCTATTTATTTATTTTTAAAAATATATTTTTATTGATTTCAGAACCTAAGGGAGAGGGAGAGAGAGAGATAGAAACATCAGTGATGAGAGAGAATCATTGATTGGCTGCCTCCTGCATGCACCCTGCTGGGGATAGAGCCCGCAACCCAGGCATGTGCCCTGACTGGGAATTCAACTGTGACCTCCTTGTTCATAGGCCAGTGCTGAAATCACTGAGCCACGCTGTCTGGGCTTGCACTTTAGTTTCTTTCTTTTTTTTTTTTTTAATATATTTTATTGATTTTTTATAGAGAGGAAGGGAGAGGGGAGAGAGTTAGAAACATCGATGAGAGAGAAACATCGATCAGCTGCCTCCTGCACCCTCCACCCCCCGGGAATGTGCCCGCTACCAAGGCACATGCCCTTGACCGGAATCGAACCTGGTACCCTTCAGTCCGCAGGCCGACGCTCTTATCCACTGAGCCAAACCGGTTTCGGCCACTTTAGTTTCTGAAGCTATAAAGTGGGATTATTATAGTACTTAACTTGATAGTCATTGTAAACATTAAATGAGTTTATGTAATAAAGTCCTAATAGTGTTTGGCTGTTAATAGATGATTACTTAATAGCTATGTATTAATGTTTCATTAATCTAATGAAACAGGCAGGAATAAGGCTTGGCTTCGTTTGCTTTAGGCATTACAAAATCTTCCATTGATTTTTGAGATACATGTCCAAATCTTCAGATTCCATTCCTGTTGATGTGAATGTTTGTTGGCGGAGTGCTGTGCCTCTTTACTATCGGTTAGGTTGGCATTATCCTAAAGTTGGTGGTCAAAGAATAGCACTACTAGTAGGGAAATGGGAATTGGAACTTCTTGCTTCAATTACAGTCAAACCTCAGTTCTGGAAATCTATCTCTCTATCAGTTCGGTTCTTGAGCAAGTTTCACTGAAAAAATATTTGTTGTGGAACAAAACTTCAGTTTTAGACCTGACAACCCTTTCATGCCAATACCTCAGCAGGACAAAAAAGCATCTCAGGCAACAAAGGAGAGAATGCTTTTGTTGCTGGTGAAATCATTAGCACAATTTTAAAACATACAGAGACCATCAAGAGTGCTAATGTTGCTAAGGGTGTGAAAGTGCTCACAAGACAACAACCACAGGCAATTGAACAGGTAGAAAAATTGTTGATTTGGATAAACAAAAAGCAGTTAGCTTGTGACAGCATTTGAGAGGCAGTGATATATGAAAAATTCTTTAAGGCTAGTAGGGGGTGGTTTGATCAATTTAAGAAAAGTATTTGTTTATAGATTAAACTACATTAGACTTGTACTGTATACAAAAAAAGGTTAAAACGGAATCATTTGGGGGTCTGGAATGGATTAATTCAACTTACATTATTTTTAATGGGAAAAAATGATTCGGTTTTCTAACAAATAACTTCTCAAACAGCCTTCCAGAATAAAGTAAGTTCAAGAACTGAGGTTCCACTGTATATCCAGCACTGTTGCTTTGTTAAGAGTGAGAAAACTTTTTGTTCTTCTAGGTGCCAGGGATAGATAGACTTTGTGTGATTCTTGCCAGGTTGGGTTAAGTCTTGTTGCTAGGAATAGAATTTTTGTTGGTCTAAAAAAAATTCAGGACTCTCCCTAGGATTGAGTTAGAATGATTGCTGAGGAGTCATCCACAGTGTTCTGTTTAGAATTTCATTGACACAATTATTAGATTAATTTGTGAAAAATTGAATGTTTAATAATGTTTAATTTTTCTTCCTGGAACAGGATACATCTTCTCACTGCTATGTCTTACAACACACCATTTTAATAGCTATTGTATATATTTAGTATTAAATTTATTTCTAAACATTTTATGGCTTTTGTTATGCATTACATTTTTATGTCATTTTCTTTTTTTAAAGATTTTTCCTTTTACTTATTTATTGTTTAAAATATTACATATATTAGTACATATATCTCCTCCCCCCCCCCCATTGACCTTCCCCCAGTCCTCCTACCCCCTGTCACATGCCCTCATCCCACTCCCCCAGTGTCTTGTGTCCATTGGTGTGCTTATATGCTTGCATACAAGTCCTTTGGTTAATCTGTTTTTCTCCCTCCCCAACACTCCCCAGCCTTCCTGCTGTAATTTGACAGTCTGTTCGGTGCTTTACTGCCTCTGTATCTCTCTTTTTGTTCATCAGGTTATAATGTTCTTTATTTTCCATAAATGAGTGAGATCATGTGGTATTTTTCTTTCACTGACTGGCTTATTTCACTTAAAATAATGCTTTCCAGGTCCATCCATGCTGCTGCAAATGGTAAAAATTCCTTCTTTTTATAGCAGCGTAGTATTCCATTGTGTAGATGTACCATAGTTTTCTAATCCACTCATTTGCTGATGGGCATTTAGGCTGTTTCCAAATCTTAGCTATGGTAAATTGTGCTGCTATGAACATAGGGGTGCATATATCCTTTCTGATTGGCGTTTCTAGTTTCTTGGTATATAATCCTAGAAGTGGGATTACTGGGTCAAATGGGAGCTCCATTTTTAGTTTTTTGAGGAAACTCCATACTGTTCTTCACAGTGGCTGCATCAGTCTGCATTCCCACCAGCAGTGCACGAGGGTTCCTTTTTCTCCGCATCCTCGCCAGCACTTGTCGTTTGTTTGTTGATTTTTCTCCTCAGCCCTTCCAGGGCGCCTGTCTCTGAAGTCCCCCAGTTCCCTCAGTCCCCCAGCCGCCCTGGGCCAGCCCGAGGCGCCTCGGATGGCGGCTGCCCAGAAGCTCCTAAAAGTTTTCATGGAAACCATTAGGGCCTGGTGATTTTTTATTGTTTTGTTTGGGTGTTATATCTTTGCAGTGCTTTTGATTTCTGTGTTTCCCACCTTGTTTTAAGCCACATTTTGTATTGTTTTTTTCTAGCTAATTTTCTGTTTCAGTTTACATTTTAAACTTACTGTTCTAAAGTTGTATATAAACTTATTTGGATAATCTGTTATGTATTCTTTTATCTTTTAAAAAATATTTTGTATTGATTTCAGAGAGGAAGAGAGAAGGAGAGATAGAAACATCAATGATGAGAGAGAATCATTGATCGGCTGCCTCCTGCACGCCCCCTACTGGCGATCGAGCCTGCAACCTGGGCATGTGCCTTGACCAGAATTGAACCCAGGAACCTTCAGTCCAAAGGTTGCCGTTGTATCCACTGAGTCAAACCAACTAGGACTCATCTTTTTTTAAATTTTAATTAAAAAAATTGAACTGTGATCAATGTTCAACCATTGAGCCAAGCTGGCTGGGCTTTATTGCTTCTCTTGCTTATCATTATACTTTATAGGTCATAGATGCTTTTAAGATTATATTGGAGTGTATTTTCCTCATTATTTCAGAAAAGGTCTTTGGGTAGCAAATGTTGAGCTCCTTTATGTGTGAAAGTGTGTTTTGCACTGCCACTTGAAAGCTTATTTGTCTGGATATGAGTTCCAAAATCTTTTTCCTTTCACTTTGAAGCTATTGCTCCATTGTCTTCTAGCATCTGTGTTGCTGATGAAGTCTAATTTCACCCTTAATGTGATTTATGTATCTTTGTAGGAATTCACTTTCTTTCCTTTGGAAATTTTTAGGATTTCCTGAAATTTCAGTACGTGTCTAAGTCTCTCCTTTCTCCACTAATTGATTCTATTTAACACTTAGTGGATCTTTCAACCTGATGATTAGAGTCCTTCCTCCTCTAACTTCCCCAGAAAATTTCTAGAACTCATATAAAATAGATGTTGGACTCTGGTTCTATATTCTGTATATCTATCTTACCTTCATACTCAAGAGGCATTTTGGAAGAATTTGTTTTCTATTTTTTCCTATGCCTATTTTGTTGCTGAATGTACTTGTTCAGCCTTATTTTGGAAATACATTTTTCTCCTTTTTTGTAAACATGTCTTTATTGTGGCATTATAATTACTTAAAGTAAACTACATTCATTACAAGTGTACAGTTCCATGCATTTTGACAGATATATACACCCATGAAGCTGCCTCCTGCACACCCTGTGCTGAGGATTGAGCCTGCAACCTGGTTCATAGGTCAATGCTCAACCACTGAGCCACGCTGGCCAGGCAATTTCTCCTTTTTTAAAATGGTGGCTTATTCAGTTTTCATGGATGAGATCTCATTTACCACGGTGATATTTATGATTCTCAAGTCTCCTGTTTATTCTTGCAACTCTTTCTTCAGCTGTTTAGCTTCTTGTTTTTTGTGGTGTTGATTTCCCTTTTGGTGATTCTAGTTTGTAAAGTGTTATCTCTGGTGTGAGGATTGCTATTTTCCTGTCAGAGGATGCAGTGTCTGTTTACTAGTCTGTCAGATTGGACTGTAGGGGAGAGATGGGACATACGGCCAGAATTGGACACCTATTTTTCCTGGTAATAGCAGCTACTTGGATGCTGTCTTAAATCTTGGGCTCAAGTGCCTGTGCTATCGCCTCTGTTGGCTGGAAGAAGGGGGAGAAGGGGAGTGGTTCTCAGTAGAGGGAAGTGGCTAGCCTGTCCAGTTGTGCCACATTTCGCCACCAGATCACTCATGACTGCACCAGAGCTCCTGTTTTCCCATGACAGTCACCCCATCTATAGCTTGGGTGGAACACCCCATGCTCTCCACGCCTTCATAGCTGTTGTCAGTTATTATAGCATTCCTCTGTTTTTAAAAAAATACGTATTTCAATTGATTTTAGAGAGAGAGGAAAGGGGAGGGAGAGAGAGAGATAGAAATATCAATATCAACATCGATTGGCTGCTTCCTGGGCATGAGCCCTGTCAGGGAATTGAACCTGGACCTCCTGGTATATGGGTTGACGCTCATCCACTGAGCCACACAGCATTCCTCTTTTGAGGTTTCTGGACAGTTACTGCCTTTATCAACCTAGTTCTACTGATAGTATCACTTCTTGTTTCCAGAATTATTTTAGAAAAAAATATATCAATAAGTCATATCTTTAGTTATGTCTGAGGTTTAAAGTGGGAAGGGAAGTCATGTATATCTGCAGTCCATCTTGATCCAATCTCTTAAGGCCATTATTTTTGGACAGTTTTTTTTTTTTAGTAACATAATAATTTTGAAACATCTGTTTCACTGAAGTCCATTGAAACCTCTTAAGGACAGTAGGTTTTGAGAGAAATTGAACGTGGAGCTTATTAGTTTGAGTACTAAGCCAGAGCTCCGAAAACTTCCAACATTTCTTCTCTAAGCCAAGGGGCAGGATGAAGATATTTATTCTCAATCTTTTTAAAAAATGTTTTTTATTGATTTCAGAGAATAAGGGAGCGGAAAATAGAAACATCAATGATGAGAGAGAATCATTGATCAACTGCCTCCTGCACGCTCCTACCAGGGACTGAGTCTGCAACCTGGGCATGTGCCCCGACCAGTAATTGAACGGTAACCTCCTGGTTCATAGGTCGACGCTCAACCACTGAACCACACTGGCCAGGCCCCCCAAAGCCTTTTTGTTTATATATTTCTGGGAAACCTCAGGGTATGAAATAAGTTTCGAATCTAGTAAGTGTAAATTTGCTTTTCCTGAAAAAGCTGACTTTTTTTTTTCTTCCCCATTTAGTTTTTCCATGGTTTGGCTTGGATATTGGCGGAACCCTAGTCAAGCTGGTTTATTTTGAACCCAAAGACATCACTGCTGAAGAAGAAGAGGAAGAAGTGGAAAGTCTTAAAAGCATTCGGAAGTACCTGACCTCCAATGTGGCTTATGGGTCCACGGGTATTCGGGACGTGCACCTGGAGCTGAAGGACCTGACTCTGTGTGGACGCAAAGGCAATCTGCACTTTATACGCTTTCCCACTCATGACATGCCTGCTTTTATTCAAATGGGCAGAGATAAAAACTTCTCAAGTCTCCACACTGTCTTTTGTGCCACTGGAGGTGGAGCGTACAAATTTGAGCAGGATTTTCTCACAGTATGCATTTTTTTAGCTTATATACAATTTATGGGAATCTGATTGTTTAAAATAATACCAGTAGTAAGGGGTGGAATCATTTCCATCCCTAATGGAACGTGAATATTCTTTTCAAATTAAGATTAAATATAAATTAGTGATAGGAGTTAGTAATCTAGAGATTTTGTTGTATAGTTTACTTTTTGCACAATTCAGATGAAATGTTGAGAATCAGAACCACTAAAAACAGCATTTAAACATTTTTTTAGTATAAAAAATAGTGACACTGATAAGCAGAGTAGGCAATTAAATAGGAGGAACAACATCATTAAATCTTTTTATTTTTTTTTAAAGATCTTTTTAATTTTTAGAGAGAGAGGAAGGGAGAAGGAGAGAGAGAAACAAACATCGGCTACCTCCTGCACACCCCCTTCTGGGAATCGAGCTCGCAACCTGGGCATGTGCCCTGACCAGGCATTGAACTGACAACCTTTCAGTGCATGGAATGACACCCAACCAACTGAGCCACACCAGCCAAGACAAGGTTATTAAATCTTGAACATTGAGCCTCACCGGCGTGGCCCAGTGGTTGAGCATCAACCTATGAACCTGGAGGTTGTAGGTTGGATCCCCAGTAGGGGGTGTGCAGGAGGCAGCTGCCCTCCCTCCCTCTCTCCCTCTCTCTCTCCCTCCCTCCCTCCCTCCCTTCCTCTGAAATCATTAAAAATAAAAAAATAAAAACTTGAACACTGAAATTGAAAAACAATTTTAAAAAAGTAATGTCATTTCATAAAATTGTTTCCAATCTCTTTTTCCTCTAGTTTTTCTTGTCCCCTTAATTGTTTCTTGGCAAGTTTACTTCAAAAAGCAAAAAACCTAGGAATTTACAAATAAGAACAAAAAAAGCAAAAAGCCAAGGAACTCTGTTTCAAAGTGGTGAGGTCTCAAAACTAGTTGGAGATGGTTTACAGTATAGCCTTCTCTCTCTCCCCAAATGCCTTCTGCTGTGGTCTGCGCAGCACACTTGTTAACAGGAATCTGGACACTAGGGGACTGGCATTGGGCACTTGATTTTGTTTTCATTTAGTGAACACTGTGTGCAAAACCTTGGGCTAGGTCCTTTGAAAGTGGATGTGGTTGTAGGTGAGAGAATTGATAAGTGAACTGACCAAGACTCTGATCTTTAGATTTAAAATATCTTCAGTGACCATGTTTTTAATGCCACCAATGAGAATATTATTCTAGAGATTCTGCCTTTATTTATGTCAGTGTACATTTCTTTTTCCCTCTGTGTGTCACTGTGTGATTTATGACCTTGTTCTCTTTCTTTGTCCTCTATCTCCTGACTTTCTCCCATGACTGATCATAATCATATAGAATTGAATTTAAAAAATGAATTTTTAAACAAGGTTTTATATTCTTTGTTTGAATTTCCCTTGGTTGTTGGTTTTTAGTGGTTTCTTTTTCACCTGTGAGTAGGGGAAAGTAGCAGGAGAGAAGGTTCCCCTTTGTGGAAGGATCATAACTGATGGGTAAAGGAGAAAACCTCTCTATTTCAGGACCCTGCAGAGATGCCCTTTGGAACATATTTGAAAACTGTTCAGGCTATTAACCAGACGTTTAGTGTTGTATGGTAACTCCAAGGAGAGTACGCAAAGTAGATTTTATTGTTTGTTTGTTAATTCTCACCTGAGTATATTTTTTCCATTGTTTTTTAGAGAGAGTGGAAGGGAGGGAGGAAGGGAGAGGGAGAGAGAGAAACCTTGATGTGAAAGACACACATCGATTGGTTGCCTCCCACATGTGTCCCAACCAAGGCTGGGGATAGAACCTGCAATCCAGGAATGTGCCCTTGATGGGGAATTGAACCTGTGACCCTTCAGTTCATGGGCTGATGCTCTAAAACCACTGAGCAATACTGGCCAGGGCAAAGTAGATTTTAGATCTTAGGAATTTCTTAGGCTGTTGGCGTTTCTCATTTGTATGTACCAGCACTGTCCTTGAAAAGTATGAAAATGAAATGCTTACAATATTCTTTTGTACATTAGGCCTGACTAATCGTAATATATAAAAACCCTGGGTCCATCACGACTGGAGGCTCGACCAACCAGATGTCAGTCCTGCAGTCCGTGCTGGGTTGCCGTGGTTATGTCAGCAGGCGCAGTGATCCAGCACTGACTGCTGAGGGGGCTGCGAATCAGGCCTGGAGAGAGGCCTGAAGAGAGAAGCAGGATCTGATCTGTAGCCTCTGTGGAGCTGTTGATCAGCACTTGACTCTCTCTTTCTCTCTGGGCCTGGCCAGCAGCCACGACTCCATTTCTCTCCAGGCCTCCACTGGGGCTGCTGATCAGCCCCGCCTTTCTGATCAGTCCCTATTGATAGGCCCAGAGACGCTGACTGGCATAGAAACCACCAATCAGAACCAAATCTGGGTGAAATGTGAGGAGCCAATGGCTGCCTAGGAGGTGAGCTTTTGAGGCTGACTGGCATAGAAACTGACCAATCAGAATCAAATCTGGGTCAAATGAGGAGCCAATGGCTGCCTAGGAGGCGGAGCTTTTGACGCTGACTGGCATAGAAACTGACCAATCAGAACCAAATTGGCCGGCAGGGGAGGGAAGTTGGGGGCCATCAGGCCAGCAGGGGAGCAGTTAGGTGTTAATCAGGCTGGCAGGGGAGCGGTTAGGGGGTGATCAGGCAGGCAGGCAGGTAGGCAGGCGAGTGGTTAGGAGCCAGCAGTCCTGGATTGTGAGAGGGATGTCTGATGGCCAGTTTAAGGGATCGGGCCTAAACCGGCAGTCAGACATCCCCTGAGAGGTCCCAGATTGGAGAGGGTGCAGACTGGGCTGAGGGGACCCCCCCCCCCCCCTGCCAGTGCATGAATTTTGTGCACTGGGCCTCTAGTATTTAATAAGCCACAGTAAATAGTTTAAAAATTTTTTTACATCATTTTTTAATTTTTCAATTACAGTTGACATACATTATATTACTTTCAGGTGTATACTTGAAATGATTAGACATTGCATAATTATGTGTCTTGGTGTGGTCCTCTTTGGATTCCTTTTGTTTGGGGTTCTCTGTGCTTCCTGGACTTGTAAGTCTATTTCTTTCACCAGGTGGGGGAAGTTTTCTGTCATTATTTCTTCAAATAGGTTTTCAGTATCTTGCTCTCTCTCTTCTCTGGCACCCCCATAATTCGGATGTTGGTACGCTTGAAGTTGTCCCAGAGGCTCCTTACACTATCTTCATATTTTTGGATTCTTTTTGCTTTTTGCTTTTCTGGTTGGGTGTTTTTTGCTTCTTTGTATTTCAAATCTTTGACTTGATTCTTGCTATCCTCTAGTCTGCTGTTGGATCTCTGTATATTATTTTTTATTTCAGTCAGTGTATGCTTAATTTCTAGTTGGTCCTTTTTCATATCCTCAAGGGTCTCGCTAAATTTATCGGCTTTTTCTAGAAAATTCTTGAAAAACCTTATAACTGTGTTTTTTGAACTATATATACAGTCGTTTGTTTTCCTCCATTTCTTTCATTTGTGACCTGTTTCTTTGTCTCTGTATTTTGGCTGCTTCCCTGAGTTGATAGAGTGGCTTTGTGTGCTAGGTGTCCTATAGGGCCCAGTGGCTCAGCCTCCCCAGTTACCTGAGGTGGACACTCCTGGTGCACCCTTTTGTGGGCTGTGTGCACAGTCTTGTTGTAGTTAAGCCTTGATTGTTGTTGGTATCACTGGGATGAATTGACCTCCAGGCCAATTGTCTGTGAGGATCAGCTGTGTCTATGCTGGGAGAACTTCTGTGCTGGAGACACCCTTATGAGACAAGACTTGCAAAAGCCTCTGTGCTCAGCTTGGATGGAGCGGAGTCTCAGCGCAGAGCAGACAGCAATGGCTTTCCGTCAGCCCTGCCCTAAGAGGCCCCTGGGTCTTAGTGTCCCGCGGTAATCGCTGCAAGCACCTCTGAGAGAAAGCTGCCCTCGAGTTTTGCCTGCTGCCAGACAGTCCAGTTTCTCCCCGAATGAGTCTGGGTCCCCAGAGTCTCGCCCGGAACTGGAGTTCAGAGCCATCAGGAGCTTTTGTCTCCCTCCCGCTTGAGAAAGCCAGCTGCGTACTCAGTTGCCAGCCCTCTCCGCACGTGCGCCTCTGTACCTCTACCTTCTGCAGCTCCTCTAAGTCTCAGTGCTTTTCTCTTTCCTTCTAGTTATAGAATTTCCACCCAGCCAGCCTTCCTGTGGTTCTGGATGGTGTCCGTTTTGTCTTTTAGTTGTAGTTTTGAAATTGTTGTGCGAGGTTACCTATGCCACCATCTTGGTTTCTATCCCCAATTTGTACTTCTTAATCCTTCACCTTTTTCACCCATGCCCCCACCCCCCACCCATCTAGCAACCATCAAAATGTTCTCTGTATCTATGAGTCTGTTTCTGTTCTGCTTGTTCATTTATTTTGTCTTTCACATTCAATTGTTGATATGTATTTATTGCCATTCTATTCATATTTTTAATCTTTTTCTTCTTATTCTTAAAGACGACCCTTTAACATTTCATGTAATATTGGTTTGGTGGTGATGAACTCCTTTGGCCTTTTTTTTTTTAAATTTTTTAAAAATATGGAACACTTCACGAATTTGCGTGACATCCTTGCGCAGGGGCCATGCTAATCTTCTCAGTATCGTTCCAGTTTTAGTATACGTGCTGCCGAAGCGAGCACCTTTGGCCTTTTCTTGTCTGGGAAGCTCTTTGTCCTTCAATTCTAAATGATAGCTTTGCTGTGTAGAGTAATCTTGGTTGTAGGTCCTTGCTTTTTATCACTTTGAATATTTCTTGCTATCCCTTCTGGCCTGTGAAGTTTTTTTTGAGAAATCAGCTGTCAGTATTATGGGAGCTCCCTGTAGACAATGTAGGCAACTAATTGCTTTTCTCTTGCTGCTTTTTTTGAAAAAATATTTTTGTTGATTTCAGAGAGAAAGGGAGGGGGAGAGGGAGAGAAACATCAATGATGCGAGAGAATCATTGATCGGCTGCCTCCTGTGTGACCCACACTGGGAATCGAGCCTGCAACCCAGGCATGTGCCCTGACCTGGAATCGAACCGTTATCCCCTGGTTCATAGTCTGACAGTCAACCACTGAGCCACACAGGGTAGGCTCTTGCTGCTGTTAAGATTCTCTGTTTGTCTGCAATCCTCTTTTTAAATCCTCACCTGAGGATGTTTTTTCATTGATTTTTAGAGAGTGGAAGAGAGAGGGAAAGACAGAAATATCAATGTGACATAGAAATATCAAACATATCGATCGATTGCCTCCTGCACGAGCCCTAACCAGAGCCTGGACCAGGGAAGAGCTTTTGCAGCTGAGGTACATGCCCTTAACCGGAATCAAACCTGGGCCCCTTTGGTCTGCAGGCGGATGGACACTCTATCCACTGAGCCAAACTGGCTAGGGCTGTCTTTAATCTTTTGTATTTTAATTATGATGTGGCTTGATGTGGATCTCTTTGGGTTCTTCTTGTTTGGGACTCTGGTTTCCTGGACTTGTATGTCTATTTCCTTCCCCAAGTTAGGGAAGTTTTCATTTTTTTAACATATGATTTCAATTCCCTGCGCTCTCTCTCCTTCTTCTGGCATCCCTTTGATGTGAATGTTGGTACGCTTAAAGTTGTCCCAAAGGTTCCTTATACTGTCTTTATTTTTTGGATTCTTTTTTCTTTTTGCTTTCTTATATTGGGTGTTTTTGCTTTCTTATATTCCAAATTAGTGATTTATTGTTGGCTTCATCTACTTTACTGTTAATTCCCTGTAAATTATTCTTCATTTCAGTTAGTGTATCCTTCATTTCTATTTATTTATTTATTTTTTTAATTGATTTCAGAGAGGAAGGAAGAGGGAGAGAGAGATTGAAATATCAATGATGAGAAACATTGATCAGCTGCCTCCTGCACGCTTTCTACTGGGGACCGAGCCCGCAACCCAGGCATGTGCCCTTGACTGGAATCCAACCTGGGACCCTTCAGCCCCCAGGCCGACACTCTAGCCACTGAGCCAAACCAGCCAGGGCAGTTTATTCTTCATTTCTGACTAGTCCTTTTTTATGCTGTTCTCACTAAGTTTATTGAGCATCTTTATAACCAGTGTTTTGAACTCTGCATCTAGTAGATTGCTTGTCTTCATTTTATTTAGTTCTTTTTCTAGAGTTTTATTCTGTTCTTTCACTTGGGACTTTGGCACAGCCTCCCTTTCACTCAAGCTGGGCACCGAGGTGTGCGCCTTTTATGGGCTGAGTACACCCTCCTCTTGTTTATTGATGTTGGCATGTCATGGGAGGTGTTTACTCCCTGGCCAATCATCTGCAAGGACTGACCACGACCACTGACCACCGTGGAGGAACAGCTGTGCAGGGGCCTGCTCCACAGAGCAGGACTTACTTCAGCAGGGCTCTGGTACTTGCTGAGTCCACCCCTTGAGTGTATTGCTTATGGAGTTGGGTGGTGGTGATCCTTTGACATGTTCTGAAGCTGGGTGCCCTGGCTCTAAGTCTTCCCAGGAGCTGCAGGCCAAGGTCAGCTGCCACTTGTGTTTTGTGTAGGGCCACCTGGCATGAGCTACGAAGCAATCTGCAGATAGCTGCTGCTTGTGCTGGGCTTGGAGGTACCCAGGCAAGGCCAAGAGGGAACCAAGTTGAGCTGCTGCTAGTACCAGGCTGGGGTTCTCACTGAGGTCCGATGCTGCTTTATTGAGAGATTTTAGGAAAATCTGAAGCATGAGCTAAGACAGGCCATTCGTATGGAAAAGCCACTGGAAACAGCTTAGGTGGTTTGGCAAGTTGGGTGGATGGGGGAATCTCAGGGAATCACCAAGGTGGGGTAAGCAGTGTGAGCCAGGTTGATAGAGTTTCATATATGGTGCCCGTTTGCTGGTTCTGGGAGAAGGGCTCTTCAAAGGAACAGTGGCCTTGACCAGCACTTCTGTCTAGGAGAAAACTGCTCGCTCCCAGCTTTTACCCTGATGCCAGACAATTCACTTTTCCCCTATATGTCTCTCGTGCCTTTTAAGCTGCTGCCCCCGTATTGGAGCTTAGAGGGAGTGGGTCCAAGGAAGTCCATGCATGGCCCTTTTAAGAGGAACTGCCTGGGACTCTGGCAGCCCTCCACCTCCCTCAGCCTCAATCCCCGCTGGTTTTTACAGCCTGAAGTTATGGGGACTTACCTTCCTTGTACTGAAACTTAGGGCTGGAGGAATGGTGTGGGACTGGGATCCCTTGCTCCTTGGGTAGGGAAGGAGGGGAGTAGGGGAGGCTCTGCAGTGGAGATAGCTGTCCCAATTTTTATCCGTTACACATGGGTGCACGACCAGCCAGTTCTGGGTCTCTGCCTTTCCGTCCAGTCTCTCTGTGGCTTCTTTAATTCCCTAGTTGTATGACTTCCATTCAGCCTGATTTCAGGTAGTTCTGAATGATGGTTGCTCTGTAGTTTAGTTGTAATTTTGATATGCTTGTGGGAGGAGACGAGTACTGCATTTACCTACACCACTATCTTGACAGGTTGTCAAAGCTTAATCTCTGAAACAGTTTTAAAATATTGAATTTACCCTTTTAAAAAAAAGTGAGTCAGATTTCCTCACATTGAGTTTGCATGTTGGTGCAAAACTTACATTTAGTAACTTTAGTTAATGAAATGACTTATACATTGTTATCTTTCTATCAGTTAGCCTGGGATTCATTGGGAATAATAGCACAGTGGGATACTTCAGGATTCTAATAGGTCACCGGTGTAAAATGACAGTGTAAGCCCAGCTGGTGTGGCTTAGTTGGTTGAATGTCTTCCCATGCGCCAGGAGGTCACTGATTTGATTCCCGGGCAGGGCACATGCCTGGGATTCGGGCTCGATCCCCAGTAGGGATTGTGCACGAGGCAGTGGATGGATGTTTCTCTCTCTCATCAATGTTTCTCTCTCTCCCTCTCCCTTCATCTGTCTGAAATCAATAAAAACAGTAAAAAAAAATTGACTTACCTAAGGAAGATGCTAGTGCTTGAGATTCAATTGTTAGGAAGTCGATATTTAAATTTGTCTTGGCAGGAAGGGCTTGAGCAGATGAAATAAGGATAGTGATGAACAATTCAAGGGCCTGGGTTTGGTTAGAGGAGTACCTTAATACATATTTTTTCCTTTTAATCTTCACCTGGGTATATGCTTATTGATTGTATTTAATTAATTTTTAAAATGTCTATTGCGTTTATTTAAAAAATAATATATATTTGTATTGATTTCAGCGAGGAAGGGAGAGGGAGAGAGATAGAAATATCAATGATGAGAGAGAATCACTGATTGGCTGTCTCCTGTATGCCCCACACTGGGTATGTGCCCCGACCAGTAATCAAACCATGACCTGGTTCATAGGTTGACGCTCAACCACTGAGCCATGCAGACTGGACATCTTTATGGATTTTAGAGAGAGAGAGAGGAAGTCAGGGAGAGAGAGAGAAATAACATTGAGCCCTAGCTGGTTTTGCTCAATGAATAGAACGTTGGCCTGTGGACTGAAGGGTCCCGGGTTCCATTCTGGTCAAGGGTATGTACCTCGGTTGTAGGCTCCCAGCCCTGGTCAGGGGCATGTGGGAGGCAACCAATCGATGTGTCTCTCAAATCGGTGTTTGTCTCTCCCTCTCCCTTCCACTCTTTCTAAAAATTTAATGGGAGAAATATCCTCTAGTGAGGATTAAAAAAACACACATTGATCGGCTGCCTCCTGTATACACTCCAGCTGGGAACCGAACCTGCAACCTGGGTCTATGCCCTGACTGGGAATCCAACTACCGGTCTTCTGTTGCATGGGACAACACTCAACCAACTGAGCTACACTGACTAGGGCTGCTGTTGATTATAGAGAGAGAGGAAAGGAGGGAGAGAGAGAAAAACATTGATGTGAGAGAGAAACATCCATTGGTTGCCTCCAAGGAATCAACCCCACAAACTAGGTATCATGCCCTGACCAGGAATTGAACCCATAACATTTTTTTTTTTTAGCATATATTTTTAAATTGATTTCAGAGAGGAGGGGAGAGGGAGAGAGAGATAGAAACATCAATGATGAGAGAGAATCATTGATCGGCTGCTTTCTGCAAGCCCCACATTGGGGATTGAGCCCACAATCCGGGCATAGGACTTGACTGGGAATCAGACTGTGACCTCCTGGTTCATAGGTTGATGCTCAACCATTGAGCCATACCGGCTGTGCTTAATCATTTATTTATTTATTATTTAAGTGAAATGAAGTTGTTAGTAAAGTTTTAAATTCTGATTCTGCTAAAATTTCCCTGTCCTCCGGAGTCTGTAATTCATTTAGATAGTGAAAAATCTTACTTTCTAATTGGCCACTTGCAGCCTTTTGGCTTTAGGTTATTGATAATAACCTGTGGCCTACTTTGTTACTGCTCCATAGCTTTGAAGATGGTCTTTTGGAAGGCAGATGTCAGTCGTTGTGTCTCCCGCCAAGTGTCACCAGGTGCTTGCATCACTTAGATTTTGGGGGGGGCCTGCTTTCTGATAGGGCTATGACCTTGGCTATGCTCCTGCTTCATGCCTGTGAGCAGACATCTTGTTTTCTGCTTGGGTGTGGGCACATTGCTCCAGCTCCTGCAGTGATTTGTGGGTAGAGTGTATTTGGGTCTGTGGAAGCAGGAGTCTGTCTTATCAGTCCATCCCTGTTTGTTGTCTCCAGATATGTTCTGTAAAGCATGCACAAATATTACACATCCTTGAGTGCTTTTGTGATTTGTTTAATATAAATGGGATGCCTTATTAAATGGAGTTTTTATTTCTGTTGGCTTGTTAAAAAGCCTGAAAACATTTTATTTTATTACAGATAGGTGATCTTCAGCTTTGCAAACTTGATGAACTAGATTGCTTAATAAAAGGAATTTTATACATTGATTCAGTTGGATTCAATGGACGGTCACAGTGCTATTACTTTGAAAACCCTGCTGATTCTGAAAAATGTCAGAAGTTACCGTTTGATTTGAAAAATCCATACCCTCTGCTTCTGGTGAACATTGGCTCTGGGGTTAGCATCTTAGCAGTATATTCCAAAGATAATTACAAGCGCGTCACTGGTACCAGGTAGGTCTTTTATATTCTTGATATCATATGGCTTAACATTTGAGTTTTTAGGTATTGCATGTAAGTATACCTTTAAGAATCTGTTAAAATTATGTAAAAAATAAAACTTTTTCTGGGATTATGCAAACAAATGTTATTTCTCTTTGAAAATTCTGATTTCATGACCTACTTTTCTTTAATCTGTATTGCTCCACGTTTCTTAAAATGTCTCATCAGCAGACTCATTAAGCCTGTAGTCCCTGCCCTCAGATAGTGTATGGTGTGCATATGCCATAAAGTAAGCAGAGCTCAGTGGAGTCTATAAAGAGAAGGCAAGGCAAGATCCTAGGTTTTGTACAAGTGTATAAACACACACGTGCTCGGGTGCGCGGCCCGAGGATGACGTGAGATTTAGAAGTTGAGATATTGAGCAATAGAAAAATGATTGGGGGAGGGTGGTCTGAAAATGGAGAATTAGGTGGCAGATGAGAAAGGAATGCACTTTAAGGATCAGAGATCACTTAAAGAAAAACTAGGAGGTGGGAATGGGTAAATAAGATTTTTTAACTGGTGTAAGTTAAGGAATGAAAGGAATAATTTTTTTGGGGAAAACACATTCATTGAAGAATTCTCATTGGGTTAGGGGGCTGATGAGCCAGGGTGATAAGATACTTGAATGAGAAAAAAAAAGATGCTTGAATGAGGATGGCTTAGGGCATGCACTTGGAGAGAGAAAGGGAGGAGGCACCAATGTGGCCCTAGGTGTGATGGGCTGATATACACTGAGTGGCCAGATTATTATGATCTCTGAACGCATAATAATCTGGCCACTCAGTGTATATCCTATATAATAAAAGGCTAATATGCAAATTGTCCCCTTGACCAGGAGTTTGACCAGCAGGCAGGCTAGCCAACCGCCCATGTCCCCTCCCCGTGGCCAGGCTGGCCAGATGCCACCCATGCACGAATTCATAATACACACACACACACACACACACACACACACACACACACTGAGTGGCCAGATTATTATGCATTCAGAGATCATAATCTGGCCACTCACTGTATACTAGGTGTACCAGTTAATGCGGATTTTTTTCAATAGATGGAGTTATACATATGTTGATATATATGCCATTTGATATGTATGCTATTTTGTTGACTACAAGCTTTAGAACTTCATATGTCAAATTTGCTGAAGGTGTTAACAGAGATATTTTTACACTTAAAAATGTCGAATTTTGCCGAAACCGGTTTGGCTCAGTGGATAGAGCGTCGGCCTGCGGACTGGAAGGTCCCAGGTTCGATTCCGGTCAAGGGCATGTACATTGGTTGCGGGCACATCCCCCGGTGGGGGGGGGTGCAGGAGGCAGCTGGTTGATGTCTCTCTCTCTCATCGATATTTCTGGCTCTCTATCCCTCTCCCTTCCTCTCTGTGAAAAATCAATAAAATATATTTAAAAAAATATATAAATATATTAAAAAATAAAAATGTCAAATTTCGTGCCAAAAAAGCATTTGCGGGAAGTTTTAATTCATTACTTTATTTTGAAGAAAAAGTTAATGTATACTTCGGGAAGCTTATGGTGAACATGCTCCATCTCAAGATACTTGTGAACACTGGTTTAAATGCGTTAAAAGTGATGATTTTGATGTGAAAGACAACATCCATGTCAACCGAAAAAGTTTGAAGACTAACAATTACAAGCATTATTGCATGAAGATGCATGTCAAACTCAAAAACAACTTGCAGAAAGATTAAACGTTGCTCAGCAAACTATTTCTGATCATTTACAAGCAATGGGAAAGACTTTAAAGGAAGGAAAATGGGTGCCACAGCAACTGAACAAAAGACAAATGGAAAACTGAAAAGTCATCAGTAAAATGTTGCTTCAGCAGTATGAAAGAAAGTCTTTTTTGCATCGAATTGTGACTGGCGCTGAAAAGTGGATTAATTTTGAGAATCCCAAATGCACAAAATCATGGGTTGATCCAGGTCAACCATCAACATCGACTGCAAGGCCAAATCACTTCAGAAAGAAGACAATGCTCTGCGTTTGTTGGGATCAGGAAGGTGTGGTGTATTATGAGCTTCTAAAACCAGGTGAAACTGTTAATACTGATCGCTACCGACAACAAATAATCAATTTGAACCACGCTTTGATTGTGAAACGACCAGAATGTGCCAGAAGACACGGCAAAGTAATTTTGTTGCATCATGACGCACCATCACACACTTCAAAACCAGTTAGCCCTAGCCGGTTTGGCTCAGTGGATAAGAGTATCCGCCTGCGGACTGAAAGGTCCTAGGTTCGATTCCCGTCAAGGGCACATGCCTGGGTTGCAGGTTCCATCCCCAGAAGGGGTGTGCAGGAGGCAGCTGATCAATGATTCTCTCTCATCATTGATGTTTCTATCTCTCTCTCCCTCTCCCTTTCTCTCTGAAATCAATAAAAAAAAATATATTTTTTAAAAAAGAGAAAGACATGTTAAAAGATCTTGCCTGGAAAGTATTAACCAGACCTTGCTCCTTCAGATTACCACTTGTTCCGATCGATGGCACACACACTTTCTGAGCAGCACTTCAAAACATACGAAGAAGTGGAAAATTGGTCTCTGAATGGTTTGCCTCAAAACAAGAAAAGTTCTGTTGGGACGGTATCCACAAATTACCTGAAAGATGGGGAAATGTGTAGCTAGCAGTGGACATTACTTTGAATAAAACACTTTTGATGTTACTCTTGAAATTATCGTATTTTCTGTGATTACAAAAATCTGCCAATATTAACCGGTACACCTAGTACTTGAGGTTTCTCGAACTTAGCAGACGCCCAGATTGAACTGGAGACATGGGTGGAGGGGTGGGCCCTGTATTTTGCCATGTTGCTTGTTGGTGCACATGAATGCATACCTTCAAGGTGTCTGTTAGGGACCTGTTTTTATCTTTTCACAGACTTGTTTCTCCCTGGTGGCTTCTGCACGATTGGGTTGAGGCAAGAGTAGATTGACATGTGAATATGGTTTTATAGTTCATAAATATTACCTTCCTATTTAAAAAATGTTATAATCTTAAATTATTTATTTTTAATCACAGTCTTGGAGGAGGAACTTTTTTTGGTCTCTGCTGTCTGCTTACTGGATGTACTACTTTTGAAGAAGCTCTTGAAATGGCATCTCGTGGAGATAGCACCAAAGTGGATAAACTAGTCCGGGACATTTATGGAGGGGACTATGAGAGGTTTGGACTGCCAGGCTGGGCTGTGGCTTCAAGGTAAGGGGACATGTGTTCTCTAAGAGATACAGAAATAAAATACTAAATATTGGGTTGCCCTTGCCAGTGTGGCTCAGTTGGTTGGAATGTCATCTATATACCAAAAGGTTTGATCCTTGCTAGGGCACATACCCAGATTGCGGGTTGCATCCCTGGTTAGGGCACACAGGGGAGTCAACACACTGATGTTTCTCTCTCACACTGATGCTTCTCTCTCTCTCTCTCTCTCTCTCTCTCTCTCTCTCTTTCTCTCTCTCTCAAAAAAACAAAAATTGGGTATATGTTTTTCCTTTTAAGCAGCTTTACATATTATAAAGTCACCTGTTAAATGTGTCCAATTTATTGGTTTCTGGTATATTTATAGAATTGTACAGTAATCACCATAATCCAATTTCAGAACATTTTTATCACCCCAGAAAAAACCCCCTGTATTCATTAGCTGTCACTCCACATTTCCCTACCCCACAGTCCCTCATAAACACTATTTTCTGTCTCTAGATTTGCCTATTCTGGACACTTCGTATAAACAGTATCATACAATGTGTGATTTTTGTGACTGACTTCTTTTATTTAGCTTAATGTTTTCAAGATTCATCCATGTTGTAGCACGAATCAGTATTTTGTTTCTTTTTATTGATGGATAATATTTCATTGTATGGATATATGACATTTATATATAGGTTGATAAACATTTGGGTTATTTAAACTTTTTGGTTATTATGAATAATGCTGCTAGGAACATTCATGTACAAGTCGGTGTGGACATATTGTTTTGAATTCTCTTGGGAATATACCTAGGACTGGAATTGCTGGATCATGTGATAACTCCTATGTTTAATCTTTTGAGGAACTGCCAGACAGTCTTCCACAGTGGCTGCACCATTTTACAACCCCACCTGTAATATAAAAGGATTTAAATTTCTCTACATCCTTGGTGACCCACTTCGTATTGTCTTTTTGGTTTAAACTGCCTTAATAGGTGTCAAGTGATCTGTCCTGGTTTTGATTTGTATTTCCCTAAGGATGACTAAGGATGTTGAACATCTGTCTATTCATGTACTTATTGACTATTTGTCTACTTTTGGAGAAATGTCTGTTCAAGTCTAGCTCATTTTGTAGTTGAATTATTTGTCTTTTATTATTGAGTTGTAAGAATTCTTATATATTCTAGAAACAAGTACCTTATCAAATACAATTTTGTATTTGCAAATTTGTAATTTGCAAATATTTTTTTCCATTCTGTTAGTTGTCATCACTTCCTTGATGGTGTCCTTTACATTAGTGGTTCTCAACCTTTCTAATGCTGCGACCCTTTTATACAGAGTTCCTCATGTTGTGGTGATCCCAACCATAAAATTATTTTCATTGCTACTTCATAACTGTAATTTTGCTACTGTTAATGGGATCAACATGGCCACCTGGAGGGTAAATAAATGCACACTTATCCAGTTCCTAACGCAGTGCTGGGCTGCACGGTATGGCAGACCTGGAGCCAGTGCTCATGATGCCAAGACAGGGAGCGACTGTCCGGCTTGGGCCACAGACACAGGGGCCATCTGTGCACTGAGTAATTTTGCTACCGTTAATGAATCGTAATGTAAATATCTGTGTTTTCCAATGGTCTTAGAGCAGGGTCGCCTAAGACCATCGGAAAACACAGATATTTACATTACGATTCATTAACAGTAGCAAAATTACAGTTATGAAGTAGCAGTGAAAATAATTTTATGGTTGGGGGTCACCACAACATGAGAAACTCTGTATAAAAGGGTCGCGACATTAAAAAGGTTGAGAACCACTGCTTTACAGCATAGACGTTTTAAATTTAAATAGATAAAATGAAGTCCATCTTATCTATCTTCTCTTTCCTTGCTTTTGCTTTTGGTGTTACATATAAGAAATTATTGCCTAACCTTAGAATATGAAGATTTATTACTTTTGTATTTTCTTTTAAACGTTTTATAGGGTTTAAATATATATATATATAAACTCTCTCTCTCTCTCGGCCTGGTGCATGAAATTCGGGGTGGGGGAAGATGTCCCTCAGCCCAGCCTGCACCCTCTCCAATCTGGGATCCCTCTCACAATCCAGGACTGCTGGCTCCCAACTGCTCACCTGCCTGCCTTCCTGATTGCCCCTAACCGCTTCTGCCTGCCAGCCTGATCACCCCCTAACCATTCCCCTGCCAGCCTGATTGATGCCTAACTGCTCCCCTGCCAGCCTGTTTGCCCCTAACTGCCTCTCCCCTGCAGGCCTGGGTTCCCCCCAACTGCCCTTCCCTGCAGGCCCGATCTCCCCCAACTTCCCTCCTCTGCCGACCTGGTCACCCCTAATTGCCCTTCCCTGCAGGCTTGATCGCCCCCAACTGCCCTCCCCTGCTGGCCTGATTGCCCACAACTGCCTTCCCTTGCAGGCCTGGTCCCTCCCAACTGCCCTCTTCTGCTAGCTATCTTGTGGCATCCATCTTGTGTCCACATGCGGGCAGGATCTTTGACCACATGGGGGCAGCCATCTTGTGTTGGAGTGATGGTCAATTTGCATATTACTCTTTTATTAGATAGGCTATATATTTTTAAAAATATATTTTTTATTGATTTCAGAGATGAAGGGAGAGAGAGAGAGGGGTAGAAACATCAGTGATGAGAGAGAAAAATTGATTGGCTGCCTCCTGCATGTCCCCTACTGGGGTGGGGGGCGGGTCGAGCCTGCCACCCCGGCATGTGCCCTTGGCCGGAATCGAACCGGGGACCTTCAGTCTGCAGGCTAACACACTACCTACTGAGCCAAACTGTCCAGGGCTGAAAAAAAAATTTATTGATTTCACAGAGGAAGGGAGAGGGAGAGAGAGATAGAAATATCAGTGATGAGAGAGAGTCATTAATCAGCTGCCTCCTGCATGCCTCACACTGGAGATGGAGCCTTCAACCTGGGCATGTGCTCTGACTGGGATTCAGACTGTGACCTCCTGGTTCATAGGTCGATGCTCAACCACTGAGTCACGCTGGCTGGGTGAGTTTTATAGTTTGAACCCTTATGTTTAGGTCTATTATCCATTTTGAGTTACTTTTTGTATATGGTATGAGGTAGTGGTCCAAATTCATTCCTTTGTGTATGGATGTACAGTTGTCCCAGCACTATTTGTTGAATAGACTGTTCTTTCCCCATTGACTTCTCTTGGCCCTTGTTGAAAATAGTTGTTCTTAAATGTATAGTTTATTTCTGAACTCAGTTCTGTTCCATTGGTGTTTATCGTTATGCCTTGATTACTATAGCTTTGTATTAAGTTTTGAAATTGGAAGTGTGAGTTCTCCAATTTTTTTTCAAGATTGTTTTGGTTCGTCTGGGTCCCTCAACTTTCTGTTTGAATTTTAGGATCAGCTTATCAATATCTGCAAAAGAAGGACAGCTAGGATTTTGATAGGGATTGTATTGAATCTGTAGATCATTTTGGAGAATACTGTATTGCAGCTTGACTGTAGTCTTCTGATTCAAGAAGATGGCATGTCTTTTCTGCTTAAGTTAGGTCTTTGCTTTCTTTCACCATTGTTTTTGTAGTTTTCAGTGTATAAGTGTTATACTTTTGTTGAATATATCTCTAAGTATTTTGTTCTCTTTGATGCTATTGTAAGTTGAACTGTTTTATTAATTTTATATTTTGACTAGTAGCCCAGTGCACGAAATTCGTGCACATTGAAAGGGAATTAATTAGATGAAATATTTTAATATTGCTATTTGCCCTTTCTCTATAATAAAAGTGTGAGAGATAAAAGGAAATGAGTACAATGTATATGAAAATAATACATAATTTTATTAACTAAACAATAACAAAATGATATAACAACAATAACAAACTCATAATATAAAAACAACATTGATGCAAATAATGACTGATAAAGTGATTAAACTTATTCTAATATCTCCCTGTCTACCACATTAAGAGTAAAAACACTTTCAGAGTGCTTGACTAATTTCCCTTCAGATAAAGTATTTACAACTTTAACTAACATGCTCTTTTTTTTTTTTAAATATATTTTATTGATTTTTTACAGAGAGGAAGAGAGAGGGATAGAGAGCTAGAAACATCGATGAGAGAGAAACATCGATCAGCTGCCTCTTGCACACCCCCCACTGGGGATGTGCCCGCAACCAAGGTACATGCCCTTGACCGGAATCGAACCCGGGACCCTTGAGTCCTCAGGCCCCAACGCTCTATCCACTGAGCCAAACTGGTTTCGGCCGTAATATGCTCTTTGAACTCAAGAGAAAGCAACAGCCGTAACTGGTTTGGCTCAGTGGATAGAGCGTCGCCCTGTGGACTGAAAGGTCCCAGGTTCGATTCCGGTCAAGGGCATGTACCTTGGTTGCGGGCACATCCCCTGTAGGAGGTGTGCAGGAGGCAGCTGATCTATGTTTCTCTCTCATCGATGTTTCTAACACTCTATCCCTTTCCCTTCTTCTCTGTAAAAAAATCAATAAAATATTTAAAAAAATACTTAAAAAAAAAAAGAGAGAGAGAGAAAGCAACATATAATTGACCATGTCCAAAAACGGGTTCAGGTAGGAATATTCCTACTCTGTCTAGAGTTTGTCCTTGTGATTTATTAATAGTCATCACAAATGTTGGCATATCTTCGAATTAATTTAAATGGGTGGCCAGTGTCAGATGGGGACAAATCAATTCTTGGAATCAGAACAATCTCTCCCTCTGCAGATCCTGTTAATATTTCAGCTTTGATAATATTAGGTCGCAATCTTTTGATAATAAATCTGGTACCATTACAAAGACCCCATTTACTATTAAGATTTCTCAATAGCATGATGATTGCACCCACTTTCAATTTTAATTTATGACACGGCATTCCAGAAGTAGTAATACTATTAAGAAATTCAATAGGAAAATTTTCCTTTTCAGCATCATCTGTTGAGTCAATGGAATCATCACTCAAATAGGTGTGAAAATCTCCATCAAGTATATCCAAAATTTCTTCATTTAATTTTTGAACGTGCTCATTTTTTGGACAAAGAATTGCACGTTTAGATGTATTTTTAATATTATCTATAGATATACTATTTCCAAAGGTAGCTTTAATAATAGATCCATTAAAAATCATTTCATGCCGAAACCGGTTTGGCTCAGTGGATAGAGCGTCGGCCTGCGGACTCAAGGGTCCCAGGTTCGATTCCGGTCAAGGGCATGTACCTTGGTTGCGGGCACATCCCCAGCAGGGGGTGTGCAAGAGGCAGCTGATCGATGTTTCTCTCTCATCGATGTTTCTAACTCTCTATCCCTCTCTCTTCCTCTCTGTAAAAAATCAATAAAATATATTTTAAAAAAAAATCATTTCATGGGGAATTTCAATAATATCCATTCCTAAATGAAAACTGCTATCAAGTTTGCCATCTCCAAGTTTTACTAACCATTCACTATAAGCAGAATCCTCTGATCTCATATTTGTTTTAAGAGACAACTGTCTGAAACATCCCGAAACTCTACATTAAACTCGTTTGTACTATGGCCAATCGTATAGCATGGCGACACAAATATCCCCTCTGAAAAGAACTTTCCCACCAAATGCAACATTCAAATTAGCGCCAGCGAGAGCTTTATATGTATGGCATGTGTGCGAGTCAAAGTTTATTTTTAAATTTCCAGTGTGCGTTATATGTACCGGTTGGTCGGACGGATGGACACATGTCGGTCACTTAGCCTTTTATCTATACAGATTATGAGTCATGATTTTACCTTTTTAAAAAATTATTCTTTAATACCTCCAAAGCACAATGAGTAAGAATCTGAAGGTTTATGTGGCTTCTATTTGGTTTCTAGGACAAAGTTCTTTCCTTTACCCACCACTCACTTCTCTCCCTTTACTCTTGAATGTTAATTCCAACATAATTTTTGTAACACCTCTTGAAAAGGATCCCACCACGTTTTTGATAGTCCACATGATAAAACTTACAGAAAAATACATGAGACTTTCATTCTCTCACTAACTTCTTCATATAACTGTAATTCCTCAGTCTCTATAGAATGAAAAAGGAAAATAAAAGTGCCTTCTCTCATTCCAAGGCCTTTCTCAGTCAGACAACCACAAAAAGAATGAGCCTACAATTCATGCCATGTAATCTCTATCAAGCATAATTCAAATCAAATCCCATCAGGCAAAGTCTGGGATAATTAAAATGTATAAGAGAACAGTGGTGACCTGGGGGAGAACTTATGAAACCTTGTCTCCTGCTTTTGCTGAATATTCTTTTTGTTATGCTAGACTCCAAGCCCCGTTCGGGGACCTGGTCAGGCGGCTGCAGGCGCTAACCCATGTGGCCTGCCCTGGTCGGTGATCCGTGATCATGCCTCCTGCCCAGGTCCATGATCCATGATGGCGGACCTGGGCAGGCGGCTGTGGGCGCTAACCCACGCCGCCTGCCCTGGTCCGTGATCCGTGATCGTGGACCTGGTCAGATGGCTGGCGGCGCTAACCCATGCTGCCTGCCCTGGTCCTTCATCCCTGATAGGGGCTTCGAGTCAGCTGCCACTGGTGGCTGCTGACTCGAAGCCCCTATCCGGGACCTGGTCAGGTGGCTGGAGGCGCTAACCGCCTGCCCCAGTCCACCATGATTGCTTGGATCCCAACTCCCCCCTCCCCGCCCCCCCGCCATCTTTGCTGGTTTAACCCTTTGCACTTGCTTGCTTTTTTCTCGATTCCTTTATTCTACTCGGGATTTAATTTTTTAAATACCCCAGATTTTACAAAGTGCAACAGTAGAATAAAAAACTGGAGTTTCTTTTCATACAAACTTATTTATTTGGATTTTTTTATATTTCAAATTATTGATACATTCAAAGAGTATAAAAAGAGCTGCTACCGATGCTAACCGTGTTGAGTCACACTCGACATCTGAGTGCAAAAGGTTAATGTGTATATTTGCTCCTGATTGGCTGGTGGGCGTGGCTTATGGGTGTAGCAAAGGTACGGTCAATTTGCATATTACTGTTTTATTAGGTAGGATTGTTTGGAAATAAAATTTTTGTGTGCGCATTGGGGCACATGGGTTTTAATACTAGAAAAGGCAGTCATATACACATGCTTGTTTACTAATTTTAGGTACTTTGTAAATGCTGTAGATTTCATTTTCTTTGATTGCAGCATTTGCTTGTTGGTAATCACTTCATTTTCTGTTCGGTTGGGTTTATTTTCTGGTCACAGCTATTAGTGTAGCAGTTGTGCAGGTGAGGTACTTTAAAGCTCTTGACCTTCTAGAGAAATCTGAAACTGTTAGTTTTACTCTGGGACTGGTTGGCTGTAGTTTGCTTTGTTAGGATAAAGCAGTTTACCAGATTTGAATGTGACCCTTTAACTGAATGGAACAGCTGGGCATTTGGGAGGAGTAGAGGTATCTTTCTGGAACTTTCCCTGGTTGCAGAAGGAGCAGTGGTGCCTTACAGTGCATCTGATGAGATCTAACAATATGTGCATATCTGGTATCAAAGCTCGATACTGTTTCAGCAGAAACCACAAGGAAAGCCATTTGCTCATTCAGAATGCTTGAGGGTTCTCTTTGAAGTGGCATTTCTCTTTGAGCCAGATGCTCCTTAATTTTTTTTTTTTTGTAATGAAAAGTTTGAAGTTTTGAGGAACATTGTTCTAAACGTCACTTTTATCTTAGTAAAGTAACATTCAAGTTCTGTTGGGCTGTGTTGTCTTTGGTTTATCAAAGGGATTTTTTTCCCCCATCACAGCTTTGGAAACATGATGAGCAAGGAGAAGCGAGAGGCTGTCAGTAAAGAGGACCTCGCCAGAGCAACTTTGATCACCATCACCAACAACATTGGCTCGATAGCAAGAATGTGTGCCCTTAATGAAGTAAGGGGACGTGAATTTCTTTAGTTGCTCTGACAACATCCTAAGTGGGCCCCACCATGTATACAACATCTGTTTTGCCCGAATGGGCCTAATTGTAGTCATATGTGGTGGAGTTCGTTTCATTGGAGAAGTTAAAACTCTTCACATGTAGACTAATCTTAATTGACTCCCCCCCCCCCCCCCCTTACTGAAAATAAACACTGCTACTAGCTAGAAGGCAAGAAGGTAGCCAGCATGCCAGATGGTGGGGGGGACTATTACTGGGTGGTGATGATGGATAGTGATGCTGAATCTAGACTCCATGCTCATTGTGGAGCTCTAGAATCCCTGGGAAGGAATCCAGAGGAAGTCATTGAAGCTGGGAGAAGATTGAGCAGGCCAAGCACTGCCCACCCTGCTCCCCCTCCACCGCAGCAGAGCTGTCTTTGTGCTTTCAGCTTCTTTACAGTGCTGCCTTGTAGCATTCAGGTCAAGCAGCATTGTACAGGGCTATGAAAGAACCAAGAATGGCCTTCCCTTGGGGACCCAGTTGGTGCAGTTTTATAGCTTGTCCCTATTTATACATTTTTGTTTAAAATTATTCTTTTAAACAGATAAGATAGACATGTGGCTTAAAAAGGAAATCTTAAAAGGTACAAAAGAATTTTCATTTTTAATTAAAAGATACTGTATCAGCATTAAGTAATTAAAAAAAATTCTTCATTTGACTATGTTAACACTATTTTCTTTATTGCATGTTCCCTTTCCTGTGCTTATGTATTTAAGATTTTAGTTGGTGTACATACTATTTTCTAATTTTTACATAAATATAAATTTCATGGCTGTATGATCTGATTGCTTTTTATATAAGTCATTGGCATTTGGTTGCTTGCCAATGACAGCTCTGTGGTAAAGCATTTTAAATGTGAAATTTTTCCTTGGTTGAATTTTATTCTTGATAAGGGACTTACTCAGGAGTGAGATTTTTCATCTAAAGACTATGACCGTGTTATGAATCTTGATAGGTATTGCCAAGGTGTTTTATTTGCACTAGGGCTGTACCAGTTTAGATAATTTTTGGCAATAAATAAATGGGTCAAGTTTTACTACAACTTGACTGATACTGGGGGTAGAATTTCAGTTAGTTGTTTTGCTAATTTATAGGTCTAAATTTTTTACTTTCTTTTTATCACTAGTGAGGTTGAATTTCTTTTCTGTTATATTTATTGTATAATTTTGCCCATTTGTGTCATTTTCCTTCTTTGAATTGGGTCTGTTGTTTTTTTTTTATACTTATCTGTATGAAACTTTAATAGCAGTTATTGTTTGTCATATTTAATACACGTTTTTCCTATCTGTTTTCTCTTGTGATATTTTCTGGCATGCTTTGAAGTGGGTCCAGAGTTATGTGGGCACTAAATTAAGTAGTCCTGTATCAGTTGGATTAAATATAAATACTTTTTTAAAATCAGAAGTTAATTTGCTTCTAAAAACTATGCACATGGTCTCTGTTTGGAGTAGCTTTTATGAGAGACTGAAATTAAGATGAAAACTAATTGCCTTCTTTTGATGTGCTCAGAATATTAACCAGGTGGTATTTGTTGGAAATTTCTTGAGAATTAATACAATCGCCATGCGGCTTTTGGCATATGCTTTGGATTATTGGTCCAAGGGACAGTTGAAAGCACTTTTTTCGGAACACGAGGTAAGCAGACTTATTTCCTGCAATATGTTACAAGGGCATGCAGTTCACATTGTCTTGGAATTTGAAGTAAAGGTGAAATAGTACTTACATATTTTTGTAATTATATGATATTGGGTTTAACTTTGATTGTAATGTTTAAAAGCTCTTACCCAATTCAATGCAAGGTAGATTTTTGGTTTATTTCATTGTGAGCTTCAGCAATATTAAAGAAGTCTTAAAAAATATATATCTTAAAAAAATATATATATATATATATAATATTGATTTCAGAGACGAAGGGAGAAGGAGAGAGAGATAGAATCATCAATGATGAGAGAATCATTGGTCGGCTCCCTCCTGCATGCCCCCCACCAGGAATCGAGCCTGCAACCCAGGCATGTCCCCTTGACTGGAATTGAACGTGGGACCCTTTGGTTCGCAGGCTGATGCTCTACCCACTGAGCCAAACCAGCTAGGGCAAGAAAGAAGAATTAACATTCAGCCATATTTCTGAGCCATCAATATATTTTTCTGAGCCATCATTATATTTTTCCCGTTGTACTTTCCCCCCCAATATTACTGGTTTTAGAGAGAAAGGAAAAGAGAGAGAGAAAGAGCATCATCGATGTGAGAGAAACATTGATTGATCTCTTCCTGTATGTGCCCTGACCCGGGATCGAACTTGCAGTCTTTTTGGTATATGGGATGATGCTCCAACCAACTGAGCCACCTGGCCAGGGAGGAGATTAATTTCTTAGGGTAATTTGGTAAAAATTTTTTAACTTATATCTTCATATCACAGTTATGATATGAACACTTTATGAAATTTTGATTTTTATGTTATTTTTATTGCTTGCTGATTTAATTTTCCTCTCTGGTTAGCATCGCTGGTCCATTTGTCTCTGTTTTCTATTTGCATTCAGCCTTCTGACTCTAGTGTTGATTTCTGCACATATGGAACTTAGATTATTTTAGGCTCTCTGAAGTCTTGAAATACAATTGACCCTTCAACAATGTGAGTTTGAACTGTGCAGGTCCATGTATAGGTGCATCTTTTTTCAGTAAATATAGTGGCCCTTTGTACCCATCGGTTTCGCATTCATGGATTTAATGAACTGTGAATCAAAAACAGTATTTTTAAATTCCCAAACGTGGATCAAAAATATTTGGTTCAGCAAAATGGGTGCTCAGAAAATGGGTGTCAGGAATTAAGGGCAGTGTTGGCTTTAACACTAGTAATCATATTTATGGCAATTTAAATGATTCTAAGGAGAATTGCTCTTATTTTTTTGTGTATTTTTTTTTTTTCAGGGTTATTTTGGAGCCGTTGGAGCACTCCTTGAGCTGTTGAAGATCCCCTGATCATTACCTGGGGAGGGGATTCCTGGAACCTTCCACATTGGGATCTGTGAACTTTCATGTTTTTTTTTAAGAGACTTACTTAATTTTCTGATTGTGTATTACCTGAATCAAAGCAGGAAAGGACAAATGGATTTTTCTAAGTCATCAAGACAAACCCTTAAAAATTCAGCCTAAACTAGTAACCAGTAAGGAATGATATATATGTATATTTGTGTATATATACAGTATATATAAAGTGGACCATGTTCATGGCAGTGAGGATTGGCTGTAATACCTTCTATATATTTTTGAAACTCATTGTCACTCACGAGCCACTTAAAGGGGAGAGCTGTTCTGTGTTCAGCATACTGTGTTTTCGGATCCTGTTGAACTTGCTAAATGTAAGGAAAGCTACTATGTGTTATATAATCTAATCACAATTTTGACAGTATGGCCTTGAAGATCATCTCCTGTGCATTAACTCCTGTGTGCATTTAGCCTTTGTGTGAACATATTGAAAAATGTTTTATTTCAAGGTTCTGCAATCTTAATTGGGCAGGTTAGTTCAATACCTATAACTTGGACAATTAAGCAACTTTTAGAAGGACAATTAGAGGTTACTTTACACCATAAATCCTAGGAAGGTCTCTTTGGAAAGACAGGATTTCTTCCGTGGACAGAATTACCTTGAGTGTTGGGCTGATGGAAGTAAGCTACTACAAAAGACATAATTTGGAAAACTAAAACCAGACAAAAAGGACTGCTTTTTTTCCTTCCCCAGGGAACTGGGGAGAGAATCTGGTTACACTTTGAGGCTAGTAGAAATCAAGGAATTGAGGTGTCCATTAACTCATGGGGAGCAGGTGGGTTCTTCCCACCTTTCTCACCCACTCCTGGTCTTGGCACTTAGCAGCCCCCAGGCGCAGTCCTGATTTCTCTGGTAGGCTGGCTCAAAAGGCTGCTTGAGAGACAGGTTTTGAGAGCTGAGTATTGATATAGATTGACTGGACCTTTTCTTTCTGCTGTGCAGAATAATTTTTAAAAACCTTCCCCTTAGAGATTGAGCTATGTTTGTGTCTTATTTGGTGCCTACATCGCTGCTGAAGGCAGTGAAGGTCTGTATAAGTGGTGTTTTTTTTTTTTTTTTAAATTTCTTTATTGATTAAGGTATTGTATAAGTGGTTTTTGAACTAGAAAGAAACTCCAAGGCTCTGGGGAAGCTGGCCTGGAGGGTTCTCGGAGGGAAGGTTCTAAGGAAGGGTGCAGAGGGCGGGGCTGGGTCGTTGAGGGAGGAGTTGCTTGGGCTGGTGCTCCTCCCTGGTCGACTGGGATCCTGCGGCCTCCCGTGTTGGCCGCGTGGGGGCAGCAGAGGCCCGTGCCCATGGTTTGTGAGGGCATGGTCATTTCTCTGATGCTGGCCACTTGCACACGGTTCCGGTTCCGGCACCCGTGGGTTGTGGGTGCTGCCCCTGATGCAGGCCGCAGAGCTGGAGGGACACTGCAGGGGGTGGAAATTGTGGCCCTTGGGTGGCGTTTGGGTCTTCCTCTGCTGTCCCATGTAGCACTTCCTGAGCCCTCACCCCTCACCCCCCATCCTGTCCTCTGTTCTCTGGCACTTCCAGATACGCACTTGGTGGCTCCACTCTTCCCTCACAGCCACCGACGACAGTGCTACCACTCTTTCGCTGGTACCATAGTCGTGTTTCTCGGGCCCCTTTTGTCCCAAAATGCCTCTGCTTACTTGGGTGGAGAAGGTAGAGAAGGGGAGGGAGCCCGAGCCATTTCTAGTGGAGACCCAGGCCCCACCTCCTGCGTTGTGGGTCCCGCCTGTGTTTCAGAGGCTGTGCCAGTGCTTAACATGGGTTTCATGCAGCTGTTGTAAACGCCACAATTCAGCAGAAAAGCAAACCTGCCTGAGGTCACACAGGCAGAGTCCCCTCTCCTTTCTTGCATTTGCCTTCTACCTCAGAGGGCCCAGTTGCCACTCACTTTGTGGGTGGTTCTTAGCTCACACTGTCACTCCATGAGGGGGCTCTTGATAGTTCCACCGAGTCTCGTTACTAAATCTAACAGACATTTCATGTCCTCACTTTCCTCAGTTCTAACACAGTGCATATCTTGCTTTTCCTTTTGCCATCCAGACCCCTTTGTCTCTGCCAGCTTGAGAACAACAATTTGACATTGCCGGCTCCAGGCACAGTCCTGATTCCCCAAAGCGGTCCTCAGCACTCACCTTGACTCTGACTTCCAAGCTACTATGCCTAGTACCTCCTCTGAGCTCCAGTCCTAAGGCAGTAACTGCCTTCCCTTCATTCTACTTGTCTATCTCCAAGGCCATCCCTACACAGAAGTATCCACACCCTTTCCCCTGAACTCCCCTCCCCCGCCATCTTCTTCACTCCCTCCAGCTTGAGGTGCAAGTAAACTCAATCTCCACTCACCATTGCCACCACCCTACTTTAAACCACTGCCATCTTATCTCAGCAGTTGTCCTTTGCAATCTGCCCTCCAGATGGTAGCCTGAGGGCCCCACTCCACACTAGAGGCCTCCATGAAAATGGCAGCAGTAGATGGTCCGGTGGGGACAGATGGATGGTTAGAGGGTTGAGTATTGGGGAGGAAGTTTCTATGAGGGCATACACTTATTGGGGAGGCTTGGTTTTGAGCTATAATTGATACCAAATAGCAACTGGATATTTGGGTTGTAGATAACATACCTAAGAATGATAGTGTATTTAGGTGGGCAAACTGTAGGTGGGAATTTAGTGAATACCAAGATAGAGTGAGAGTAACAACAGTTGATGGGCAGAGAAGGGAAAGGCTGCAAAGAAAACTGAAGCGAGGTCAGAGGGGGCTGCTAGGGGTCTGTTGCTCAGGAGACGGGAGAGGAGCCCTCCAGACACCTGCATTGAGGATTAAGAGGAGGCCCAGAGATGGCCTTGAGGGGAACAGTTTCCCTAAAGCTATGGGGCAGAATCTGCAGAAGTCCTATTGAGGGTTGGTGAGGAGAAATGGCAGCTACCACAGGGTGACTCTGGACCAAGAGATTTTTTTTTTTTTTTTTTGAGATGTTTTTTTCCTTTCTTCCTAATAGAAGTTATTTGCAGGTCTGGGGTGTTGTGAGAGGTGTGAGGAATGGCCTAGTTCTGACACTTTACTCCCGAGACTAGTGCCTGTATTTCGGAAACTACCTGTGTCCAGCCGCATCTGCAAAGAAAGCTGAGGCCAGTGTCAGGTGAGGCCTTGGCTTCTCTGCTTTCTCCCTCACTGGGGCCTAGTGCTTTACTCGTCACCTCTGACCTTCACTCCACACCGTGGGGGACAGGCCACAAGCTCCTTCATCACAGTTACCTTTTGCTGTGCCCTACTCACCTTCTTTCCCACTCTTGCTACACAAGCTTAAGTGGGGTGTGAGTGTCCATAAGTGGGTACATGATTAACATTAAGTAGTTTTCAAAATCTGCTCTTTATTTACATTTAAGTCAATTACATGCATGTTTTATTTTTTAAACAAGAGTAATTAGCAAAAAATGCATTAAAACTTTAAAATAGCAATTAAATATACAAAAATATAGCTTACAAAAAACTGCGAATGTTTAAAAATATTCTGCTGCAGAATTCTTAGTGTACAAACACGTCTATGAAACCTGACGCTCAGCATTTCATAAACCTTTCATTGAGGGAGTTACATAAAACCTAGTGAATGAACCCCAATGGGCTATACTACATGCCTAAACTACCTTCCTTCCTGGCAGTGATCTGTTATCAGAGATGACAATGATCAGGAACACTATCTTGGAAGACGGTGTCACCAGGAGGGACTTCTTAACACTGGTCCCATCTGCCTTTTTCTATCGGAACCTGGGAGGGAAGGAGCAGACAGGGACGGTGTGCAGCTGGCCCAAGGTGCTGACCCACCAGCTTGTGCTGCACAGGGAGCTACATCAGAGTACAGACAGATCCCTTAACATTGGCAGGGCTCCCCTTCTGAGTACATGGCCCAGAGCAGGCAGGGTGTTCTCCTTGTCCCTGTAGCCACAGAAGGGAGCCCTGGATTGGTAAGCAAAGGATGCTGATGTTTGGTCTAAAAATGGAGAAAACGATTTGCATCTTGGAACAAGTGGGCTCTAAACAACTGGAAAACTGACCAAGCCTTTCTATGTTCTTCTTGATACTCAAGTGGTGGAAGCACATTAATCTTATCTACTAAAAAACCATAACCCAGCATATTCCAGTTATCAACTGCAAATTTCACCTAAATTTATACACTGTTAATTTAGACATGTCCTTTAACTCAAATTCTTAACAGCTAACGTGAAAGACACTACTAACCCAGGGCCAGAGATTCATCACATGACAGAAGGGTGGAGGTTCCCTGCAATTCCTTTTCAAGTTTCAGGTCAAGGGCCCAAAAGCACTTTGAATCCTGGGGAAACTCTGGGTGGCAGGACACCGGGGAGGTGGGTGAGGACCAAGAGGCACTAGTCCATGGCCCCATGGCTGCCTAAAGGAAGCAGCTTTAATGTCCATATTTTCTAGGGGCAAAAATGAACTTAATGTTTTTTAAAGAAAAGGTTACTGGTGGGGTAATGTCACTGAGTGAAAAGTACTGGGCTTGGGGAAAACTCGGGGCAGCATTTTTTAGAGTGGGGAGGAAAAGGAGCCTGACCCATGTACCTGAACATCTATGATTGACTTTAAGATTGACCACCTACTTGTTCAGCAACTTCTGAGACATCTGCCTCACAAGATAGAAAGGTGCCTCAGCCTTCAGTTGCTGCTGCTGCTTGAACTCCTGCCTCAAAAATGGGTGCTCGCCTAAGAAAGCAAGAGTTAACAGACATCGCTGCTGCACTCGGGCTTCCCTTGCAACTGGCCAAGATGGTGTGGGGCAGCTTGTCCAGGTGGCTGCAAAATTGCTGGGCCTGCACTGCTGCTCTTGTGTGTCCTGTCACAGATCAGAAAGTCTGGAAACTGGTTGTGCTCCTGTCATCTGGACATCTGTGGTAGGAGTCAGGGAGGGACTGCAGTTTCTGATTTGTATAGAAAACAATTCCAGTGTGCTGCAATCAATAAAAATGCCATTTTCAAAAGTAATGTGATTGTAAAAGGATCATCCCCCCATTCTGGGCTCACCTTTTACAGATATTCTGACTTCTGGTACAGTTCTTATATGAATAGGAATGTTCCTGAATATACTCTAGTATCACATGAGCAAAGGAGACACCCCCCCCCCCCCACACACACACGTGTGTGCACTTGTATACACACAAATGACCTCTGGGAGGCTACATAAGGAACAAAACTAGGTGCTCAAGGGGTGAGAAGCTGGGCTTGCTGGAGGTCAGGGATACAAGGAAGACTGACTGATGAACCATGGAAAGGGATTACCTATTCAGAGTTAAATTTAAAAAGGTGTATCCAGCAGTGAGCAACAAATCCGGGAGCTCTAGGCAGATGGAGGTGAGGAGAAGAGGAAGGGAGCCCCACATAAGCTGCGTGACAAACGCCCCTTATCAGCTCCCATGACATCTGTCACCTGCCAGGCTCTGGACACAGCTAATCCTTGCAAGAGCCAGTAGATACCGTTACAGTCCCTGGGTGATGCATAACTGGCAGAAAGGCACCTGGCTGGTGAGTGACAAAGATGCTTCAAATCAGTCTGATCACTTTCTGTCCAGAGCTCTGGGGATGCCTCCCAGTAATTTCTATAGTCATTAAGAATAGCTTAGCCCTAACCGGGTTGGCTCAGTAGATAGAGCATCGGCCTGCGGACTGAAGGGTCCCAGGTTTGATTCCGGTCAGGAGCATGTACCTTGGTTGCGGGCACATTCCCAGTAGTGGGTGTGCAGGAGGCAGCTGATTTGATGTTTCTCTCATTGATGTTTCTAACTCTCCCTCTCTGTAAAAAAATCAATAAAATATTTTTAAAAAAGAATAGCTTAACAGTGGGATCAGGCCATGGAGATGACAGACTTTGGAGTGGGGCTGTTGGAAAGGGCCTGAGGTTAGGACAAGGCGTGGCATTGGGGAAAAAACTTGTCAAGACTTGTGAAGAACTGACTATATGGCAATGGTGGGAGGCCCCGGGTATCCCTCAGCCCAGACGCCCTCATCCATGGGCCACCTGTTCCAATCTGTCTTGTCCTGCTCCCTTCCAGGAATAGGCCTAACCAAATCACAGTGTCAAAGTAAAGATAACCAAGAACCAAGTCAGGCTGGTTTTGTTCCATTTCTAAAACCAGCTGAAGTCTGGGCTGAATTCTGTTCCACTAACCCATAGCACACAAGTAATGTCCAATCTTCGAGCTGCTTAAGTTGTGTTAAGTAAAAAAAAAAATCATGGTGTTAGCCAGTGGCCCAAAAGCAGATCAGAATCCCCACGTGTCTATAGATGATCAAAAGGTCACCCACTCAGACAAATGTGGACAGCAGCCTCACTGTGAGGTGTGAGCCTGAGCCAAGTGTATTACGAGATCCTTGACTCATTCTTAAAAAAAACGTCTGGATGGAAATTTACCTTTGTCACACAATGCTGTGACTAACCTGCTAGCCCATGCACTTACCAGTGCAGTACAGGGAAGTGCTGGAAGAGGATCCAAATGTGGGTGGCAAATGCATTCAGGTTGTGTTGCTAACTGCCAAGCGACAATGGCTATGCTGCAAAAGGACACCACACCCAGAAAGGGGAGATGACTGAGCAGAGCGGGCACTCGGCACTCCAACGTCCAGCCCCATCTTAGTGGAAATGCTGCATTTTAAAAAGCCTCCCCCTCCCCCACATTCACAAGTGTTGAGATCGTATTAGTGGCACCTCCTGGGGCAAAGCAGACCCACATGGTGCCAAGTGGAGAGTGCACAGCCTTCTCAAGCTTTCCTCTAAACTATTTGGCTTTGCACCTCTGGCCCGGTGCATACCAATGCCCTCTGCTTTTAGCTGTGACACAGTGAAATGAATTAGCCTCCCTATCAATACAGGGACATGGTGAAGCTGTCTCCTTGTTACTGACACGGGGACAGAAAAAGGCTGCAACTGGAAGGCTAGAATCCTACAAAACCGAGTGGAAGAAATCTGCAGTACAGAGCACAAGCATTCCTCTGAGGGGAAAATTTTTCTCTTTCTTATTCGAAGTCCATAACGACAAGATGACATTTGTCCCAACGCCATTCCAGGGAAAATGGTGGGTTGGTGGTCATTAATGAGGCTAGTGCAGAAGCAAGCCTACTTGGTCACTAACAATATTTCACTGTAAACTGGGTGCTTTGCAGCATTCAACTCTATTGTGCTACAGAGAACACAGAAACAGAGGGTGAAAGTCCAAATAGTTCTTTTCATGGGTGCCAAACAGGCTAAGGCTTTCATACAAAAATATTCCACACTTTCCTTGCCCTGTTTAAGAAACAGTCCAGTTGGCATACCATAGGAATACCATGCACCAGGTCACACAGGAAACAGCCACTTCTGACCAAGTGGACTTGTAATTTTCCAAACTGGATTCTGCCCAGCACTTTGCTAGGCTGATAGGAATTTTCCTCATCCTTTGACTGCAGCTACCTGAGCCAGGGATAGGTTCCCTTTCCCATTCTAAGATGGTAGAGGCTGGATTCCAGAAAAAGTTCTTGGATAAATGCCATAATCAGAATTGCAAAACTTCCTCCATCCTCTCTCCATACCATGCAGGCAGCATTTCCAGTGAGAGACAGCCCCCCTCACACCTGTGAGGGAGCAGAGGCAAGCTGACAAGGAACCCATCCCTAGAATGGAAGGAGATGGAGAACAGGGCTGTGGGAAAGAACTACAAAGTTCTCAGCTAATTTATACAATATTCATGAATCTAAAGGACTCTGAGTCACTTCTAGAAAAGTTGGACAGAAAGAGCCAAAGAATAGCATGCATTTCTCTCCTGTAAAAAAACTTGCAATTTTCGCAAGTCCGAATACTGAGGCACACACCAATGAGTGAACAGCCCTGCAGGAGCTTCCTGAAACTATTTACAATTTCAAGTGGGTCCCTGGCTAAAGAATTACAGAGGGATCTTATTTGGGATGTTTTAAGTTAAAAAAGTCAATGCCAGCATTTTCTCTGAAGTACAAAGAGAGAGGGCAAGAAGGGGAGAGGAAAGGGGGCCAGCATCCTCCTGTCTCAGCAGGGCCAGGAGGACTAGCCATTCTCCGCTGTCTGAGGGCTCCCAGTGGCTCCCTCCCAAGACCAGCAGCTATGCTGGAACCACACTTCGAATGGGGGAATGTGGGCAGCACTCTGAGGCCCCTGGGGCACACGGTTAGCAAGGGCTCGGAGGCCCAGGCCCAGGCCCAAGCCCACTGGGGCCCCTGATGGGCAGCTTGGCTGTGCCTCACTGGTGAGGTGGGTGTGGAATAAGAGGAAATGGCTGCAGACCAGGCCTTTCCAAGCGCATCTAATGTTTTTAGCTTAGGTAACTTGATACGCAGATGTTGTAAAACTGAGGGAGAAGTGATAGTGAGGGGCACTGTAACCAAAGCCCTTGGGTTCCAACATTATTTTATCAAAGGAATATAAGGTGAAAAGCCTTTGTTGGCACTGTCTCACCAACCAGGCAACCGGTCGTGCTTCGGCTGAGGTAACCGCTGGTTTTACTTGGCTCAGGGGCTGCCGGGAAGGTTTGCTGCTGCTAAGGCATGCACAGTCTGCATAGAAGCTCATCTGTCCACAGGGCAGGGGCGTTGGTGGCTTTAAAGACCTGCCCTCAGTTCCTTTCTCTAGCACTTGTGTTTATCTTCCCTTCTGCTTGACAAAAGTCACCTTACATGGAGATAAGTGTCTGGGAGACAGCATGGAATTGAGTTGGCAAGAGACTCTCATGAAGTTTCTTGAACCAAACCTGCAGGCTCATTTAACTTTTCTCTTGACATAAGATACTGTCAGCGTGCTTTGGTTGTCACATAACCCAGAAGTCTGAGTTCTTAGCTTAGTTGGCCCAAGAGTTATTCATGAGGCAAAGGAAGTGGCAGCTGGTACCCCAGGTAGAACAGCCAACACAGAGAACACTTGTGTTCCTCCTGCCTCTGTGTGGATGTGGAATCCTGCAACAGTTTGATCCTGTGGTGAGCTATACAATGTTCTCTGCCCCTGGCAGGGGCCCCTGTGGGGGTCCACGGTCCTGCTTACTGTGCAACTGGGCCAGCTGCAGAACTGGCATGTTGCACAGTGGACACACTTTCCGAACCTCCAGCCACTTAATAAGGCACCTGCAGAATGAGACACCACAGGAGGGAAGACATCAGTGCCATGCTCACGGTACATCAGCCCACCCACCCACCCACCCACACATTTTGCATGTTGAACACATCTGTCGCCCAGGACAGCCAGGTCCTAATGAGCTCCACCCTCAATGAGAACCCACTTTACCCTCTGGAGGAGCCAGAGCTCCAAGCATGCTGCTCCCTCAGTCATCATGGTTTCTTAAGGAAGTACAGTGAGGGTGGTGCAAAGTAGGAGAAATAAAATTTTCTAATAGACATGCAAAATGTATAAAATTGCAAGGGAAGAGGGAGTATGAATATGTTTGCACGAAGAGGGAGGAGAGAGCCCCACACTGCCATTTACGTTCAGACTCATCTATCTAGATTTAAAGTAACGATGGTTTTGATTAACGTAAGTTTTTTGGAGTGGGAGCTCTCATCGGAACGTTCCATTAAGTAGCGGTGTTATAGCCTGGGCTCCCAGGAGGTGTGGGTTTGTCTGGCATTCTGCCCAAAGTCCTGCCACGGTGCTCATGTTCCACGACCCCAATTCCTCCTAGTGCCATGTTGCCATGTACACACCCCCCACCCTGTAGGGTGCTTTCTGCACTGGAGGCCAATCATGAAGCCTTCAAGCTTGTCTGGCACTGTTCCAAGCCCACAAGTCAGTTGGATGATGTGCCTCAAACTCAGGTTCCCTTAAATAGTTTCATACCAATACTTACTTTCTGTGGAAGGCATGCTTACACGGACAAATCCCCAACTCATCTCGAGGCTTGAAGTCTTCTAGACACACTGCACAGAGCTGAAAGATAAATTCACAGATGAGGAAAAGTGTCTGCTAAGCACTCTCCCAGGTCACAAAGTCAAGTGCAGGCCTGCGAGGCCCAGTCATTTGAAAGGGTTTGTAATGTCCCACAGTTTAAGTGAAAGAAAGAGGCTCGACTGGGCAACGTCTTCTGAAGAACCTCCTGCGCTTCCTGTCACATGTCTTCAAAGATGAAGGGCAGGTGAGAGAAGAAAGACAGCAAAAGGCAGTTTGCTTTAGTGCGTCAGAAGGGTCTGACTTAGGTTAGTCCTCACTAGCGAGGCTGGACATGATGGAACTGCCTGTGGTGTGCCGGCAGGGGTGCTCTGCCTGCTCAGCAGCAGAGCTCTGACAGGGACTGCTCATGCCCCGGGCTCTCCTTTCTCTGGTAACATGCCCTCACTCTGGCACTGTCCTTCTGTCAGGATCTGCCTTTGTCATATAAAATGTTACCCAAGCCCGGCTGGTGTGGCTCAGTGTTTGATTCCTGATCAGGGCATATGCCTGGGTTGCAGGCTCAATTTCCAGTAGGGGGAGTGCAGGCGGCAGCTGATAGGTAAGTCTCATCATTGATGTTTCTACCTCTTCTCCCTCTCCCTTCCTCTCTCTGAAATCAATAAAAACATATTTTAAAAAATTATTCAAGAGTCTCTGAATTAAACTTGAGAAAATGTGCAGGTGGGGCCAGGCCTGCTGACAGGTGGCCAGGCTCCGCAGCTTTTCACAGGCTTTTCCTTCACACCCAGATGCTGGGGTTCAGCCACCACTTCTTGAGCACTTACCAGTGCGCAGGGACACCAACTATCGTCACTTTTACCCATTTTACAGATGGAACAGAAGCTCAGAGCAATCACCATGCTTCCTGAGGCCATGCAGTTGGTGAGTGTGGCTGGGCTGGGTCCCAGGTCTCCGGCACTGATGTGCTGTATTCCTTCCCTCTTGCTTCCCTGTCCATCTCCAGGGATCCTGGTTCAACTATTAACATTTCTGCCCAGACTGATGACATGGCCTCGCTTTCACTTGTTTGTAACCTACGACATGTAACCCAATCTTCTTAGGTTATGTGACAGGACATGTGGCTCTTGGTGCCCATGGCCAGTGCCATGAATGCTGGCCTTCCCACACTCTTCCCGCAGGGCCTTGTGTATATAGCAGACAGGATCTTCAGGAAGAGGAGAAAGAATAACTAACTATCTTGTCAGACTTGGCATTACTGCCAAGACAGCAGGAGAGCAGGGAGGAAGGCAGGGCAGACCGCTGGCCTTGGCTTGGACACCCACTAGCTGCGTGATCTCTGCCATTCTGATGCCTCTCAAGCTCTGTTCCTTCATCTACGTAACGTGAGGACACTACCTGCCCCACCTCCTTCAGAGGGCTGTTACCAGCTCAGGCTGGTGGGATCAGACTGAGGAGGCAGCACGGCCGTCTGCCAGTATCAGTGGCTTTTATCCCAGTGCTGCAATGGGAGCACTATTTTCAAGCCCATTTTATTCTGGAGGAAGTTTGAGAACACGCTGTTGGTAAAGATGAGACACTAGCTGCTCTAGCTTTGAAGTGACCTTTTGGGACCTCAGCTTCCCACCCGTAAAGGCGGAATGATGTTCCCATCTCCTAGCGTGTGAACAGGCCCTATGGCCTTAAACACCCAGCTTCCTCTTGGCATAGCCTTCTGAAACACGGTCAGGACTCTGCTGGCTCTGATCCAGCACTGATCCTACCAAAGGACAAGAAGTTGACAAGTCACTCATTTTTATTTGCTTATTTTTCCAGGATCCCTAATTCTAAAACCACAGTCACCTGAAAAAACCCCCACAAGATAAATTCTGACACGTTAACTGCTAAAGGGAACAAAAGTCAAGGACAATCACAAAGAGAAAAGGCTTGAATCTGACATCTTAGAAGCTCCCTGAAGGGTCAAACTAATTTTACAACTTTAAAAAATATATATTTTAATTGAGTTTTAGAGAGAGAAGAAGTGAGAGGGAGGGAGGGAGAGAAAGAAACATCAAAGTGAGAGAGAATCCAGTTTCCTCCTGTATGCACTCTGACTGGGCACGTGCCCTGACTGGGAATCAAAATGATGACCTTTTGGTGTATGTGATAATGCTCAATCAATTGAGCCACACTGGCCTGGGCCTAATTTTACAGCTTTAAAGATCACATTTTGCAAATAAACTTTACTTTCCAATATGGTGTCGGAGCAACTGGACATCCATAGGCACAGGAGCAGGATTGACCCCTAAAACATAGGCAATCAAAGGGGAAAAAACGGACAAATTGGACTTCATCAAATTAAAACTTTGGTTTTGCAAAAGACCCCTTTAGGATACAAGATTGGGATAATTATTTGCAGATATTTTATTTTGTAGGCTATTTTATTACTGAGCTGTAAGAGTTATTATATATTCTGAATACTAGACTCTTATCAGACATAAGATTTGCAAATATTTTTTCCCTGTGGGTTTTATCAGAAAACCATAAAAAAACAGAAGAACGTGGCACAACATTTTATAAGTGATGAGAGAAAAGGACTGTCAACCCAGAGTTCTATATCCAACAAAAACAACCTTCAGGAATGAAGGTAAAATAAAGATATTCTCAGATGAAGGCAAACTAATAGAATTCATAGCCAGCAGATCTGCTCTATGAGAATTGTTAAAGGAAGGTCATTGGATAGAAGAAATATGACAAAAGAAGTAAACTTGGAACACTGGGAATGAAGAGCAATGGAAATGATAATTATCTAGATAAATATAATAGACTAAATTCTTCCTGTCCTAAGTTCTCTAAAATATATCTAATGGTTAAAAGTAAAAATATATAACAATGTCTGATGGGATTTTCAATGTATATCAATGTGCTTTGACAGCTATTACAAAAAGGGGAAAACATAAAAGGATTGTTTTTTATGTTACATAAGATTTCTACATTTCAATTGAAGTGTGAAAATATTGATTCTTTTTGTAATCTCTAAGCAGTCATTAAAAAAATTATACAAAAAATAGTTCAAATCACAACAGATAAAGTAGAATACTAAAAATGTTCAAATAACTGAAAAGAAGGCAGGAAAAGGAAAATAAAGAAATAAAGGGAGGGGAAAGTGGAAGACAAATAATAAAATGGTAGATCTAATTCCAAACATACCAACAATTGCACTGAATGTAAATGCTCTAAACACACCGATTAAAAGACAGATTTTCAGAGTGGATCAAAAAACATTTCTCAACTATGTGCTGCATATAAGAACTCAGATAAAATATAATTATATTAGAGCCCCAGTGCACGAAATTAGTGCACTGGACGGGGGCGGGGGGAATCCCTCAGCCTGGCCTGCGCCCTCTTACAGTCCAGGACCCCTTGGGGTATGTCCCCCTGCCAGCTTAGGCCCGCTCCTTACTGCCTGCCTGCAGTGAAGGCAGGAGAGGCTCTGGCTGAGCCTGGCTTCTGGCTGAGCAGCACTCCCCCTGTGGAAGCGCACTGACCACCAGGCGGCAGCTCCTGCATTGAGCATCTGCCCCCCCTGGTGGTCACTGTGTGTCATAGTGACTGGTCGTTCTGCTGGTTGGTCAATTTGCATATTAGGGTTTTATTTTATAGGATAGGTAGACTGAAAATAATAAAAGGATGGAAAAAAGACATGCCATGTAAACATTAATCAAAAAAAGCTAGAATGGCTATATTAACAGACACATATTTCAAAACAAATTACCAAGGATAAAGAGGGATATTACTTAAAAAAAAATCCTCACCCAAGGGTATGTTTTTCATTGATTCTAAAGAGAGAGGAAGGGAGAAGGAAAGAGAGAAAAAACCATCAATGTGAGAGAGAAACATTGATCGGTTGCCTCCCACATTGGCCCTGACTGGGGATCAGACCCACAATCTGGTTATGTATCCTGACTGGGAATCGAACCCAAGACCCTTTGGTGCATGGGACAATGCTCCAACCAAGTGAGCCACACTGGCCAGGGGAAGGGATATTACATTTTGATAAAGAGTCAATTGCCAGGAAGACATAAAAATCCTAAATGTGTCTGACCCTAATAATGGAACTCCATATAAAAAAGCTGTGGTACATTTATACCATGAAATACTATGCAGCAGAAAAAAAGAAGAGTCTCTTACCTTTTGAGACAGCATGGAGGGGCCTGGAGAGTATTATGCTAAGTGAAATAAGCCAGTCAGAGAAAGACAAGTATCACATGCTCTCACTCATATATGGAATCTAGTGAACAAAATAAACTGCTGAAAAAATAGATTCAGAGACATAGAAGCATGGAACAGACTATCAAATCTCAGAGGGAAGGAGGAGGTGGGTGGGTGGGAAGAGATCAACCAAAGAACTTGTATGTATAGATGCATAACCCATGTGCACAGATGAAGGGTGAAGGCTTGGGGTGGGGGCAGGTGTGGGTTAGAAGAGGACAATAAGGGAAAAAAGGGAACATCTGTAATACTTTCAACAATAAAGATTAAAAAAAGAAATGAGAAGACATATGTTTATAAATTAGAAGACTTGACACAGTTAAAGATGCCAATTTCTCCCCAAATGATTTATAGATTTAATGCAATACTAACCAAAATCCCAGCAGGATTTTTTTTTTTTTTTAAGATATAGGCAAGCTGATGCTAAAATTTACTTGGAAGAGCAAAGGAACTAGACTAGCTAAAACAGTATTGGAAAAGAAGAATAAAGTTGAAGGAATTATACTACTTGATTTTAAGACTTACTATGAAGCTACAGTAATTAAGGCTAAAGAGATAGACAATTAATCAATGGAACAGATTAGAGAATCCAGAAACAGACTCACAGAAATATGGCCATCTGATTTTTGACAAAGATGCAAAATAAATTTAATGGAGAAAACAACCACTCATCATAACCAGAGCCGAGGACATTGTGGTGAACAAATTAAAGAATAAATGCAAATGGCAAGTAGATGATAGACTAATGCCAAGACTCTCAGGCTTTACCTGAAAAGCCCCAGATCTGACAACAACTATCTTCCCCATGGCAACAATTAGCTAGAATTGAGTGCTAGCAACCCCTCTTCACAGGACCTGCATGTCCCAGTGTGTCACAGCTTCCATGGCACCTGTTTCTCTTGACCCCAAGATCCATTAGATGCCATTTATTATCTCACTTGCATGGTGAGAACTAGAAACATGATTTTTTTAGAAATGTGTTCCTCTATATCTATATTTCTGTTAAAAGGTGGAGGAAGAAAAAAAAGGGTAAACTATGAGTTTTAAGAGAGGATATTTTTCTTTATAGAAGGACAATGTATTATCACTAGAGGCCTGGTGTACAAATTCATGCACTGGTGGGGTCCCTCGGTGTGGCCTGTGGGGATCGGGCTGAAACCGGCATCCAACATTCCCCCAAGGGATGTAGTAGTGCATGAAGTGGCAGGGGCTGGGGAAGAGGCGCTTCTGCTCATCCTGGTCAGCTGAGCATCTGCCCCCGTCTTCCACCGCTGCCCCTTGCATCTCCTGGTCTGCCGCACCCAGCTATGGAGAAGTGTGTCCCTAGGGCGGAGCTTCCACGGCCTCGCTGGGGGTGCCGAATGAGGCTCAGAGAAGTGGGGTGAGTGCCCAAGGGTAGCCTCCCTGGGGAGCAGCGAAATTTGGGCTGATGGCCTGGCTTCCCAATGTGAACTGCAGCTCAGCACCACCTGCTTGCAACCTTTCATGGACTCAATCACCTGTTTCTCTTTTTGTCTGTCCGAGTTGACTCTCCTGGCTGCTTGGCACCTGTATATGCAAATTAACCCACCATCTTTGTTGGGTTAATTTGTATACTCATTCCTGATTGGCTGGTGGGCATCATGAAGGTATGGTCAATTAGCACGTTACTCTTTTATTAGTGTAGACTAGAGGCCTGGTGCATGAAATTCGTGCATGGGGGGGGTATCCCTCAGCCAAGCCTGCACCCTCTCCAATCTGGGACATCCCTCTCACAATCCAGGACTGCTGGCTCCCAACTGCTCACCTGCCTGCCTGCCTGATTGCCCCTAACCACTCCCCTGCCAGCCTGATCGATGCCTAACTGCTCCCCTGCTGGCCCGATTGCCCCTAATTGCTCCCCTGCAGGCCTGGTTGCCCCCAACTGCCCTCCTCTGCTGGCCGGTCATCCCTAACTTCCCTCCCTTGCCAGCCTGGTCTCCCCTAACTGTCCTCCCCTGCTGGCCCGATTGCCCCCAACTGCCCTCTCCTGCAGGCCTGGTTCCCCCCAACTGCCCTCCCCTGCAGACCTAGTTGCCCCCAACTGTTGTCCCCTGCTGGCCTGATTGCCCACAACTGCTCTCCCCTGCCAGCTATCTTGTGGTGGCCATCTTTGACCACATGGGGTGGCCATCTTGTGTGTTGGAGTGATGATCAATTTGCATATTACCTCTTTATTATATAAGATATACTAGAGGCCCTGTGCACAAAAATTCATGCATTGGAGGGGTCCCTCAGCCTGGCCTGCCCCCTTTCACAGCCCGGGAGCCCTCAGGGGATGTCCTACTGACAGCTTAGGAGAGGGCCTAAGCTTCAGTCTGGCCTCTCTCTGCGGGAGGCGGGCAAAGCAGGGGATGGCACCGCCCCCATCACCCCGCCGCTGCAGCCACCTGCCCTCAGCCCTCGCAGCTGCAATGGCTTTGTCTGGAAGGATGTCCGGAAGACATCTGGTCTAATTAGCATATTACCCTTTTATTAGTATAGACAGAGGCTTGAATATGTATATATCACCCTTTAGCTTCACTTATAAGTGTTGCCTGACTCCTAGACTGGTAGGAAAAACATAAACAAAAAATGATATAGTCACAAACATAAAGCTAACTGTCTAGGACACTGTGGGGGCTAGGGTGGAGTGGGGTGGTGCCTGGGCATCTGAGTCTGAAAGGTCCCAAGAAGGCTCCCTTATGGGAGCAAAAGCCAGAAAAATCATGGACCTCTCAGTGTATACACCAGGTAATAGCACCCTCTGCACATTCCATGACTTTCTCATTTACACACTCATCTGTGAGACTTCTTGAGAGCAGAAAATAGTACATATATTATGCTTCTTTGTGTCTCTATGATTTAGTACAGTGTCTGACATGTTTTATGTATTAAATAATTTAAAAATTATTTTTAAAATTTAATGTTAACTTATTTTCCTTCCTTAAAATCAAGAACATTGCATATAAAACTGACATCCATTTGACCAATTTCATTAATATTTTTCTTCTTTTCTCCTCCTCTGTGTGATCATTACATGTCCTTCTCAAACAGTAAAACACTTTGCAATTTGCAGTATGCATACAAACCCATGGACAACCTAGTGTTTATTTTATTTTACATATATGATATAAACATTTATATCATTTTGCAACTTGCTTTTATCAAGATCTCATTAGAGATTTTTCCAGGTTGATTGCTGTACTTCTAGATGGAACTTGTTCCTTAATTTTGCCTGCTTTATAGTACGTCATTGTATGAGTCACAGTATCAGGTTTCTTTTCTGGTTTGTCCCTAACCGCTTCTGCCTGCCAGCCTGATCACCCCCTAAGCCCTCCCCTGCCAGCCTAATCGACACCTAACTGCTGGCCCGATTGCCCCTAACTCCTCCCCTGCCGGCCTGGTCACCCCTAACTGCCCTCCCCTGCAGGCCTGGTTGCCCCTAACTGTCCTCCCCTGCAGGCCTGGTCGCCCCCAACTGGTCTCTCCCTCTCTTAGTGGGTGATCTTCCAGCGTATCATGTTTTATTTATTCATTATGCTACTGATGGACACTTAGCTTGTCTCTGATTTTTCACTATTGTAATTATTCAATAACAGTATTCATACTGAAATCACTGTATAATTAGGCTACACACAAAAAAAAGTTTGACAAAAAATAGTTTCATTACCAAAAAATGCAGCTGGAAAGAACCAAATGAATTGTGAAAAACACATAATGCCTCTAAACACAAGCTGTAGAGCAAGGTTAGGTTTTCCAAGCTATAGTTTTAAATAGCAGGGGAAGGGTAGCTCAGTAGCTTGGTCAGACCCAGCAGAATTGAAATTGGTGGGTACAGCTGGGATACTAACTCTGATAGACAATACTGCAACACAATGCACTTAGTTTTTTTTTTTTTTTTTTTAAATATATTTTATTGATTTTCTACAGAGAGGAAGGGAGAGGGATAGAGAGCTAGAAACATCGATGATAGAGAAACATCGACCAGCTGCCTCCTGCACACCCCCCCCCCCGGGGATGTGCCCGCAACCGAGGCACATGCCCTTGACCGGAATCGAACCTGGGACCCTTTCAGTCCGCAGACCGACGCTCCATCCACTGAGCCAAACCGGTTTCGGCAACACAATGCACTTAGGATAAAGACTCTAAACCGATGGGTCAGACCAATAAGAAAGACTTCTATTCCTGACAAACCTGGTTATTCAATATTGCTAATGTATGTTAGGATTTAATCTTTTAATTTGTGGCCATCAAAGAGACCCTAAATAGAAAAGGGATCACCCTCTATTACTGCATGTTAATTTTGGCCATGTGCCAAAGTTAACTTTTGGGAAATTTTAAAAATCAAACAGTAAGTGATGTTTGAGTTTAATTCAAGGTTAGGCCTAAAATGCTGTAACATATCAATTCTGATGAAAAAATATGCAGAAAGAGCAAAGAATTTCAAAGTGTTCAATAATAGAAATAATTTTTATTATTATTCAAATAATTTTACAATCTGTCTTTAAAGAAGAGATGGGCAATGTAGCTTCACCACAGTTAATCTAAGAAAACAGATATTACACGTTCAACTTTCCAAGTCCTTGTTGTAAACACCAACTCAAAAACTCAGAGAGAAAGAGAAAAGGCCCTAAAATTAAAAATAAAAATTCTGAGCATTTGTAATTAGAGGCAACACAAGGAATAAAATTAGGATTCTTATGGACTATGACTATGTGTCTTAAGGTACACATCAGGGCACACGCACACACTTGGTATTTAAGTTACAAAGCACAATCCCATAGGGAACACCTATGGACCAACCACCGTGCAACCGCAACTCAAGATCACCCCAAGGCTGTGCCTCTCCCCGTGTTCTTCCCTATTCCACCCTCTGCCGCTTCCCCTCCAACTCCCACCTCCAAGAAACAGTCACCGCCTTTCTGTGACATTGGTAAGAAGGAACTACTGGGAACATTTTCAAGAGTGAAATTACTGTAAATTCACCTTGAGTAGAAAAACCAACATATCTATCTCCTATTCATAGTGCACTGACAGAAAGCAGCATCCCTGCTGCTTGCAATCTTACATGGGCACCATCCCTATTAAAAATATGAGTTACGTTATTCTCTTAGTCTTCACACAATTGACTTTTATGACCTCATCCTCAAATGTTCTATTAAACTGACCAAAATAAGTCAAATTTTATTTTGTTAGTTAATCCTCACTGAGGATATTTTTCCATTGATTTTTATTTTTATTTATTTATTTTTTATCCTCACCCGAGGATATTTTTCCATTGACTTTAAGAGAGAGTGGGAGAGAGAGGGGAAGACAGAGAGAAATATTGATGTGAGAGAAACACATCGATTGGCTGCCTCCTGCATAACCCCGACCAGGGCCAGGGCCAGGGCCCAGGAGGACCCTGCAATCAAAGTGCGTGCCCTTGACCAGAATCGAACCCGAGACCCTTTGGTCTGCAGTCTGATGCTCTAGCCACTGAGCCAAACTGGCTAGGGCTTTCCACTGATTTTTAGAGAGAGTGGAAGGGAGGAGGGAAACAGAGAGAGAGAAACATGGATATGAGAGAGACTGATATCAATTGATTGCCTCCTGCATGCACCCTGGGCCCCAACCTGGACGGGGGATTGAGCCCGCAACTGAGGTACATGCCCTTGGCTGGAAGTGAACCCAAGACCCTTCAGTCCAAGGGCCGATGCTCTATTCACTGAGCCAAACCGGCTAGGACAAAATAAACCTAATTAAAAAAAATCCTCACCTGGGGACATGCTTAGAGAGAGGACAGGAGAGAGTGAGAGACAGAGAAACATCAATGTGAGAGAGAAACATCGATTGGCTGCCTTTTGTAAATGCCCTGACCAGGGATGGAACTCACAACCTGGGTATGTGCCCTGTCCAGGAATGGAATCTGCAACATTTTGGTGCACAGGGCAACGCTCAACCAACTGAGCTATTCTGACCAGGCTAAATAAACTTAATTTTTTTCAACTTCTGAAAATAAAGATGTTTAAGCATACCACTCTATTAGAAAATAGCTCAAGAAAAGACTAAAATACTTATAAGGCAACTTACTTCATGTAAATTCAGTTCTTTCACTTTCTCTTTTAATATAACCTGTAAGATAAAAAGTATGTTTTTATGCCCACTTAAGTTTATAATTTAAAAATTTTCTCATTATACTTACAAATATTTTTCTTTTGTATATATAGCTCATTTCCCCTCTTATTCAGTATTGAAGAGAATTTCTTTTACAGTTTGAGATAGAACATTTTATCAACATTCTTTGAAATTGAACAATGATGCAATATTCTTCTGGAAAGCAACTTTAAAGTTTCTTTGACAATAGGTTAAATTTTGGGAAAAGACATTAACACATGCCCATATAGACTAAGTGCAAACATAGGGTAAGAAATTTACTGCCTTATGGTTCAGTAAAACACAGCACTGGCTGATGGGATTAATTAGTATTTATTAAAGATTAAAAAGTAAAATTAATCTTAATTTTAGAAGTTTTGCTCATTATTATACATCACTATCTTCAGAAAACTATATCTAACTAGAGTTATGTAAATAGGCTTAAAACTTATCCAGGTGCTGTTTGTAACCTGACTTTGTAGTGACTGGATATCAGTTAAAAGGAATGCCAAATGATAAGAGGACAAATTACTGCTTAAATTGAAATTTTCTGAGAATAAACTTAGCTTATTAGAATTATATGTCATCTTCAAGTGAAAAAACAGACAAGTGAAATTTGGGAAAAATCTCTATTTTGAGTATCATATACCTGAATCAAAAATAGTTTTGAGGGCAAATCACATTTTCAGAAATCACAACAAAAAGCTACCATCTAGCTATGCAGAGATGTATTAAATTTCAAATTCAGTATTTTTTAAGGACAATTTTTACCACGTCTTATGACTTTAATAGTTCTATCAGTAATTTCACCTTTTAAATGACCAGTAAGGCCAATTTTATTTAAAAAAATATTTTATTGATTTTTTTACAGAGAGGAAGAGAGAGGGATAGAGAGTTAGAAACATTGATGAGAGGGAAACATCGATCAGCTGCCTCCTGTACACCCCCACTGGGGACATGCCCGCAAGGTTCATGCCCTTGACCAGAATCGAACCGGGGACCCTTCAGTCCGCAGACTGACGCTCTATCCATTGAGCCAAACCGGTTAGGGCCAATTTTACTTTTTAGTTAGCTTTTTTTTTTTTTTTTTTACATACAAATACCTTGTAGATTGTCAAGATCATGAAAGAACTGAGACAAAAAGATTCATTTAGAAAACTAAAACATTCCAGTCTGTGTATGAATCCCACATGAAACCTATAGGGCAGAGTGTGGGGTTACCTATGACATCAATGTCGACATCTAAGAAACTTGCTCATAAGCTCAGATTTCAGAGACACAGACAAAGGATGGACAAAATGATAAGTAATCCTAAACTGGTGAGATGGTTCTGTAACATCATGTCATAAAGGTTAAAGACCAAAATAAGCTGAAGCTTGCCCCACCTCTCCCCAAAAAGCTAAGAACAACAAAATAATTTCATGCTTTAGTTCAAAAGAAAAGGAACAACTAGGCCCAGTTTGGTGTTAGTGGTAAAATGTTAATGAATGACACATGTAAGAAAAAAGAAATTTTACTTTGCTTTAAGTAAAGCTAAGTTTATTACTTTAAAGAACCAATCCGTAAAGGGGCAGGGTTACCAGTGATGATCCAAGTAGACTTCTAGTGGTGTGACATTAGCTAACATTTAAAGTACAGAAGGGGAGGAGATGAGATCACTAGAACAGAGTTGGTCGTCTCTGAGGAAGTTGTATGTTTTTAATGAGGGAGGTAAAAAAATATTTAATGGAATCTCATCTATATATATAAAAGGTTAAGTGACGGAATGTACGTCCGTCTGACCAACCAACCGGCTGGTACATATGATGCGCACTGGCAATTTAAAAATAAATGTTGACTCGCGCATGTGTGATACATATAAAGCTCTCGCTGGCACCAATCACATGCGTGTGTTTTGATCTGTCATTGTTGATCGTGAATTTGGTTGTTTTTGTTGACATTCTGAAGCTAAAAGAAAGCAGCTGTCATGTCTTTGTTGTTGTTATATCATGATGTTATTTATTAATCAATTTATATATTATTTTCATATACATTTTACTAATTTTCTTTCATCTCTGACATTTCTATTATAGAGAAAGGGTGAACAGTGATATTAAAATATTTCTTCTAATTAATTTCCTTTCAATGTGCATGAATCTATGCACTGGGCCACTAGTTTAATATAATCTTTAAGAATTATAAGCTACAGCATTTCTCTTTAGCAAAATGTTAGCTTAAGTTCCCTGTTAAACTATATTATTGTATCATGTGAACTTTCTATAATTAGAAAGAAGAGTACTTAAAGTTGATCTATTTTTATTGCAAACTGGCAAATAAAATGTTAAAATGAACACAAGTCCTAGTTTAAAATGAGTGCAAATCTGAGTTCTCATTTTTTGGGTACAAAACACTATCAAAGTCAATCTGAAGTAAATTTCTCACCTGTTTATAGGCATAAAATTCTTTGTGTGCTTGATGTCTTAGCCTAAAAGACAAATGAACAATGTGATATTGAGATTTCCAACACAACAATTTGAAAAAAATAAGGAAACTGCTAATTTTGGTAACAGTTTATATCATTTATGGTTTAAAATCCAGAGTCTTTATCTTGGAATATACCCAAATGACACATCTGTTACATGTCATGAGAAAGTGAACAGTGAACCATAAAATGATATCTAAATGTAAATTCAAGTAAAATCTCATTAAAACAAAATCTCATTAATACAACAAATATTTTAATGAAGCCTCAATTCTTTTTATGTTGATGATAGTCCACTTGTTTCAATATTTAATATACCACTTTTAATTTAAAATTTTAAGTATAATATACATCTAAAAATTACAAAAACCTTAAGAATTCAGCTAATTAAAAAATACACATACACATTTATATACACCAGTGTAACTATCACCTAGTCAAGATACACAACATTTACAGCACCCCTTCAATGACTCCTCCCAATCAATATCCACCCAAAGAGGTCGCCATTATCCTGATTTCTATCATTACAGATTAATGATGCTTGTTTTTGAACTCCACATAAATGGATCATTTGGGATACTCTTTTGCACTGGCTTCTTTCAGCCAACAGTTACTTTTGAAATTTATCTATGTTGTTGCAGTAATTCTCTTTTTGACTGACATATAGTGTTCCATTGTATGAACACTATAAATATAATTTATTTATCTATTCTACTGTTGATAAATATTTAGATTACTTCCAATTTTGGGCTACTATGAATAAAGCTGCTACACAAATTCTTCTACATGTCATTTAGTGGACATATACACTAATTTCTGTGGAGTATATACCTAGGAATAGAACTGCTGATCCAAAGTGCTTGCACTAATTTCTACTCCTGTGGGTAAAGCATGAGAGTTATAGTCGTTCCACATCTTTGCCACTGCTTATAAGGTCGGTTTAAAATTTTAAGCCTATCTAGTGGGTATTCAGTGGTATTCCATTTTGGTTTAAATTTGCATTTCCCAAATGTGCAGAACCCTTTCATATGCTTATTCCCAATTGGATATCTTCTTTTATGAAATGCCTGTTTGAGTTTTTTGCCCATTAAAAAAAATGAGTTGTCTACCTTTTAATTATTGATTTATAGGAATTCCTTATATATTTTAGATGTGAGTCCTCTGTTTGGTCTATGTACTGTAATTATCTACTCCTGCTCCAGGGCTTTTGCCTTTTCATTCTCTTAATGGTATCTTCTGATGAACAGACGCTTTTATTTTAAATGAAGTCCAATTTATCAACTAGTCCCAATAATGTCATTCTTTTTGTGTCCAATTAAAAAAAATCTTTGCCTACCTCCAGATCATGAAGATATTCTCTTGAAAACAATTTGTTATTTTATCTATTACATTTAGATATATATATGATCTGAAATTAGTCTTTATGTATGATTTGAGGTAGAGGTCAAGATTCTTTTCATCCACGTGCAGATTTTTGTTTGACTCATTTATTACAAAGATCCTCCTTCCCCACTGCATTGCAGTGGCACATCTGTTGTAAGTCAGACACAATATGTGAGTCTATTTCAAGAGTTTTTATTCTGTTCCATTGGTCTATTTGCCTATATTTATGTACTAGATTGAACAGTGTCCCCTTAAAAATTATATCTAACTGGAACCTTAGGATATAACCTTATTTGTAAATAGTATTTGCAGATTATTTAATTGAAATAAGGTCATATTGGATGTAGGGTGCATATTGGATTTAGGGTGGACCCTAAATCCAATAAGACTGACGTTCTTAGAAGAGCGGAAATACAGACACAGGGAAGAGAGCCAGGTGAAGAAAGAGACAGAAGTGATGCAGCTACAAGAGGCAAGGAAGGGTCCCATCCTAGAGTCTTCAGAGGGAGCATGGCCCTGCTGACACCTTGAATTGAAATTCTAGCCTCCAGATGGGAGATTACATTTCTGTTGCTCTAAGCCACCCAGTGTGTAGTACGTGGTTGCAGCAGCCCTGGGAAACTGATGCGCCTTGTGTCAATACCATGCTAGTTTGTGTGTTTTTTTTTAATTTGTATTTTGAAATAATTTTAGATTTACAGAAAAGTTGCAAAAAATAAGAGTTCACATATACCTCTCTCCCAGTTTTTCCAAAGTTCATATCTCACACAACCAGAGTACAAAAATCAAAGCAAGTAAATTAACACTGATATATTGATATTAATGTTGATATATCAACAAAATAAGAGACTATTTAAATTTCACCAGTTTTTTTCACTAATATCCTTTTCCTGTTCTATGACCCAATCCATGTCTCCTTAGCCTTTCCCAATCTGTGGCAGGATCCTTATTTTTTCTTTTCTTTCAAGATTTTGACATATTAACCATGATCACTTGTTCATGGAGTGTCTACTGGGTCTCTCCACTGTAGTTATTATTTTCCTTTTTGAAACTGACCAACATCTTGGGGGAGAGATGTTGAAACTGTGTAAAATCCTATTTATTCTCAAGTTTTTGCCCACTGATTTAGCACTCATCTTGCTTGCAACAATTACTGTAGTGTTCGCCTGGTGGTGGCTTTGTAGTTTCCTAATTCCTTGCATAATTAACTGGAATTCTTCCAAAATACTTCCTTGATTTCTAGAGCAAACTACCTCCTACCAATCTTTTCTTAGCCAAGATTCTTCAAAGACGTTATATTTTTTACCCGTTGCTGAAACTTTGCCTCGTTATAACTTACCTTTTATCACCCCTATACCCATGCTACTGAAACTTTTATAAGATTATGGATACAAACCTAATTGTCAAATGTAAAGCTGACCCTTGAATAATGCAGGGGTTAGGGATGCTGATTTCCTGCACAATTGAAAAGTCACATATAACTTTTGACTCCGCAAAAACTTAATTACTAATAACCTACTGTTGACCAGAAGCCTTACTGATAACATAAACAGTCGATTAACAAATTTCTTGTTTACTAGACCTTCTTGGGAGCAGCTGACACAACTGACTCAATCCACTGAAACCCTACTCGTGAGGAACCTCTCTCATGATTTTCTTCTTTCTCCTGTTATCCCTTCCTAGTCTCTTTTATGGGCTCTTCTTTTTTTAAAAATTGACTTGAGAGAAAAAAACATTGATTTGTTGTTTCACATATTGATGCATTCATTGATTGCTTCTTGTATGTGGGGATCAAACCCACAAACTTGGTGTATTGGGATGATGTTCCAACCTACTGAGCTACCCGGCCAGGCCAAGGGCTCTTCTTAAATATTAATGTTTCCCTAGGATTTTGTCCTGCATCCATTTTATTTCACTATACACATTCTCTCTATGGGACATTCTTGGCTTCAGCTTCCACCTATTATTACATGACCCTCTATTTTTAGACCAGACTTCTCATAAGCTTTAGACCTATATGTTCAACTATATACTAAACATCTTGACTGTTACACAGGGAAGACAGTTCTCCCGTGTGTGAAACAGAAACTTTTATTCTTTCACCCAATTTGGCCATCCATTTTCTATCTCTGTGAAGGGATTGCTATCCAACCAACAGCTAAGCTACAAGTCCAGAAAAAATCCTAAGCTCATAATTTTATTGTTCTTAATGCCCAGTCACCAAATTTTGTTCATTTTTACCTCCCCAATATTTTTCACAACCATCCATAACACACACACTCTAGCTCTACTGTCATTGTCTTGGTTCGAGACTTTATAGTATCTATTAGATAACTCAATATTTTCCTTCCATTTTTAGTTTTTAATTTTATTCTTGTTTTTCAGTGTGTAACTAATGACTTCCTACTAGGAACACTATACTTTCATTTACTCAACAAACATTTATTGAGTACCAATACTGTGCCAGATATTGTTCAGTTTTGGGTGTTTGGGATACAGCAAACAGAACAGACAAAACTCTATCTGGGGAGAGAGATAAATAACAAACATAAATTAGAATATTATATGATTCATTATAAAATAGGATAACTCCTAGCAAGGTAAGAGTCCTTTTGTGTTCCAGTAGTGATCTATTCATAGCCCTGTCATGGGCAGCAGATTCTGTACTAAAATGTTGTGTAAGACTGTGGTTGGTAGAGGGTGTCTAGTTTAGATCTAAGCTGTGTTCTTCCAATGGTTCTGATGAGTCTAGCTGTGACTGGAGGGATCTCTCTGCATGAGAACAGAAGAGCACCCTAGAAAGCTGCTGGAGAACTTAACCCTTTGCATTCGCTTGCTTTTTTCTCGATTCCTTTCTTCTACTCAGGATTTAATTTTTTAAATACCCCAGATTTTACAAAGCGCGGCAGTAGAATAAAAAACTGGAGTTTCTTTTCATACAAACTTATTTATTTGGATTTTTTAATATTTCAAATTATTGATACATTCAAAGAGTATAAAAAGAGCTGCTACCGATGCTAACCGTGTCGAGTCACACTCGACATCCGAGTGCAAAAGGTTAAGTTATATTTAAAAACTAGAGACACGGTGCATAAAATTCATGCATGGGTAGGGTCCCTAGGCCTGGCCAGCAATCAGGGCCTATCTGTGAGGCGACCGGTGGGACACTCACGAGCCCCACCCCCTGCTGCCACCGGTTGCCTCCCTCTGCGGGGCGACTGGTGGGGCGATCATAGCATGAAATCATAGCATGAAAACAACTGCTATGATTTTTTTCTTTATCTCTCTCTTTTTTTAAATATATTTTATTGATTTTTTACAGAGAGGAAGAGAGAGGGATAGAGAGTTAGAAACATCGATCAGCTGCCTCTTGCACACCCCCTACTGGGGATGTGCCCACAACCAAGGTACATGCCCTTGACCGGAATCGAACCTGGGACCCTTGAGTCCGCAGGCCGACGCTCTATCCACTGAGCCAAACCGGTTTCGGCTTTCTTTATCTCTTTGCTTGTTTTATTACTGAAAGAATACAGTAAGGTAAAATAGTGTTTCATAACTTATTTCTCAAAATATTTACCCAGAATCACAATTGATATATTAGTATTTTTCCTAAAGCAAACAAAAATCAAAGGCGTAATTAATTCTTTGACACAGTAGTAAAAACTATACTATGAGCTATATACATTTTAGAATATTTATATAAGCTCTTCCCTAATGAATCTTTTAAAATATTTTTGTCTTCTTTTAAAAAATAATTTGGTTTCAAATATTAAATTCACAAATTTGAATTAAGCCAGTATTTGTAGAGAAATTTCCAAAAAAATTTAGGTTTGGAAAAAAGGAATATTTTAATGCTATGAAGTCCTGTTTAATTATGGCCAATTCCCTAATTTTTTTAAAAAAGCTAAATATTTACATAACATTTATCAAACTATTAATTAAAGAAATGTTAGGAAAAGGAAATTTCTAGTAATAAACAGATTTTTAAAAAAGTGTTTCCTAAGTCTTATAATTATATTAGCTAAGTATTTATTTCTCTAAGCAAGGCCAAAAAATCATAGGCAGCCAGCATATCTATGAAATACAAGGAGTGATTACATTTTGTGAGAACTTCAGAGAAGATTCACCTTCTATGAAGAATATAAATTCCCTTGTCAGAAAATTAGAAACTACACACTAAATTCACTCAGATTTGACTGTCAGTAAATAAGTACCCTGGAACACTGGGGGCAATAATGAACTATTGCTGAAAGATATCTGATGACCGTATTTATCTTAACCATAAGCATACACTGTACAAACACTAAAATCTATCAGATGTATAGCTATATAATAAAATTTAATTTTCTATTATTTTATTCCATAAAGCTCTTTTGAACAATACACTATAAAATTTTTTATAGTCTGAGGTTTAATTAGACCAGCTGAAAGAGCCTAGAAGAGGAAATTTTCTTCCTTCCCAACAATACTTATAAAAATTTTTTAACCTAAGGGGAGAAAGTTAATTTACTATTGATTAACATATTCTAAAGTAACATAGAATGAAAATTGATTACCTTATCAAGTAGCAACAGAAGAGTAAACTAAGGATGAAGACAAATATTGCAGTTCCAAAAACCACAATATATATGTTGAGAGGCAGATTCTGGAATCCAATATTAGGCATCCTGAAGTTGTAATGTGGGAAATCCGAGCTCATGGATGAACTGTGGGGGAAAAAAGAATTTTAAAAATTAGGTTATAAAGACTAAGAACCAAGACAGCATCATCTTTGTACATGTACAGTAGTATCTCTTTATCCTTGGGGAATACTATTCATTCCAAGACCTTCAGTGGATTCCTGAAGAGTACCAAACCCTATCCTATCTAATAAAAGAGTGATATGCAAATTGATCGTACCGCTGCCACACCCACAAGCCACACCCACCAGCCAATCAGGAGCAAGTATGCAAATTAACCCAACCAAGATGGCTGCGGCCACAGAGAGAGCAGGAGGCTTGGGTTTCCCTGACAATGGAGGAAGCCAATCTCCCACAGTCCTGGCCTCTGCTGAAGGCTACAAAGTTTCAATTATAGAAGATAAATAAATCCCAACAAAAATGGCAGCAGCCACGGAGCTGGAGAGAGCAGGAGGCTTGAGTTTCCCCCAGCGATGGAGGAAGCCAAGCTTCCGCAGCCCTGGCCTCTGCTGAAGGCTACAAAGTTTCAATTATAGAAGATAAATAAATCCCAGATACCAGGGCCTCCACTTGGGTCGCCGAGGGGCGTGGTCAGCCTGAAAACCACCACAGGCCCCTCGCCCAGGCCACCCCATGTCCCAAGGGAACCCGCACCCTGATCCAGGACACCCTTCAGGGCATACCAGCCGGCCCCCACCCATGCCCCAGGCCTCTATCCTATCTAATAAAAGAGTAATATGCAAATTGACCATCACTCCAACACACAAGATGGCTGCCCCCATGTGGACACAAGATGGCCAGCAGGGGAGGGCAGCTGGGAGGGACCAGGTATGCAAGGGAGAGCAGTTGTGGGTGATCAGGCCAGCAGGGGAGGGCAGTTGGGAGGGATCAAGCCTGCAAGGGAGGGCAGTTGGGGGCAATCAAGCCTGCAGGGGAGGTCAGTTAGGGGTGATCAGGCTGGCAGAGGAGGGAAATTGGGGGCGACCGGGCCTGCAGGGAAGGGCAGTTGGGGGGGAACCAGGCCTGCAGGGGAGCAGTTAGGCATCAATCAGGCTGGCAGGGGAGTAGTTAGGGGGTGATCAGGCTGGCAGGCAGAAGCGGTTAGGGGCAATCAGGAAGGCAGGCAGGCGAGCAGTTGGGAGCCAGCAGTCCTGGATTGTGAGAGGGATGTCCGACTGCCCGTTTAGGCCTGACCTACTGGAGGGGTCCCAGATTGGAGAGGGTGCAGGCTGGGCTGAGGGACAGACACCCCCCCCCCGCACGAATTTTGTGCACCGGGCCTCTAGTATATTTATATAAACTATGGTTTTTTGGATATATACATACCCATGATAAAGTTTAATTTATAAATTAGGCACAGTAAGAGATTAATAACAATAAGTAAAATATTAAAAAATGAAAAAGAGAAAAACTATTAATATGCTGAGATTAAAATAAAAAATCTATAGAATTCATTTAAACCTAGATTAAATGTATGATTTTATAATAATACAAATAACCAAAACTGGCTCAAGAAAAAATCCTGAAAAATATAAAACTGTCTTCACAAAAAGGCCCCAGATCCTGAGGGCAATGGATGTGGAAGTCAAGCTAAACTTCTACAGATAATTCCTCTGTTAATCCAGAGAATTACAAATCTAGAGGGGGAGGTGTGGGGAGGGGGAGGAAGGAAAGTGTCTCAACTCATTTTAAGTGGCAAGCATAATCCTGAAACCAAAAGTAAAACTATACAGCCAGAGTTCATTAACTCTGGGGCCTTATGAATATGTTTTGTTTTGCCTACACAATTTTTAAAAAAATGTGTTTTGGGGGGAGGGGAGAGGGGGGAGGTTAATTGGGGAGAAAAGGAGACATGTAATACTTTAAACAATTAAAAAAAAAAAGAAGAAGAAAGAAAGAAAACCAAAGAGTTTTTATTGATTTTAGAGAGAGAGAGAGAAACATCCATGAGAGACATCAATCAGCTAGCTCCTACTGGGGATAGAGCCTGGGCATGTGCCTGACCGGGAATTGAACAGGTGAACTCTTTTACTTTATTTTTTGTTAATCCTCACCCAAGGATATTTTTCCATTAATTTTTAGAGAGAGAGTGAAAGGGAGGGAAGGAGGGAGGCAGAGAGAAACATCGGATCAGGGCTGGGGATTGAGCCTGCAACCGAGGTATGTGCCCTTGACCTGAATTGAACCCAGGACCCATCAGCCTGCGGGCTGCCACTCTATCCACTGAACCAAACTGGTTAGGACTGAACCAGTGAACTCTTGGCTCATGGCTGGATGCTCAACCACTGAGCGACACTGGCCCGACACCTATGCAATGTTTTAACAACTGAGATAAGTTTAAATTTGGGAGATTTAACATAAAATTTGCAATTTTCAGCTTTACATGGGAAAAGCACAGATGATCTGATAACTCTGAGGCTTCATTCTTTCATGGCAACAATTGCTTGGAACTGAGTGGCTTTGGGGCCTCTAAACTGCCATGTTGTTGCACAATTGGGAGGGGAGGAGGGGCATGCCTGGGATGAGATCAGCATGCTCTCATTTGTCACAATTTCCACCACCCCGTATTACACCCTAACCAAATATTGGTGGTTACTTATTGGTGTTCTTATGCTGTTATTTTTCTTAAATGAGATAAATATTTCTAATTCTATAAAAAAACAATTTTATACACCAATAATGAACTACCAGGAGACAATCCCATTCACAACTGCTTCAAAAAGAATAAAATACTGAGGAATAAATTTAACCAAGGATGTAAAAGACCTGTGTTCACAAAATTATAAGACACTATAGAAAGAAATTGAAGAAGATACAAAGTGGAAGCCTATACAGTGTTCATGGATAGGAAGAACTAACATCATTAAAATGTCCATACTACCCAAAGCAATCTATAAATTCAATGCCATTCCTATCAAGATACCAATGGAGTATTTCACTGAACTAGAACAAATATTCCAAAAATTTATATGAAATCATGAAAGACCATGAATAGCAACAGTGATCTTGAGAAAGAAAAACAAAGTTGGAGGACTCACACTACCTGATTTCAAACTATACTATAAAGCCATAGTAATCAAAACAGCATGGTACTGACATAAAAACAAACATATAGATCAATGGAACAGAATAGAAAGACCAGAAGTAAACTCAGGCCTTTATAGTCAATTATCCTATTCCTGCTTTAGATTTTCCCTATTCTTACTTTTTACCCCATTAAAAATTCATCCTACTTATATACCTAATTTCCGCTCCCCTGCTCCAAGTCCACACATACTTCTCTCTTTCTTCACTATCCAATTCTTTTTCTCTCTTCCTTTTTTTTGTTTTATTTTGTTTTGCCCTTCTTTCTCTCAGTCCTATTGTTGTTGTTTGTTTGACTGTTGATTAGTTTGTATTTTTTTGTTTGTTTGTGATTGTTTCTCTCTTTTTTTGCTTCTGTTTTTCCTCTCCTTGCTTGTTATTAGTTATTGTTTAATAGTTTGCATTCATCTCTGGGTATTTGTTGTTTGCATTTTTTTGGATTAGTTGTTGTTCTATTGGAGTTTTCTCCCTATATAAATAGTCCCCCCGCCTTCTTTTTTTATTCTCTTTATTTTTTCTCTTACTTTTTTTCCTTTTCTCAATATCATTTTTGCACTCTTTTTTTTTTTAATTTTTATCCCCTAATTCTCTTTTCTCTGGTGGTCACCTTTATTTGGTGTTATTAGTATTGTGAATACATTTGTGTTCAGTTCCTTGTGCATTGTGCCTTGTTGTGTTGTATTTTGTGCCTTTAAGTCAATGCAGGAGAGAGCTACATAACCAGACACCTGGAGAGGAGAGAGCATGGGGAGACAAAGAAACAGCCCGAATATGAAAGAAAAGGAGGCATCACCAGAAAAGGAAGTAAACGAAACGGAGGCAAGCAATATGTCAGAGAAAGAATTCAGAGAAATGGTCATAAGGCTGCTAAAAGGTTTGGAACAAAAATTCAACAATATGTGTAAGAATCAAGAGGAATGAAGAAGAACTAAGAAGAAATGAAAAATGACATCGCTGCAATAAAGAACTCAAGAGAAAGCATCAACAGTAGACTAGAAGAAGCAGAGGACCGCATCATTGAGCTAGAAGAAAAGGTAGGAAAAAATACCCAAGCAGAGCATCTTCTAGAAAAAAAAAATTAAAAAACAGGAGGAGAGCCTAAGAGAACTTTGGGACAACACGAAATGAAACAACATCTGCATATTAGGGGTGCCAAAAGAGAGGAAACTGAGCATGGAATAGAAAACCTGTTTGAAGAAATAATGACAGAAAACTAAAGGACTTGAATGTAAGACAGGAAACCATAAAAATCCTAAAGACTCCGTAGGCAGCAAAATTGCAGACATATGTCTTAGCAATATCTTTACAGATACAGATCCTAGGGCAAGAGAGACTAAGGAGAAAATAAACAAATGGGACTACATCAAAATAAAAAGCTTCTGCACAGCAAAAGAAACCATCAACAAAACAACAAGAAAGCCCACTGCATGGGAGAACATATTTGCCAATGTTATCTCTGATAAGGGTTTAATACATAAAATAATTAAGTTATTTTATGTATTTGGGTGCTCCTGTATTGGGTGCATATATGTTTACCATCCAAGACAAGGATGCCCACTTTCACCACTCCTGTTCAACATAGTACTAGAAGTACTAGCCATAGCGATCAGACAAGTAGAAGAAATAAAAGGCATCCAAATTGAAAAAGAAGAAGTAAAACTGTCCTTATTTGCAGATGACATGATATTCTACATAGAAAACCCCAAAGACTCCATCAAAAAACTACTAGACCTAATAAATGAATTTGGCAATGTAGCAGGATACAAAATTAATACCCAGAAATCTATGGCCTTTTTGTACACCAATAATGAACTCACGAAAGAGAAATGAAAAAAAAAAAAAAAAAAAAAAAAAAAAAACACCACCCCACAATCCCATTTACCATTGCACCAAAAAAATTAAGATACCTGGGAATAAATTTAACCAAGGACGTAAAAGACCTGTACTCGGAAAACTATAGGACATTGAAAAAGGAGATAGAGGAAGACATAAACAAATGGAAGAATATACCATGTTCATGGATTGGTAGAATCAACATCATTAAAATGTCCATACTACCTAAAGCAATCTATAGATTCAATGCAATACCTATTAAAATACCAATGGCATATTTCAAAGATCTAGAACAAACTCTCCAAAAATTCATGTGGAATAAAAAATGACCCCAAGCTCTGGCTGGTTTGGCTCAGTGGGTAGAGCATCGGCCTGCAGACTGAAAGGTCCCAAGTTCGATTCCGGTCAAGGGCATGTACTTTGGTTGCAGGCACATCCCCAGTAGGGAGTGTGCAGGAGGCAGCTGATCGATGTTTCTCTCTCATCGATGTTTCTGGCTCTCTATCCTTCTCCCTTCCTCTCTGTAAAAAAATCAATAAAATATATTTTTAAAAAAGTGACCCCAAATAGCCACAGCTATCCTGAGAAAGAAGAACAAAGTTGGAGGGATTGCAATACCAGATATCAAGCTATATTACCAAGCCATGGTTTGCAAAACTGCCTGGTACTGACACAAGAACAGACATATAGACCAATGGGGAAGAATAGAGAACCCAGAAATTGACCCAAGCCATTATACTCAATTAATATTTGACAAAGGAGGCAAGAACATACAATGGAGTCAAAACAATCTCTTTAATAAATGGTGCAGGGAAATTTGGTCAGATACATGCAAAAAAATGAAACTAGATCACCAACTTACACCATACACAAAAACAAACTCAAAATGGCTAAAGGACTTGAATGTAAGACAGGAAACCATAAAAATCCTAAAGACTCCGTAGGCAGCAAAATTGCAGACATATGTCTTAGCAATATCTTTACAGATACAGATCCTAGGGCAAGAGAGACTAAGGAGAAAATAAACAAATGGGACTACATCAAAATAAAAAGCTTCTGCACAGCAAAAGAAACCATCAACAAAACAACAAGAAAGCCCACTGCATGGAAGAACATATTTGCCAATGTTATCTCTGATAAGGGTTTAATCTCCAACATTTACAGGGAACTCATACAACTTAACAAAAGGAAGATAAACAATCCAATAAAAAAATGGGCAAAGGACCTAAACAGACACTTTTTGAAAAAGGACATTCAGAAAGCCAAGAAACATATGAAAACATGCTCAAAGTCACTAATCATCCAAGAGATGCAAATCAAAACAACAATGAAGTACCATCTCACACCTGTCAGAATGGCTATCCATCAACAAATCAACAAATGACAAGTGCTGGAGAGGACGCAGAGAAAAAGGAACCCTTCTTCACTGATGGTGGGAATGTAGACTGGTGCAGCCATTGTGAAAAGCAGTATAGCATTTCCTCAAAAAATTAAAAATGGAACTGCCATTTGACCCAGTAATACCACTTCTAGGAATATATCTCAAGAAAACAGAAACACCAATCAGAAAGGATGTATGTACCCCTATGTTCATAGCAGCACAATTTACAATAGCTAAGATCTGGAAACAGCCTAAATGCCCATCAGCAGATGAGTGGATTAGAAAACTATGGTACATCTACACAATGGAATACTACGCTGCTATAAAAAAGAAGGAATTTTTACCATTTGCAGCAGCATGGTTGGAACTGGAGAGCATTATGCTAAGTGAGATAAGCCAGTCAGTGAAAGAAAAATACCACATGATCTCACTCATTTATGGATAATAGAGAACATTATAACCTGATGAACAAAAAGATAGATACAGAGGCAGAGAAGCATCAAACAGACTATCAAATTACAGTGGGAAGGCTGGGAAGGGTTAGGACGGGGAGATCAAAGGAAGGACTTGTACGCATGCATATAAGCATAACCAATGGATACAAGACACTGGGAGTGGGGGTGGAGTGACGTCATGTGCTGGGGGTTAGGGGAGGGCGGGGGAAGGTCAATGGGGGAAAAAAGGAGACATATATACTACTGTGTCATACTTTAAACAATAAAATAAAGTTTAAAAATAAAAAAACCTGACACTCTACAGTGTGCTGTGTTGCCAGTGTTTTTTGGATGTATTTTGTGGTTGTTTTTTAAAAAATATATTTTTATTGATTTCAGAGAGGAAGGGAGGAGAGAAATAGAAACATCAATGATGAGAGAGAATTATTGATTGCTGCCTCCTGCACACCCCACACTGGGGATCAAGCCCACCACCCAGGACTGTACCCTGACTGGAATCAAACCATGACCTCCTGGTTCTTAGATCAATGCTCAACCACTGAGCCACGCCGGCTGGGAATGTTCTGTGTTTTTACACCCCATCATGTCTACAAAATGCCTATCTGTGTCTATGCTGCTGGTAAAAGGAAGACAATTATGCCTGAGATGAAACTCAAGATAATTGCACAACTGAAGGTTATTGTAAGTGTTATGAGCAGGTTTGAGGTAGGGTAGGCTTAGCTATGATGTTCCGTAAGTTAGGTGTATTAAATGCATTTTTTACTTACGATATTTTCAACTTATGAAGGGTTTTTTTGGGATGTAAGTCCATTGTAAGTCAAGGGGCATCTGTATTCATTTTGGATCTGAACCTAGAAAATTTTTTTTAGGAAAGATACAACCAACTGCCTGCATACAAATAAGTCTTAAAAAGAACTCACAGAACACTCAGCTCTGAGCAGTGAGCACTCTAAGAAAAAAATAGCTGCAAAATATACACTAAGACAACTGAACTAAACATAGTGACTTTTACAAAAAATAAATCCTTATTGTTTAGATTATTACAATTGTTCCTTTCCGCCCCTCCCCCCCCATCTGGTTCCCACCCTCTACCCTTATCCCCCTGCCTCCCACTGTCCTCATTCATAGGTGTACGATTTGAGTCCAGTCTCTTCCCATACCCCACACACCCCTTTCCCCTGAGAATTGTCAGTCCACTCCCTTTCTATGCCCCGGGTTCTATTATATTCACCAGTTTCTTCTGTTCATCAGATTTTTTATTCACTTGATTTTTAGATTCACTTGTTGATAGATATGTATTTGTTGTTCATAATTTTTATCTTCACCCTTTTCTTCTTCCTCCTCTTCTTAACGAATACCTTTCAGCATTTCATATAATACTGGTTTGGCGGTGATGAACTCCTTTAGCTTTTTCTTATCGGTGAAGCTCTTTATCTGACCTTCAATTCTGAATGATAGCTTTGCTGGGTAGAGTAATCTTGGTTGTAGGTTCTTGCTATTCATCACTTTGAATATTTCTTGCCACTTCCGTCTGGTCTGCATAGTTTCTGTTGAGAAATCAGCTGACAGTCGTATGGGTACTCCCTTGTAGGTAACTAACTGTTTTTCTCTTGCTGCTTGTAAGATTCTCTCTTTGTCTTTTGCTCTTGGCATTTTAATTATGATGTGTCTTGGTGTGGTCCTCTTTGGATTCCTTTTGTTTAGGGTTCTCTGTGCTTCCTGGACTTGTAAGTCTATTTCTTTCACCAGGTAGGGGAAGTTTTCTGTCATTATTTCTTCAAATAGGTTTTCAGTATCTTGCTCTCTCTCTTCTTCTGGCACCCCCATAATTCAGATGTTGGTACGCTTGAAGTTGTCCCAGAGGCTCCTTACACTATCTTCATATTTTTGGATTATTTTTTCTTTTTGCTTTTCTGGTTGGGTGTTTTTTGCTTCTTTGTATTTCAAATCTTTGACTTGATTCTTGCAATCCTCTAGTATGCTGTTGGATCTCTGTATATTATTCTTTTTTAAAAAAATATATTTTATTGATTTTTTAGAGAGAGGAAGGGAGAGGGATAGAGAGCAAGAAACATCAATGAGAGAGAAACATAGACCAGCTGCCTCTTGCACACCCCCTACCAGGGATGTGCCCGCAACCAATGTACATGCCCTTGACCGGAATCGAACCTGGGACCTTTCAGTCCGCAGGCCGACGCTCTATCCACTGAGCCAAACCGGTTTCGGCTGTATATTATTCTTTATTTCAGTCAGTGTATGTTTAATTTCTAGTTGGTCCTTTTTATTATCCTCAAAGGTCTCGCTAAATTTATTGGCCTTTTCTAGAAAATTCTTGAAAAACCTTATAACCGTGGTTTTGAACTCTATATCCAGTCATTTGCTTTCCTCCATTTCTTTCATTTGTGATCTGTTTCTTTGTCTCTGCATTTTGGCTGCTTCCCTGAGTTGCTAGAGTGGCTTTGTGTGCTAGGTGTCCTATAGGGCCCAGTGGCTCAGCCTCCCCAGTTACCTGAGGTGGACACTCTTGGTGCACCCCTTTGTGGGCTGTGTGCACAGTCTTGTTGTAGTTAAGCCTTGATTGTTGTTGGTATCACTGGGAGGAATTGACCTCTAGGCCAATTGGCTGTGAGGATCAGCTGTGTCTACGCTGGGAGAACTTCTGTGCTGGAGACACCCTTATGAGACAAGACTTGCTTCATTGAGACTTTGTTGCTCACTGAGTCTGCCCCCTGAGTGTGTCCCTATGGATCTGAGGAGTTGTAATCTGGATGGTCCCACTCTGACCCCTGGGTACACTGGCTCTTGGATCTCCAAGGAGAGGCCACCCAGCAGGAGCTATGGAGAGATCTGCAGATTCCTCTTCTTTGTTTGGGGTTTGGAGGTGACCAGATGAGGCCCAGCTGTGAAGCAATGCATGCTGCTGTGGGGCCTTAGGCCTTCTTTTGGATGTTCTGGGTCTCACTGACTCAGCTGCAGTTTGTTAGGTAAGTTTAGAATTCAAAGGACCAGGCCATTCATATACAAAAGCCTCTGTGCTAAGCTTGGATGGGGCGGAGTCTCAGGGCGAAGCAAACAGCAATGACTTAGTGGGGCGGGATCTCAGGGCGGAGCAAACAGCAATGGCTTTCGATCAGCCCTGCCCTAAGAGGCCCCTGGGTCTCAGTGTCCCTCAGTAAACGCTGCAAGCACCTCTGAGAGAAAGCCGCCCTCGAGTTTCTCCCGCTGCCAGACAGTCCAGTTTCTCCCTGTATGAGTCTGGGTCCCCAGAGACTTGCCCGGAACAGGATTTCAGAGCAGTTGGGAGCTTTTGTGTCCATCCCGATTGAGAAAGCCAGCCGCGTACTCAGTTGCCAGCCCTCTCCGAGCGTGCGCGTCTCCATACCTCTGCCTTCCGCAGCTCCTGTGAGTCTCAGCGTGCTTTTCTCTTTCCTTCTAGTTATAGAATTTCCACTCAGCCAGCCTTCCTGTGGTTCTGGATGATGTCCGTTTTGTCTTTTAGTTGTAGTTTTGAAGTGGTTGTGCGAGGCAGCAGTTCAGGTGTTTACCTATGCTGCCATCTTGGTTTCTCCCTGACTTTCTTTTTTTAAAATTCTCACCTGAGGATATGTTTTTATTGATTTTGAGAGAGAGAGAGAGGAAGGGAGGAACCAAGATGGCGGCATAGTTAAACAACTAATCTGCTGCCTCACACAACAATTTCAAAAATACAACTAAAAGACAAAAACGTCTACACCCAGAACCACGGGAAAGCTGGCTGAGTGGAAGATTTACAACTAAGAAGAGAAAGAAGCACAATCGCTGAAAAGCTGAGGTACGGAGGCACGCGAATCGGGCCGGCGGCGGGCGGCTGGGCGCGCGGCTTTTCTTCAACCCGCAGGGAGACAAGCTCCCGATCACTCTGAAATCCAGTTTCTGGGGACACTCGTGGGGGACCCAGGCACCTACGGGGAGAAGCTGGACTCTCGGCCATCGGGTCGGAAAGTGAGAGTGACTTTTTTGCAGTGGTGCGCCCAGCAATCATTGTTTACTGCGCTGGAGCGCGGGGCGCAGGGACTTGGAAACGTGGAAAGGCAGAGACGGCTGACAGTAGCCATTGCCGTTGGCCACGCCCCAGCCTAGTGACGCCCTGAGACCCCGCCCAGCCCTGAGGCCCCGCTCTGAGGCCCCGCCCCGCACATTCTACAAACCTGCCCCGGCTCCACACAGAGGCTTTTGCATATAAATGGCCTGTTCTGGAGCAGCTTAACCAACTGCAGCTCCAGTCAGACTGCTCCAAAACCGCCCAAGCAAAGGAGGAGAAAACTAGCCCTTGCTGTAGCTCCTGCTAGGGGACACACAGTACACAAGGGTACACCAAGAGTGTCCACCTCAAGTAACTGGGAGGCTGACCCGTTGAACCAATAGGACACCTAGTACACAAAACTACCCTACCAACTTAGGGAAGCAGAGAATATGAGAAGGCAAGGAAACAGATCACAAACCAAAGAAATGGAGGAGAACAAGCGACTGGACATAGAGTTCAAAACCACAGTTATAAGGTTTTTCAAGAATTTCATGGAAAAGGCCGATAAATTCCATGAGGACCAACTAGAAATTAAACATACACTGACTGAGATAAAAAATATTATACAGAGACCCAAAAGCAGACTAGAGGATTGCAAGAATCAACTCAAAGATTTGGAATACAAAGAGGCCAAGGACACTCCTCCAGAGAAGCATGAAGAGAAGAGAATTCAGAAAGTTGAAGATAGTGTAAGAAGCCTCTGGGACAACTTCAAACGTACCAACATCAGAATTATGGGGGTACCAGAAGAAGAGAGAGAGCAAGATGCTGAAAACCTATTTGAAGAAATAATGAACGAAAACTTCCCCCACCTGATGAAAGAAATAGACTTACAAGTCCAGGAAGCGCACAGAACCCCAAACAAAAGGAATCCAAAGAGGACCACACCAAGACACATCATAATTAAAATGCCAAGAGCAAAAGACAAAGAGAGAATCTTACAAGCAGCAAGAGAAAAACAGTTAGTTACCTACAAGGGAGCTCCCATACGATTATCAGCTAATTTCTCAACAGAAACCATGCAGGCCAGACGGGAGTGGCAAGAAATATTCAAAGTGATGAATAGCAGGAACCTACAACCAAGACTACTCTACCCAGCAAAGTTATCATTCAGAATTGAAGGGCAGATAAAGAGCTTCGCAGATAAGAAAAAGCTAAAGGAGTTCATCACCACCAAACCAGCATTATATGAAATGCTGAAAGGTATTATTTAAAAAGAGGAAAAAGAAGAAGAAAGATAAAAATTATGAACAACAAATACATATCTATCAACAAGTGAATCTAAAAGTCAAGTGAATTAAAAATCTGAGGAACAGAATAAACTGGTGAACTTAATAGAATCAGGCATAGAATGGGAGTGGATTGATAATTCTCAGGGGGAAAGGGGTGTGGGGAGTATGGGAAGAGACTGGACAAAAATCATACACCTATGGATAAGGACAGCGGGGGGGGGGGGGAGGTAAGGGAAAGGGGGGGTGTAGGAACTGGGTGGTGGGGAGATATGTGGGGAAAAAGGAGAAACAATTGTAATCTGAACAATAAAGATTCATTAAAAAAAAAAAAAGAAATAAGCCAGTCAGAAAAAGACAAGTATCATATGATCTCACTTATACATGGAACCTAATGAACAAAATAAACTGAGGAACAAAATAGAACCAGAGACAGTGAAGCATGCAACAGACTGACGTATTTCAAAGGGAAGGGGGGGAGGATAGATTAAATCAAGGAATTTATATGCATATATGCATAACTCATGGACACAGACAATAGTGGGGAGATGGAGAGGGTTAATGGGGGTAAAAGGGGCTCATCTGTAATACTTTCAACAATAAAGATAATTTTAAAAAATAAAAAAATAAAAAAAAAAAAAGAAAGAGAGAGAGAGGAAGAGAGAAAAAGAAAGAAACATAGATGTGAGAGAGAAACATTGGTTGCCTTCTGCACGTGCCCTGACTGGGATCAAACCCAAAACCTAGGTACGTGCCCTGACCAGGAATTGAACCCCCAACCTTTTGTACGAAATGGTGCTCTAAGTGACTGACCCACCAGTCAGGACTATAGTGACTTTGTACATTGGTTTTTAACTTATACAGAGCCTAAAATAATGATAAAGAATACATATCACCATATATTTGTTTCAGGCCTCTAGCTCATCTTTCTGACAACAAAATAGCAAACTGGCAAAGTGTCTCTCAAGACTCTGCCCAAATGGGACTTTGCCCAAACACTGCACTTCAGAAGATGCAATCTTTTTGTTTTCTAACACAATCTAAGGTGGTCTCAGGAACAAATTATAAATACAAGTAACCAGGATACATCCCTGTTCTATTCAGCTAGAGTATAGGAACCAATGGCAGAGGAGATCATTCTCTCAGGCCTGTGACTAAAGTTCAGCTGATGAGCCAGTGTGGTCTCACTGGAATGGCCAGAGCCTGGCCCTACTGCAATAACCTGAGCCTGAGAGAATTAGATGGAAGGTTATATGTTGGTATTAACAATCAGGGGTAGATGTGAAGCCTCTGCCGCTCAGTCCACAGCACCATATCACTGATAAAACTACCAACATCTATTACTAGTTGGATTTGATAGATGTCACTACTAAAGAATACAGAAAGTTGCTTGAATATGCATAAACTATCCCTGAAAGAATATCCAAGAATTGATAATGCAAGCTGCTTTTGGTGAGAGGACAAGCACCCTAGGGAGGACAGTCATATCCATAGATATATCCTTTTGTATGTTTTGAATTTAAAATAAATTAAAGTGATGTACTTGACCAATATTTGCCTACATCCTACCTAATAAAAGTAATATGCAAATTAACCACCACTCCGCTACACCCACCAGCCACACTCACCAGCCAATCAGAGCAAGTATGCAAATAAACCCAACCAAGATGACTACAGCCACAGAGAGCAGGAGGGAGGCTTGGGTTTCCCAGGCAACGGAGGAAGCCAAGCTTTCCGCCTGCCCTTGCCAGCCTAAGCCTCCAGTCAAGGCTACAAAGTTTCAATTATAGAAGGTAAACAAATCCAAACAGAAATGGCAGCATCCATGGAGCTGGAAAGAGTGGGAGGCTAGGGTTGCCCCCTGGCAATGGAAGAAGCAAAGCTTTCTGCACACCCTGGCCAGCCCAGGCCTCTGCTTAAGGCTACAAAGTTTCAATTATAGAAGGATAATAAACTCTAATAGAAATGGCTGCCGACCATGGAGTGAGCAGGAGGATTGGCTCTGCTCCAGGCTACAAAGTTTCAATTGTAGGAGGTAAATAAATCCCAGATACCAGGGCCTCCGTTTGGGTCGCCAGGGGGCGTGGCTGGCCTGCAAACCACCACAGGCCCCTTGCTCAGGCCACCCCACACCCCAAGGGAACCCCCACCCTGATCCGGGACACCCTTCAGGGCAAACCAGCTGGCCCCCACCCATGCACCAGGCCTCTATCCTATCTAATAAAAGAGTAATATGCAGATTGACCATCACTCCAACACACAATATTGCTGCCCCCATGTGGTCAAAGATCCTGCCCCCATGTGGACACAAGATGACCACCACAAGATGGCCAGCAGGGAAGGGCAGTTGGGAGGCACCCGGCCTGCAAGGGAGGGCAGTTGGAGGCGATCAACCCTGCAGGGGAGGGCAGTTAGGGGTGACCAGGTAGGCAGAGGAGGGAAGTTGGGGGCAAACAGGCTGGCAGGGGAGCAGTTAGGCATCAATCAGGCTGGCGGTGGAGTGGTTAGGGGGTGATCAGGCTGGCAGGCAGAAGTGGTTAGGGGCAATCAGGAAGGCAGGCAGGCGAGCAGTTGGGAGCCAGCAGTCCTGGATTGTGAGAGGGATGTCCGACTGCCTGTTTAGGCCCGATCCCGGTGACGGGCAGTCGGACATCCCTCGAGGGGTCCCAGATTGGAGAGGATGCAGGCTGGGCTGAGGGACACCCTCCCCCCTCCGTGCACGAATTTCGTGCACCAGGCCTCTAGGTTTTACATAAAAACTATAGAGACAATGGTATTAAATGATTTAAAAGGAGCCGATGTTAGTACATATCTTTTTGTAGAGAAGCAGAGATTATATGTATAGAATTAAGTATACATTTCCTGCCATATCCAGCATATGCTGGTGAATGTCAAACACTTAGACATTACAGGCCTGCCAGAAAGCACTATACCAGAGAAGAATACTTCAACTTTAGCAGAGAAACACTTCTTAAAATCACTTATGTTTCTTTCTTTCTTTCTTTTGTTAATCCTCATGCCAGGACATTTTTCCATTGATTTTTAGGGGGAGTGTAAGAGAGAGGGAAAGACAGAGAGAAATATCGATGCGAGAGAAACACATCGATTGGTTGCCTCCTGTATCAACTCTGACCAGGGCCCGGGATGGGGAGGAGCCTGCAACCAAGGTACGCGCCCTTGACCAGAATCAAACCCGGAACCCTTTGGTCTGCAGGCTGACGCTCTATCCACTGAGCCAAACTGGCTAGGGCTTATAACCACTTCTGTTTCTTTATTCTAACTCTAAATTCACCAAAGTAATACAATGATTTTAATCTGTTTTCCCCATGTGACAGAGTGCAAAAATTTTACTCATGCTTAATCAAGGTTTAAACTCACCTGAAAATTCTATTTCTCATGACAAATTTATAAATTGGCAGTCTTGACAGCTTTGGTTAGCAATGTTTGCCTAGGCCCTGGTTATATCTCTGAGTTTAGGGAAGGTTTCATTTCTGTACTTGTAGAGGTCCAGACCCTGAAATATACCTGGAGTGCAGGTACAGATCCTGCACTGAGAAGTTCTGCGCCCAAATACCTAACTAAGCTGCCAGTCATAGATGATTTCACTATCTCACTTCCTTCCAAGTACTACAGTCTCTGCCATTTATATTTGAGAAGTTTCCTCTGCATTCCTTTTGTAATCTTCTCTAGTACTTGGCTATAGGAAATTCTTCTAAGATATCAGGGTTCAAAATCTTTCATCTTCAAAAGGCAGACAGCTAGGCAAGATAAATTGGCTGGTATTTCATAAATGATTCCCTAAATGCATCTTCTCTCTCTATATCCCAAATTGCAAAGAATGAAGTCATTCTTAACTTTTATTCTCCAGTGGATAGTTTTTCCTTATTTCTAATTTTAAGAATCTGAAAAGTAGGTATAATATCATTAAGTGCCAAATCTGGAAAATAAGTATTCCACAAACTCTCAATCTCAATAGGCAAAGGTCTATTATTCTCTATAATAACATCCTCAAGTTTTCCTTTTCTGAGGTATCCTCCTATTTGCAATACTTCTCACCCCCTTGAGAAGCTGTAGGAGCAAAAAACTAGATCCAAAGGATTTGTTATGACCCATTTGTCTGTTCCATCTGTATTTTAATCTGGATCTCTCCATTTAGCCTCAATTTTACTGACCACCCCATTATTTTGATACTATTTCCCCCCCCTTAAGTTATGTTGTAAATTTCTTTATACTTTTTATCACAGTCTTCAGGGTTTCTTTTTCTTAAATTCTAACCAGTTTCTTTTAATAATATTTGTATCTCTTACCATTTTCCACCTTATTACTGGCCATCCCATTTTCTGCAGGGTTTTTTTCCTTCCTGTTCCTCTATTCCCATTGTTTTCTCTGGATCTGTGCACAGCTTTTCTCTTTCTTGGTGTTACCAAAGTTCTAAATCAAGTCTGAGGTGCTATCTTTGCTATCACACTTGAAGTTTGTCTTCTAAAACATTATTTTATTTCAGATGTTTGTTATTTTGGTTGGTCTATTGTTACTCTGCCAGATTCCCAGTAATTATTCTGTATTGGCTCCATAAAGACTTTTTGTCTAATTTTTTGTGTGATGATAAAGTCTCTATTTTCAATTTAAATAATTCCATCAGATCTTTATGAGAACTTGATGGTGGAGAGGGATTCAAATTTGATGTCTTACATTCCCCTTGACTACTATAGCAGACAACCATACATGCACTGTAATTTCACAAATAATCTGCTTATTAACATTTAACTATTAATTTCTATTTACTTTACAGTCTTGTAATTAACTAAAGATGGGACTCTTAATTAAGAGTATGTAGGAAAAAGAGCACAGAATAATGCTGAAATAGGAGAAAGAAATAAAAGGTAAGCTGTAAGGGGGAAAAAAAAACCTCTCAGGAGAGCCAGCCTAAGCCTAATGTATAATCTCCAAAACTAGGGAATCTTCCCTGCCCCCAAACCATTCTTTAGGATATTAATCAAATGAACATTTTACACAGTGTTTTGGAGTTCCTGACTAACATTCAAATACATAAATCCCACTTAATCCTTATAATCTCCATGGGCTGGGAATTATACTCCTCCATATTCAGATGAAGAAATTGAGACTCAGGTCAAGTTGGCTGGCCAAACTGAAACCACTAGTCAGTGGCAAAGAGGGACTGAAACACAGACTGAACCCAAGTCCTTATGCTTCCCATGAGATCCTGCTGCCTTCCATGGGCCTTACTAAGCTTGCACCAGATTGGCAGTATTTGAATAACACACAAATGAAACAATTCTGTCACTGGTTCCTATGGGCAGTGAGTGTGTAGTATACTGATGCATTTAGGTCATCTTTGCCTTAGAGAACCTCAAGAAAGGCCAATATCATAATTCCCAAACACTTTGGATCAGTGTGTGTGTGTGTGTGTGTGTGTATGTGTGTGTGTGTATATAAATATATATATATTTACTTAAAGTTTTAATTTTGAAATAGTTTTAAATTTACAGAAAAGTTGTATGAATTTCTATATAACTTTCATCTTGCTTTCCCTAATGTTAAAATCTTATACAACCATAGTACAATAATAGGAAATCAACATTGGTATAATACTATTAACTAAACTGTAGACTTCATTAAAATTTTACCAGTTTTCCACTAATGTTCTTTTTCTTTTCTAGGATCCAATCCAAAATCCCATATCATATTTAGTTATGTTTCTTTAGTCTTCCCCAATCTGTGACACAGACTGTGTCTTTAAAACATTAATAAAGGTTTATTTGATTTTGAAAATGTCATGGTATTTCTGGAAACAGCTTTGAATATTGAAAACCCACCCTGGGGAACTGCTGGATCTATGTGATAACCAAGAAACATCCTAAAATGAAGAGCGAGAGTGGTCCTAAAAACCAAAAAAAAAAAAAAAAAAGAGCCACTTTTTAAATAAAGCAAAGAGTTGTCCTGGCCAGTGTGGTTCTGTTGGTTGGAGTGTCATCCCATACACCAAAAGGTAGTGGGTTTGATTCCTGGTCACAGCACACACCCAGGTTGCAGGTTCGATCCCCAGTCAGGGCACATGCAGGAGATAGCCTATCGATGTTTCTCTCTCACATCGATGTTTCTCTTTCCCTTTCTCTCTCTAAAATCAATTACAAAATAAATAAAGGGAAGAGTTGGCTATGATAATCTAGATAAGTCAATTGTACTTAAGACACGTGTTCATAGAAAATAAATCAACAATCAGTTATAATTACCTGGAAAAGCACAGGGTACCAGAAAGAAATCAATACAACTATATTTAATGGAGCAGTCATGAAAGATTAATTTGCTTTTAAATTAAAGGACTTAAGTTTGTTCAGTCTACTGACTGGGTAATTTAATAACTAAATCCAAGTATACAAAAAGTTATTAGAAAAAGAAGGAATTCTTACCATTTGCAACAGCATGGATGGAACTGGAGAGCATTATGCTAAGTGAAATAAGCCAGTCAGAGAAAGATAAATATCACATGATCTCACTCATTTATGGAATATAATGAACAACATAAACTGATGAACAAAAACAGATCCAGAGACAGAGAAGCATCGATCAGACTGTCAAACCTCAGTGGGAAGATAGGGGAGGGTGGGGGAAAGGAGGAGAGATCAACCAAAGGACTTGTATGCATGCATATAAGCCTAACCAATGGACACAGACAACAGGGGGGTGAGGGCAGGAGTGGGGGTGGGGTGGGAGATAATAGGGGTTACGGACACATATGTAATACCTTAATCAATAAAGAAATTTAAAAAAAAGTTATTAGAAAACGCTGAATTTGCTCTACATATGGACCTCCTTTTCTTTTTAAATTTATCTTTATTGTTTAAAGTATTACAGATGTCACCTTTTGTTCCTTCATCTTATAGTTTTCTAAACTATAGCATAATTCTAGAGTGGTAAAACGAGAATGAGCTAACAAATGAAAAATACATCCCTGAAAATAAGAGAAAACAATGTCTCTGTGGCTTAGAAATTCATTGATCAGGAAATAAGAGTAAATCAGAGGGCTTCATGGAAGATGCTATAGCTGAGGCATTAACTGCAGACTTGAGCTTAGCTACTCCCCCCCCTCTGGAACCGTAGGCAAGTCTCAATTTCCTCCTGTGTAAAATAAGGCTAGTTACAACATCTGTCTCTGGAGGATATGCCTGGCATACAGGAGTGCTCATCATCATGATCAAGGTCTTTTGGTTTTTTGTTGCAAGGTTGGCACTGAGGTTCGTGTGTGAATATTCCTGAGTCAGGGATAATTTGAGCCTGGGCCTCATCTCCCTGGGCCATGTTGGTTCAGATCCAAATCTTTGAGCCTGGGCCACAAGTGGACTCCTTTCTGAAGTGACTCAGATTGAGAAGGGAATTTTGGGAAACAGTCATTAGTTTAGCTACATTTCTTCAACACAATTTCCAGATGGCTAATCTGTGTAAATCAAAAGCCTATTGGTTTTGAGATCTTACTTTTATAAGATAATTCTACAGCCATAAAACTCATGACTCACTGAGCAAACCTCAAATAGTTATGAATCCAGCAAAGTATACAGGCTGCCTGGTATTGACACTGGTGAAAATGAACTTAAGTTTCTAGATATTATAGTCCTAAGCATGGTCTCCTTTGTTTACTGGGATCACTTTGTTCTTTTAAGAGAGATATGGGAAGACTTCATCTTTAAGATGATTTCAGGCAGGTAATGGAGCAGCTGAGAGAATGATGCAGGTGAAATATATTATTTCAATATTCTGGAGGGTAGTCTGGGTCTGCTGATTATTCTAAAAAATTCTGAAAAGGCCACAACATTCCAGAACCATGAATAATTCTCTAAGTAGGCTTTTAAGAGTCAAGACTTGCCATATCATTAACCCTGGAAGCTCTTTCCTACTTAAAGACATTTTATAAGACCACTATCAATCTTCATCATGTTAAACACTATAATTTTAATTTTATAGATGGATATATTAAAGACTAGAGGCCCGGTGCACGAAATTCGTGCACGGGGAGGGGGGGTTGTCCCTCAGCCCAGCCTGCACCCTCTCCAATCTGGGATACCTCTCACAATCCAGGACTGTTGGCTCCTAACTGCTCGCCTGCCTACCTTCCTGATTGCCCCTAACCGCTTCTGCCTGCCAGCCTATCACCCTCTAACCACTCTGCTGCCAGCCTGTTTGCCCCCAACTTCCCTCCTCTGCCGGCCTGGTCCCTCCCAACTGCCCTCCCCTGCTGGCCATGTTGTGGTGACCATCTTGTGTCCACATGGGGGCAGGATCTTTGACCACACGGGGGCAGCAATCTTGTGTGTTGGAGTGATGGTCAATTTGCATATCACTCTTTTATTAGATAGGATAGAGGCCTGGTGCACGGGTGGGGGCCAGCTGGTTTGCCCTGAAGGGTGTCTCAGATCAGGGTGGGGATTCCCTTGGGGTGTGGGGTGGCCTGGGTGAGGGGCCTGTGGTGGTTTGCAGGCCGGCCACGCCCTCTGGCCCAAGCGGAGGCCCTGATATCTTCTACAATTGAAACTTTGTAGCCTGGAGCGGAGCCAAGCCTTCTGCTTGCTCCATGGCAGCAGCCATTTCTATTGGGTTTTATGTATCTTCTATAATTGAAACTTTGTAGCCTTAAGCAGAGGCCTGGGCTGGCCAGGGTGTGCGGAAAGCTTGGCTTCCTCCATTGCCGGGGGCAACCCTAGCCTCCTGCTCTTTCCAGCTCCGTGGCTGCCGCCATTTCTGTTTGGATTTATTTACCTTCTATAATTGAAACTTTGTAGCCTTGAGTGGAGGCCTAGGCCCGCAAGGGCAGGCGGAAAGCTTGGCTTCCTCCATTGCCTGGGAAACCCAAGCCTCCCTCCTGCTCTCTGTGGCTGTAGCCATCTTGGTTGGGTTTATTTGCATATTCACTCCTGATGGGCTGGTGGGCGTGGCTTATGGGTGTAGTGGAGTGATGGTTAATTTGCATATTACTTTTTTATTAGATAGGATGGTGCTTTACAGTTAAAAAAAGAGAGAGAGAGAGAGAGAGAGAAGAAAATAGCAAATAAAAATGACAATGGTGCAACAGTTTTAGTTAAAATAGACCTGTAGAATTACACATTATTATCCACAGTGAAAGATGTACAAACAATCATGACATCATTCATGTACAGAAATGGCATAAATCTTTTCCATATTCTACACTAGAACACCATTCTTTGGTTTGCAACTACAGTAAATGTTTATAGGGCTTTTCTCATCTTTGTGACTGGGACACCAGTTATGGAACACCAGCCAACTTAATTAAAAAAAGAGTCACTTCATCACTTCTTCCTATAGGATAGGTCAGTGTCCCTCTGAGCACCTTAATATGACAAAAAGATAACATGGGTCGACCTTAAAAATATCATGCTAGGTAAAAGAAGCCAGTCACAAATGACCACATATTATATGATTCCATTTTGAAAGGCCCAGAATAGGCAAATCTAGAGACAGAAAGAGTAGATTAGTGATGGCTTAGGGCAGGAAAGGAGTGGCAAGATTGGGGAGTGATGGCTAGGGAAGTAGGATTTCTTTTTGGGAAAATGATAAAGAGAATGTTCTAAACTTTAATTTTTTGTTAATCCTTTCCCGAGGAAAATATCCATTGATTTTTAGAGGGAGTGAAAAGGTGAGGGAGAGACAGAGAGAGAAACATAGATTAGTTGGCTCCAGCACTTGCCCAGACCAGTGTGAGAGGAAATGGGGGTTGGGGAGGAATAGAGCCTGCAACCAAGGTACATGCCCTTGACTGAAATAAAATCTGGGACCCTTCAGTCTGCAGGCTGACACTTTATTCACTGAGCCAAACTGGCTAGGGCAAAAATGTTCTAAAATTGATTGTGGTAATGAATATACAACTCTATGAATATACATTGTATACCTAAATGGGTGAACTATATGAAATCTAAACTAAGTCTCAATAAAGCTATTTAAAAAGGGGGGAGGGAAGAGAACTGACTTAAGACAACCATCAAAAATGATATATCCAGCCCGGCCAGCATGGCTCAGTGGTTGAGTGTTGACTTGTGAACCAGGAGGTCATGGTTCAATTTCCCGGTCAGGACAATTTCCAGGTTGAGGGCTCAATCCCCAGTGTGGGACATGCAGGAGGGAGCCGATCAATGATTCTCTTTCATCATTGATGTCTCTCTCCCTTCATCTCTGAAATCAATAAAAATATACTTTAAAAAATTATATATCCATAATTTCCTAAAAAGAAAGTATGTAGGGCAGTTAAGTAGTCACAACTTTTTACATCATCTGACCATTAGTGCAATAGAACCTCTAACCAGCCACAGCTCAGCAGCCAGACCAAGCTGGCAGCATAACTGATCTCATATTTGTGAAAAGGAGAGAACTGAGATGTAGCAGAGATTGTTTTTGTTTTCACCTTTTCATTGTCCCATCCCTTGCCTAACAACAATAATCATTACGAGGGCACTTTATTAAAGGAGATAAATTACACTCACAATAAACCTGGAGTTATTCAATTATAATAAATTCAATAACTATGAAGCATTCCATTATAAATATGTCTATTTGAAGCTAAGGGAGGTAGTGACTCACCAAGGTCTTACTATTAACTAATAGTAGGGCCAGAACTTATTCAAGTCCCAGAACTTATTAAGAGCTAGAAGTTAGTCTGAATAAAATCTAATGCAGGCTCCATCAATTTCATTGCATTTGTGATGCGTTATCTTAGCCTGAAGAAAGTTCTTCATGAGGAACCAGTTTTCGTCAGCTTTACAGGATCTTTTAAGTGAGATCATATGTAAAATTTCCAGAAGAACAATATTAAAATTACAACCTCAGATCTAATAAATCCACAAGTGAACTATATACCTTAACTTTATTAACTGTAGTGGTTTTAACTTCATTAATAATAGAGTTTCTTACCACAAGATGTGGAATTTCTATAAATTCAGACTGAACAATACCTGGCACTTAAAAGATATGCAATAAATTGGTATTAATATGAATAAAGGTAAGATGGTAAATCTAAGCAGCATAGTGGATGAAATAATTGAAATATCCCTAAACAGACAAAACCCACTCTTGTTTCTGGCAGAGGACAGAAAAGGAGAATATATGTTTTGGGGCCTCCAAAGGGCAGAGCTTCAACCCCACTAATCCCTGTGCTCACCACTCTCTAGCCCACAAGCACTTAACAAACAAGAAAATAGGACAAATGCTGCATGATGAGGCCTAAGCCCAGAAACTATTGGCTGTATTAAGTTAGGATGAAACAACATAGTTGAAACACAACTTTTAGAGGGCTCTTTCCATCTTCAGTCAAATATTGCAATCAACTCTACTACTGAACACCTAGCTTAATGACTTGCACACAGTAGGTGTTCTACAAGCATCTGTTTAATTCAACAGGAAATGTAATTTTCAGCACTAAAACCATTTTAGTGTCCCAGTGAGGAATAATCAGCTTTTATGCTTAGCTCAACAGACTATAAAATAAGTATACTGTTCTTATCTATGATCTTTTGAGGTATTTATAATGACATTCTTTATCATTCAGAAAAGACCCACAGTATTATCATTTTTAAATGAACAGCATAATCATAGCAAAAGTTTACCTAAGGAGAAATCACACTAGCATAAACTTTTAATGGCCTTCTCAAATGATGTTTAGAGGCTGTCTATAAATGGTCACTAATCTAAGAACACTGACCTGTTTAATTTTCAATGATATCAAGCTTACTTTTCCCCAGAATACACAAATCCAGAAGATGACTAAAAGCAAATTTGTCTAAGATACAATGGAGAACAAATAAGTAAGGCTTTATTTAGCATAACTTTATTCAGTAATTGTGCTGAATAAAAATGTGAAGCCATGAAGTTAAACAAGAGGTATTATGAGAAACTATGATCATTAGAACTTTCTCCCATAAAGTGTAATTTAAGTTAAAAGAATAATATTCAGTGGAGAATTCTCCCCGCCTTTAAACACTTTTAAGCATTGATTCCATAAAACATAATCTTGTTTTCTTTAGTCTACAAATAATTTCATGAAAACACTGACAATATTTTATACACCCCCACCCCAGTCTATGCAGAATGAATGGATTAGACATTTAGGGGTTGAGCCAAATTAACTCCAGAGATCTCTCAGTTTTTTAATCCCAAATCTAGTATTCTTTCCTCTCCACTGCTTGATTCCAGTATAAAACGGCTTTTCTATATCTCCACCTTTAACTTTCAGAGCAATGGGTAAACACATCGCATTTGTAAAGAAAAGCAATCATCCACATTTTGCTGTAGTACTCAGAATTTTATTGTAACATCCATTAAAACAAAAGATAAATTCAATTCCTTTTATTCTGATTCAAACTCATTATCCTTTATCAAGAACACAATAGTATAAAATTACTTGGCAGTCCCTCATACAAAATGTATTTCAGGGTAACCCCAAACAGCCCTAGTTGATGAAGTAAAGGTCTTCTTTATAGAACCGCTAATAAATGTGGAAGAAATGTTAAAATAAGAAAATAAGCATTTTGCCACTTAGGAGGAAACAAATGATACTGACATGATTATCACTAGGGTCTTTTAACTTCAAAAGAAGTGGGACAGTCAGACACAACAGACCTCCTAAGCATTCTTGCCAAAAAACTTAAACCTGATTTTATTATTTTTTAAATTTTATTGTTTAAGGTATTACAACTAGTAGTACATATGTCTCTTCTCCCCCCCCCCACTGACCTCCCCCCGGCCTCTCCTACCCCCCCCCCAAGCACTTGCCCTCATCCCCCTCCCCCCAGTGTCTTGCATCTGTTGGTTGTGCTTATATGTATGCATACAAGTCCTTCTGTTGATCTTTTACCCTCCTAACCCTCCCCTACCTTCCCACTGTAGTTTGACAGTCTGTTCAATGCCTCTTGCCTCTATTTTTGTTCAATGGTTTGTAATGTTCTTTATTATCCATAAATGAGTGAGATCATGTGGTATTTATCTTTCAATGACTGGCATATTTCACTTAGCATAATGCTCTCCAGATCCATCCATGCTGTTGCAAATGGTAAGAATTCCTTCTTTTTTACAGCAGCATAGTATTCCATTGTGTAGATGTACCACAGTTTTATAATCCATTCATCTGTTTATAGGCATTTTTAAAAATATATATATTTTATTGATTTTTTACAGAGAGGAAGGGAGAGGAATAGAGAGCTAGAAACATTGATGAGAGAGAAACATTGACCAGCTGCCTCCTGCACACCCCCCACCGGGAATGTGCCCGCAACCTAGATACATGCCCTTGACCGGAATCGAACCCGGGACCTTTCCGTCCACAGGCCGATGCTCCATCCACTGAGCCAAACCGGTTTCGGCTGTTGATAGGCATTTAGGCTATTGTTAATTGCACTGATATGAACATAGGGGTGCATATATCCTTTCTGATTGGTGTTTCTGTTTTCTTGGGATATATTCCTAGAAGTGGTATTACTGGATCAAATGGCAGTTCCATTTTTAATTTTTTGAGGAAACGCCATATTGTTTTCCATGGTGGCTGCAACAGTCTGCATTCCCACCAGCAGTGAAGAAGGGTTCCTTTTTCTCCGAATCCTTGCCAGCACTTGTCATTTGTTAATTTGTTGATGATAGCCATTCTGACAGGTGTGAGGTGGTACCTCATTGTTGTTTTGATTTGCATCTCTTGGATGATTAGTGACTTTGAGCATGTTTTCATATGTCTCGGCTTTCTGAATGTCCTCTTTCAAAAAGTATCTATTTAGGTCCTTTGCCCATTTTTTGATTGGATTGTTTATTTTCCTTTTGTTAAGTTGTATGAGTTCCTTGTAAATGCTGGAGATTAAACCCTTATCGGAGATAACATTGGCAAATATGTTCTCCCATGCAGTGGGCTTTCTTGTTGTTTTGTTGATGGTTTCTTTTGCTGTGCAGAAGCTTTTTATTTTTATGTAGTCCCATTTGTTTATTTTCTCTTTAGTTTCCATTGCTCTAGGACAGTGGTTGGCAAACTCATTAGTCAACAGAGCCAAATATCAACAGTACAACGATTGAAATTTCTTTTGAGAGCCAAATTTTTTAAACTTAAACTATATAGGTAGGTACACTGTTATTAACTTAATTAGGGTACTCCTAAGCTGGCCTTTGCTAAAAAACGTCCTCAGTCTGATTGAGGTACGTTTGCTGAGGTTGACCCCTTCCAACTCTGCCATCCACACTCGTCTTGTATACTTGTTTCATCTATCTCCTTTCGTTCATCCTCTCTCTATATCCAAACCATCTCAACATACCTTTCTCAATCCTCAACACTGCATCTTCTTTCACTCCACAATGTTCCCTAAAATTAACTTAATAAACTTTAAAGTTTTAAGTCTTAGTTAAACTATAGGTATGTTGAATAAAACGTGATATCATATTTAATAACGATATTATTTATTGATAAAATTAAATTCCTTACAATATCCATAAAATTAAATCATAACAATGACTGACTAACACTAATGTGAACAATGGCCTTGCATCTCCTTGGAAAGTTTGGGTAAGTCAGGTTTGTATGTTGTTGTTTTTAACTTTAGGTATGATTCCAGGTTCTCATCAATAAGATGACTTCTCAATTTACTCTTGATAAGGTTCATGCTTGAAAATGATTGTTCGCATAAATATGTAGACCCAAATAAGGAAAGAACAGCAAACGCTAGTTTTTTCAGTTGATTATATGAGTCAGGAATACTATTCCAGGTGTTAAAAATCAACATATCTTCCTTCTCCAGATCTTTCAAAGCAGACCACTTGTGCTGTGAACTAAGTTCACATTTGTTTTTCTCCAATATTTCTATATAAGCACAAGGACGTTCAAATTTCGAGCTCCACAATTCTTTGTTTTTTAAATCCAGCAATTGCATTTCAAAGTTGCCCATGTCAATATTAATGGGAGAAAAATGTAATTCTGTTACAGTAGCATTAAGAGGTTTTTTAACAAAGGCTAACGTTGCTTTGCTGTTTCTGAATTCCTGAAACCTGTTGAGAAAAGCTTCCCTCATATTTAAAAGTATTGTTTTGAAATAGCAAATGTCAATATCAGAATTATTTTCTTGGCGATGTTTCAACAGGCTTGGAAAGTAAATCAAAGTTTCTCTTTCAAAATCTTGAGCAAAAAGAGATAATTTGTTTTCGAATGAAATAACTTCTAACATAAAAAAAATTGTGTTTCCTTTCCCCTGTAGTTTACGATTAAGCTGATTTAGATGAGATGTAACGTCTACCATGAAATAAAATTTTTGGATCCACTGATCGTTCATTAGTTCTGGATAGTAAACACCCTTCTCAAGGAGAAATGCTTTAATTTCTGTTAGTAAGGAAGCGAATCGTTTCAAAACGTTGCCTTTTGATAACCAATGTACCTTGTTATGCAGCAGAAGATCTGCATACTCACTCTCCATTTCAACTAAAAATTCTTTAAATTGGTGATGATTAAGAGCTTTAGCTATAATGGAGTTGATAATGTTAACCACCAATTCCACAACTTTGCCAATTTCTTCTGGAAATGTCTGCGCACAAAGCGCTTCTTGATGAATGATGCAATGGTAAGTAAGTATCTCGTGATTAATTTTTTCTTTCAAAATAGCAACAAACCCGTTTCTTACGCTGGTCATATTTTTCGACCAGTCTGTTGAAATTGAGACAATTTTATCGAGTGGAATATGATGTTTTTCAATGCACTCAATGACAGCATTTGCTATATCCTCTCCACGTGTTTGTCCTTTGAGTGGCAATAATCCTAAAAGTTCTTCTTTAGGACCTGTAGATGAAATAAATCGTACAAAAAGTGAAACTTGCGCTCTATCATTTATGTCACAAGCCTTGCCAACTGCTATTGATAAAGCTGAAACCAATTTAAGATCTTCGACTTGCTGGTAGGTTATATTCGAAGACATTTTGACTGTTCTTTCACTGTTTTAGCAGACAAAGCTTTGTTCTTAAAATCCCGAAATAGCTCTTCGGATGCATTTATAAAACAACTTTTTATGTATTCGCCGTCTGTATATGGTTTTCCTCTCTTAGCAATCTCTTGACTAACCACAAAACTTGCAATATTAACATTGTTGGAAGATTGCATCCAGTAATTAGATACAGAACTTGATTTTTCTTGACTCTTCTGAAGTTCCTCAACTGCTTTCTTCCTTGCATCACCGACAGGATATTTAGTACTAAATGACATGTGTTTAGTTGTAAAGTGTCTCTCCAAATTTGATTTCTTGTTATGTGCCAATTTTTCCTGACAAATAAGACAGGTCGGAAGGCCATTTAAGTTTTGAATAAACGCTAAAGTCTCGGTCCATTCATTTTAAATTCACGGTTTTCGTCTTCTGTTTTTCTTTGCTTCTTTTTGGTAGCCATGTAAAACAGGGCACCTAAAAAAAAGTTTTATTTTATAGTAATAAAGCCACCAACACAAAATAATTACAATTCTTAAACTGATGACAAAAATACCTGTAGGATTTGCAGCTCGTTGGAAAAATACAGGTAACTTTATGCTTCGAGTAGGTACTTTTGTCACCTGCATGCGATTTGCGGATGCGACTAGCACTAACCACTGCACAGTGACACTGCTGACTGACTGGCTCACTCAACTCGTGCATGAATCGGCGCGCCTCCCCCCCCCCCGCCCCCACCCCACGCTGCGTATCCCGTGGCCGCCTGCGCCGCATCTCCCATCGCCCGACCGACCGACACCCCCACTTCTTCTAACACCACTTCTTCAAAATAGACTCGCCCAGGCTGAAAACCGACTTCTGCGCATGGGCCACGAAGTTTCAATCGTACTGTGTACTGTACGTGTGCGCCCATATGTGGTATTTCGTGGAAGAGCCACACTCAAGGGGCCAAAGAGCGGCATGTGGCTTGTTAGCCGCGGTTTGCCGACCACTGCCCTAGGAGCTTACGACAAATGTCTGCTATTTTGTTGCCTATGGCTTCTTCTAAGATTTTTATGGTTTCCCATCTTATGTTTAAGTCCTTTATCCATTTTGAGTTTATTTTTGTGTATGATGTAAGTTGGTGGTCTAGTTTCATTTTTTTGCAAGTATATGTCCAGTTTTCCCAACACCATTTATTGAATCCTGATTTTAATCAAGCCTTTAGAGTTAACTTCCATTTGTAAGAAACAAAGCGAACAGAGCAACAAACTGACACCATGATGAAGTAAACAGACAAATCCTAAATGTGAGAAGTTCCACAGGACTATTGAACTGGTTCCTGCAACTAGTTCATGGCACAAACAAAAAGGTGGGGAGAAAGGGAGGGAGGAGAAACTGCCCTAGATCAAAACAGACATGAGAGACAAAATGACCAGTTATGATGTGTGGACTATGAATCCCACTGTGAACAAACCATCTCTAAAAAGATATTCTTGAGACAACTGGGCAAGCCTGAATAGGATCTACTATTAGATGATACCAAGGTGTAATTGTTACTTTTATTAGGTGTGAGAACGGTATTTTAGTTCTGTAAGACAATATCCTTATTTTTTAGAGATGCATATAGAAGTATGTCAGGGTATATACACAGAAATGCCCAGGATTTGCTTAAAATAACTCAGCAAAGAAAGATAAAAGAAAAATAAGTAAATGAAACAAATATGTCAAAATCTTGGTAAAAGTTAAAACTGAGAGATGGGCATATAGGGGTGTGTTGTACTATCTACTTTTGAGTGTATCTACAGTGTTTTGTAATAATTTTTTTTTTAAATTAGCAGAGAAGCCTGAAAAAAAGTACAGGTAAATCAATTAAATAATATTAATCTCAGGTAGACTATAAATAGATCAGTGAAAAAATTAACACAGCATTTGATTAATTAGAAATTGAGTCAGTTATATGGAAAACATCAATTTTCTCCTTGTATTGTATGGTCAGTGCTATTGACTAAATGTTTGTGTCCCCCCCACTCCTCAAATTCATATACTGAAACCTAAATCCCAGTGTGATATCTGGAGGTGATTAGATCATGAGGGTGGAGCCCACATGAATGGGATTAGTGCCCTATAAAGTGGCCCCAGATACCTTTCCTATCCCTTTCCCCACTTGAGGACAAACAAAAAGTACCATCTATGCACCAGGAAGTGGGTCCTCACCAGACACAGAATCTGCCAGGGCTTTGATCTTGGACTTCCCAGCCTTTAGAACTGTGAGAAATTTTTGTTGCTTGTAAGGCACCCAGACTATATGATATTTTGTTATAGCAGCCTGATCGGACTAAAACAGTTGGACAGCAGTATAATATATAGTTTTATTCCACTGAAAAAACAAGCAGTTTAAAATAATATATAAAAAAACTTTTAGAAATGCAGCTCTTTTCTCCCTTTAGAGCTGTGCCATGTCTTTATATAATTCTGGAGTTCTAAATGGATGGTGGTAGTGAAGTGAAATAGAGAAAACTGAGACAAAGAAAAGAATTCATAGCTGCATTTTGAAATGAATGCTGTTTTTCTTTTTGTGTAATAATTTTATCAGTTTTCTATGAACACAGAACCTACTTCACATTCCTCCTGAGAGTATTTTAACTTTTAGTATGCAAAATTTATAACGTATTCCACAGTCAGTGTTGACTGAGACTTTTTGAAGCTTCATTTTCAAATTATCTTCCAAGCAAAGTAAATCAAACAGAAAACCAATAATCTTCCAGAGACATCTTTCAAAGCATAAAGCAACATTTTATTTCTAATGGAGCAGTGGTTCTTAACCTGAAAATCTTTCTATAGAAAAAAAACAACTACATTATTTTTCAAAGGGTTTTATAATAGCTATGAAGGCCTGTAATACAGTGCTCTGGATAAGCAACTCTAAACAAAGTACAAATTTATCTACTAACATTAAAGGCCTCCTGGAACTGGCTTAGGCTATTAAACTCTATTCTCCACTGTTTCTCGAAGTACCACACTTTAGTCAAATGAAGAAGGCTCCTTATCTTTGCAACTACTACTATCTGCATATTCCAGGCTACCCCAACCATCTGATAAAAAGTCTATCAATCCTTCAAGATCTCTCACAAGCAATACAGCCTCTATGAAGCCTTCCTTGACTCCCCTAACCTTCCTCTGAATTTCAGTCCTTCTATACTTTCAATACCTTTCCCCATCTTGTATCCTGGTCTACTGAATACGTGTCTAATATGGGATTCTGTGTGATGCAGCAGTCAAAATGAAAATCACTAAGGAAGTGCTTACCACTACAGTGGGTTGAATGGTAACCTCTCCTCCCCCCTCCCACCCCCCCCCCACCCCCGCCCAACAAAGACCTAAAAAAAAAAAAAAAAAAAAGTTCATGCCCAGAAACCTGTGAATGTAACTTTATTTGGAAAAAGGGTTTTTGAAGATGTAATTAAGTGTAGGGTCTGGAGACGAAATAATTTTGGGTTATCCAGTAGACCCTAAATGCAAGGACAGTGTCTTTATTAGAGAGAGAGAAAGAGGAGAAGGCTATGTGAAGACAGAAGCAGAGATTGGAGTTATGTAGCTACATCCAAGGAACATGTGGAACCACCAAAAGCTGGAAGAACCACTCTCTCCTAGTTTGGGGAGGAAGTCTAGCAGCCCTGCTAACACTTTGATTTCAGACGTCTGGCCTCCAGAACTGTGAGAGAATAAATTTCTGTTTTAGGCCATCAATTCTGTGGCAATTTGTCATGGCAACCTTAGGAAACGATACAGCTCCTTTGTCCCATTCTAAGTCTAACAAGTCATTTTTATTTTCTTCATCTTTATTTATTGCAGTAGTTTTGCAATGATTAATTACTTTAAGAGCATCAGAATATAGATGCTCCCCAAATGTCTCATTATTCTCCAGCTATTTTCTGCAAAGGTTTCTGAATTTCCTTTATCAATGGTCTTCCAAAAGTGCCAGTGCAGGATAGTATCTAAATAATAAAGAGACATATTATTGTGAAAACTGATAACATCAACTGTGCTATGTGGTGGGCTAAAGGATGAAGGCTTGTTTTTTTGTTTTGTTTTTTAAAATACATTTTTATTTATTTCAGAGAAGAAGGGAGAGGGAGAGAGATGGAAACATCAATGATGAGAATCATTGACTGGCTACCTCCTGCTCACCCACTACTGAGGAACGAGCCCGCAACCGGGCGTGTGCCCTTTCCTGGAATAAACCCGGGACCCTTCAGGCCACAGGCCAACGCTCTATCTACTGAGCCAAACCAGCTAGGACTGAAGGCTTGGGTTTTAAACCTGGCCTCTGACCTTGTGAACCTGAACAGGTTACTTCTCTGACCTTCTGTTTTATCACCCATAAACAACTCTTTGAGGGTTGCTGCTGTAAAGGAGTAAAAAGCAATACATGTAAAGTATTAGCACAAAATATTTTTTGGCATAGGTTACCTGAGGTGAAATATGACTTTCTGGATATAATGTTGTCCATGGCTATTGATATATTATGATTTTCAAAGTATCTCTTACTATCACAAAAATGCCTTAACGCTTGTTTCAGGGACAATAAGTTTAAGCAAAAACTCTCATTTAATTACAGCCAAGCATGGGATGTCCAACATATTTTTGAAAAAAGTTTTGCAATTTCTTTTGCGCTAAAGGAAAAGAACGGAAGCCTACACTACTTTGACTTCCCTTCCCACCCATTTCCCATAAACTAAATTAGCTCATACTTTGGTGTTTCATTATTTGTCCAACTCTTTCAGTCCAAGATGAAGAGCCTATTTGGATACGATATCTAGATTCTATTTCAAGTTTAGAGCACTGAGCATAATATTTCATGCTTAGAGTTGGTTAAGAACAATAGGAGATACAGGTAGTTCATAAATTTTTTGGTTTGCCTAGATCCGTGGTTGGCAAACTGCGGCTCGCGAGCCACATGCGGCTCTTTGGCCCCCTGAGTGTGGCTCTTCCACAAAATACCACGGCCTGGGAGAGTCTATTTTGAAGAAGTGGCATTAGAAGAAGTTTAAGTTTAAAAAATTTGGCTCTCAAAAGAAATTTCAATCATTGTACTGTTGATATTTGGCTCTGTTGACTAATGAGTTTGCCAACCACTGGGATGAACTTAAGAAATATCAAGTAATGCAGCATCATTCAGTCTCCAAAGTTGGGAGAAAAATTTTAAAGTTAACCTAAAGCATACTGATAGACTATTGTGAAGTTATTAATTTTGAGAATTCAATAAACACTGTCTTCAAATGAACTGAATGCTCATACCTGCAGTGCCATACTTGCACTTTGTTCTCAATTAAATTATTATGACATAAGTTTCCTAAAGGAAGAACTGTATCTGATACAAACAGCTGTGTAGTTAGGAAAACATAAATAACAGACAAACTGAGATACTGATTTTAAGACACACATAACCATCTACAGAAGAAAGCCATAGTTTATATAGGAGCAAGCTTTATGACAGATGAAAATTACTAATCTAAATGATCAAAACTTTGAAGAAGAAGACAATGAAGAACAGGCAAACTTCACTTTAAGAAAAATCAATAAATGAAAACAGGAACTCTGAAAGCAGGTCAACTGTAAGTTATTTACAATATGAAAATATTCACTATAGATACTTTAACCATAGCAACTCTAATACACCTAACAGTATTGAATCCATAAAAACTCAAGTGCATTATACTTTTCCAGAGCAAGTTCACAACTTAATGTGAAGTTCACTTGTAATGCTATGTAAAAAGTGGCTTCCTTTCCTGGTCACTCAGGCTTGCTCTAACTTAGTCTAGAGCATCATGGAAGCACAGAGCAACTTTCAGATGATTCTTAGGGCAGATGGAGGGCCCCAGGCTGGCTTTCCCAGGAATGGCCAACCAAAATAAGGCCACTGGCCAGCTACTCCTGGGCCAGCTGGCATGGAACAAAGTGTCTGGTTCCTACCTCCAGAGCAGATGAGGCTTAGCCAGCTGGCTTTCAATGGACTGCACTAGTTGGAGTGCTCACAATTCCTTTAAACCATCTGGCATTCTTTTTGAACCCTAAATTTATCTAACACCACACTCTGATGTCAAAAATGCTCAGATAATTGGAGGAGTCCCCACTGCTTACCTAGATAAGAAAAGAAAGAGGCCCTAACTGGTTTGGCTCAGTGGATAGAGCGTTGGCCTGCGAACTGGGGGGTCCCGGGTTCGATTCCAGTCAAGAGCAGTTGGTTGTGGGCACATCCCCAGTGGGGGGTGTGCAGGAGGCAGCTGATTGATGTTTCTAACTCTCTATCTCTCTCCCTTCCACTCTGTAAAAAAATCAATAAAATATATTTTAAAAGAAAAGAAAGAGGCAGAGTAACTGCTAAGTTAATTATGTCAAGAAACAATTTCTAAAATTAAAAACTGCTCTAGGTTTTAGCTTGTGTGTTATCAGCCTTAAAATCTGAACTATTCCCATGATTATTAAGCAAGCTTTCAAAATAAAAATCAAAACAAATAATATGGGAATAGGCTAAAACAAACCTTTTAACAAGCAGAAAAGTTGTAAGAATTCCTTAAGGTTGGCAGGACATGACTTTTCCTACTTTGAACTTCTACAGAGCCTGTCTTTATCCCTCATGTGGCCCTCACAGTGGATTTTGTATTGCTACAGATATTTATCTTCCCAGCTAACTAGTAAGTGAAAACAACAGTGTCTTACAGCTACTTAAAAGAAAAATCTGTTGATTATGTATTGCAGTTCTAGAAATAAGAAAACTTAATGTGGAATAACATGAAGAAGGAACCTCATTCCTAGGCAAGCCAAATAAAGAACAGGGCTTGGCTTGAAATAATATTATATCAAGTGATCAAAATGATGAATCAACTGATCAAACTGCTGGGAAGTGCTACATGGTGCTCATGTGTCAACTGTAGATCGTTTTACCCATCTATCACCTGGGATAATCTGAGTAATAGAGAGGAAAAAAAACAAACATAAAACTAAAACAGCTGAATCACATTTAAAGCCAACATACTCTAGAACCGTGGTCGGCAAACTGCAGCTCGCAAGCCACATGCAGGATGATGGCTGGTTAGCCAGAGACAGGTAAGATTCCTCAGGGAAGGAACAACCTAAGACAGGCACAGTCGCATAGGGGCCATCAGGAGAGAACTTGGGGGTCAACAGAGGTGGGGCACAGACCTTCACCCCCCGCAAGTTTGCAGGGGCCTGAACCCTCACCTCTGCTGAAGGAGATCTCCTGCCCCCATGGGCTGCTCAGCTTCACATGCCCAGCTCAAATTGGGACCCAGGTAACAGAGACTTGGCCGACAGCAGGTGCCCTCTCACTGCAACAAGACTTGATGGAGATGTCTTGCACCCATGATCCGGGGAACTGGGGTCTATGATACCTAAATCCAGCCTAGCACCAGGAATGCTCAGGGCCTACTCAAGAAGGCAAATAATCCTCTCCACTAATAATTACAGGGTAAAACAAGATGGTTGTTAGAGTATTAAATTTGACAGTAAAATAGTAGTCAAGTTTTCAGACTAATTTAAATTGGCCAATCAAAATAAGCAAATACTCTAGAAAAATCAATTGTACTGGACAAAAAAGCTGTTCCTAAAGTGTTAACTAAAATTTTTATTGGTAGTGTTAACTAAAATTTTAGTTAACTAAAATTTAAGTGTTAACTAAAATTTTCATCTCATGGTAAAATTGCATAACATATAATGAACCTAAAGCAGTCACATTTTAGTGCAAAAAAGTAAAATTTAAAAGCTATCAAGATTACAGCATAAAATTTTCAAAAGCCTCCCAATATTTAAACCAAAAAAGGGGGGATAGTAGAAGAATATCATGTAAGGAAAAATATCCTGTAAATAAATTACATCTAGAAAATTTTTACTTTAGAAAATTAACTTTCATTTGTAATGCTAACAGCAAGACACCCAGGTAAAGCATACATGGTGTCAAAACAAGCCAAAGGAAAATCGTTTGGGCAAAAAAATGAAAAAGGATCGCAAGTCAAATTTATAGAAAATATTCCTTTATTAACTTTTGGTCGAGAATATGTTTGTATATTTTCAGAAAACAACTCCGAGACCATGTGGATTCCTGCAACAGAGAGGAATTGACAGGAGTGCTCCAGCCACGAAGTCAGAAGAGAAACAGTCCAGAGATGGAAGACTCTGACCATGCCTTGCCATACTAGCAGTCAGCATATGTGCATCACTGCAGATTGCCCAGGACCAAACCAGAGAGGGTCGGACCTGCATTACCACCATTTGTCCACCATCCAGAACTGAAATATCATTGCTGTTATGTACACATAAACAACTGTTGGACATAGAAATCGGGACTCAAAAGAACTGTTGGCCCAGAAAGAAACTCACTATAGACTGATTCATTTGCCTCTCAGCATAACCATTATTGCTTGTCTCATTTTCGGTTCCTATAAGTGTATTCCTAGTATCACATGAGCTCACTCATCTAGGGGAAAAGATGAACAACACAGACTGAAGAACAAGAACAGCATTGATCAGACTGTCAAACCTCAGAGGGAAGGTAGGGGAGGGTGGGGACAAGGGAGATAGATCAACCAAAGGACTTGTGTGCTTGCATATGAGCCTAACCAGTGATCACGGACAACAGGGGGATAGGGGCATGCGTGTGGGGGGGTTTGGGATGGGAATGGGGGGGGTTTGATGACAAATATATGATACCTTAATCAATAAAGTAATTAAAAAAATTCCAAAAAAATAAATAAATAAAATTCAACTCCAACCAGTCTAATTCCAGAATCCAGGTGCAAGACTGCCAATGAAATTATGTTTATGAAAGAATTAAATGTAATGTAATGTAGGGAAAAATTCAATCATTAATATAATCTTCATAATTTTTCACTCTAAGTGTAGCAAAAAGTGGTGAATAATTAAAAAATAAAACTTGCTAAAAAGTAAAATCAGAAAATAAAATAATAATAAAACTTGCCCTAGCCAGTTTGGCTCAGTGGATAGAGCATCAGCCTACGGACTGAAGGGTCCCAGGTTCGATTCTGGTCAAGGGCACATGCCTGGGTTGCGGGCTCGATCCAACGTGCAAGAGGCAGCCAGTCAATGAGTCCCTTTTATCATTGATGTTTCTCTCTCTTTCTTCCTCTCTGAAATCAATAAAAATATATTTTTAAAAAACTTGACTTTGTTAGAAAAACTTAAAAGGAAAGAGCTATTCATTCTACCAGATTAAAAATGTCAGTTGTGCTTTTTTTGCCAATATAATTGAATAGGTACTTGTGCCAGTTGCTGTCCTAGGGGACATAGTGGGAACAGATAAGATCCTTGCTTTCCTGAAGCTGACCTTCCAATGGGAGTAAGAGGCAAAAAAAAAAAAAAGAAAGAAAGAAATCAGCGAACAACAGATTTTCAGAGAGTGCTACGTATTATACAGGAGGTAGGGAGGAAATATAGACTTCTCTTTTGAGACATATAACCATGAAAGTAAACAGAAGGAGATGAATTGGAGGGCAGAGAAAAGTTGTTTGTTGTAATTTTTTCTTCTGTTTTCAAAGATGGGCAATAGCAGAGCATGTGAGTACGTTGTTATGAATGGTACCCTGGGAAGTTGCTAATGCTAGAGAGGGCACAAATACAGGAGTCAAGTCCTTGAGTAGCTATGAGGGAATACAGTTGGAGGGGAGTTAGCCTCTGATAGAAACAGAAAACATGAGTCTTAAGGAAGGTAAATTTCTAGATTTAGTGATGAAAAGATGAAGGGTATCTGTCTGATAACTTCTAAACCCTCACTGAAGTATGAGGCCTGCTTATCAGTATGGAAAGGGGTGGGCTGTGCATGGGTTTCAAGAGTGGGGAGAAATTATTAAATAGTCATAGGCAAAAACATCTTATTAGGAATCTTGTAGCTTTTTCCTGGGCAGTGCTGAGAGCCCACTTCTGATTTTTAATCATGACTCTGAAGTTATCCAGTAATATTCAGCCACTCATGGAAAAGCTAGATTGAGGGAGAAGGAGCCGTAAATGGGGAAAAAATTGATGGGTTAAAAAAAAAAATCTTTTGAAAAGTATCTATTTAGGTTCGTTGCCCATTTTTTTTGATTGGGTTATCTTCCTATTGTTAAGTTGTATGAGTGCATGCATATAAGCCTAACCAATGGACACAGACAACAAGGGGTTGAGGGCATGAGTGGGGGTGGGGGAGAATGGAAGGGAGTAATGGGGGAATAAGGACACATATGTAATACCTTAATCAATAAAAAAATTTTAAAAAAAAATCTATGAGATAAACACAAAGTCACTGACAATGTCCAATCAAGCCGTGGTCTACATAGCTCCATTTGTCTATCTTCTCATCACAGAAATTCATGCAAATAATACATGTCATATTTAGTCATGACATATTTAATCGTGAAGCTTAAAGAGTGTTTCTTTTTTGGTCATGAATGGTTTTGCCACGCCCTACGGTAGATTTTTAAAAATGTACCTGGTAGTCTTTGTGTTGATTCCAAAGGTGACTGCATTTCACTGCTTGAAGAAATTTTCTCTGATGCTGACATTTTCAGTGATGATTCCATTTAAAAGTAAAAAATAAAAAGATACCCCCTACCTCCTACACACACACACACAAGGTGCATGCTCTTGATCATTTTGCTGTGCTCTTAAATTATGATTTTGTCTTAAGACCTAACATTCTGGAGAGCATTTATGTCTGCACAGGTTCAAGGAGAGGAAACAAAGACCCTACCTTTTGATGGAGGCATGTCAACACCATAAAGAATAGCATATTAGATGAGATGGACATGTGTATGTGTTTACATGGACATATATACCATATAGTCATTTGGGGAAAAATGTTATCTGCCCCATGGCAAAAAAAAAAAAAAAATGTTTTAAGAAACATCATGAAATATCAGGAACACCAGGGATAAACAAAAGATTTTAAAATCTTTCAGAGTGAGAGGAAAAAGGAAATGGGGATTAGAATGGCATTGGACTTCTCAAGAACAATACTAGCCCTAGCTGGTTTTGTTCAGTGGATAGAGTGTAGGCACTTAAGGGTCCCAGGTTTGATTCTCATCATGGGCACATACCTCGGTTGCAGGCTCCTCCCCGGCCTCCGCCCTGGTCAGCCATGCAGGAGGCAACCAATCAATGTGTTTCTCTCACATCGACATTTCTCTGTCTTTCCCTCTCTCTTCCACTCTCTCTAAAAATCAGTGAAAAAATATCCTCGGGTGAGGATTTTTAAAAAAGAGCAATACTGGAAGCTAATGGAACAATGCTTTCAAAAGAGGGACACTAATTTTCCATCTAGAATTCAATATCCAGTTAAACCACTATTCAAGTGTGAGGGTAAAATGACATTTCCAGACATGCAACTGCTGAATTTAGGAAGGAATTTCAGAGTTTGTATGTGCCCTTTCTCAGGAAGCTACTAAAGAATGAAGGAGACTCAGGATTCAGGAATAAAGGATCTAACACAGGAAGAAGGCAAAGGGAATTCCCAAAATGATAACAAAGGAAAGTCTTAGATGACATCTAGAAAAAAGAATGAAACAGATTATTTGAAAATATTGAAAGACTATTAGTTCTGTCAAAGAATTTGAGGATGAATTAGTAACTAGTATACAGAAAACTAAGCAAATGAAAACAAACAAAAGAGGTAATTATTTAATTCAGAAGAAACAAAAGTTGTTCAAGAAAGAAAATGTAATATTAGACCCTACCTAGCTCATCTGTGAATAACAGGTACATTGTCACAGTCATATAAATACTGAAAACTGACTTAACTGGGAACTGTAAAGCTTAAGTATGAGTAGGGGGTGGAAAGAATTCTAAAATAGATAATATCCAAATATCCAAAGGTGAAAAATAAAGAAATAGCAGTTTAAACATTAAAAATGAAATAGAAATAAAGGTAAATACCAGAAGGAATTGCTGAGAGTTGAAAGTGGTTGAACCATATAAAATTGCTTATTTTTTACTACTCCCCAATCTAAAAAAAGTGGTAATTTCTTATAGTTTAAGCCAATACATTATAATGTTACTTTGTTACTGATTTTAGAATAAATTGCCATTTGAACAGAAAACAAATATTGACAGAAAATGCTCAACAGAAAAAATATTCTACTTTTTATTATCAGACATTGTTGGGGGGATAATGTACCCAGTTTTGGGTAACTGTCACCATACCTGCTATTACCATCACTGATATAACAATATTGATATTTCTAATGAATATAAAGAATATATTTACTACTAAAACAGCATTTAACATAATTTAATCTACTTTGATGATACAGAAATTACTTTAGAATTATTTTTTAAATCATCATACTATAGGAAATGCTAAACAATGGGTTGGTAAAGATTTAGTTAACAGAATGCTGAACAAGACCAGGATGTTTTTAGGTTCCTTTGTTGATTCAAACAATAGCTAAGTCACTCTTGCAAAATTAAAGTTCCACAATATTGTGGTACTATGCAAGCCTATTTCAGTGACAATTCCGGTTATACTACTTTGTTTATCTAGGACTTCCCCTTATAGTTTGTTTTAAGGGGATTCCTGAAAAAAATAAAAAATTGAATGTGGGCAGTTTATAAAATTATTGGAGTTGCTTCAATATTAGTGATACTAGTTAAGGAAATTAATGAAGCCCTTGTTTTTAAGTTAACTTATTTTGAGTAAAATACATTGATATTAAAATTTTATTTCATAAAACCAAAACTTCTCCAAATTGAAAAGTCAACTTTTACTAATGTTAACAGTTACAAAAAAAGAATTTGACCATGCTAACATAAGGTAAGAATTTTACCAAGAATAATGGATCCCAATACAACTGATGGAAAACTTCCCCTTCAAATTAAAAGCAAATGTTTTTAATAGAGGGAATAAACAATGCTGTGGAAGATTGCTTAGTTTACATTTTATTTTGTACTGAAAACTACCACAAATTAAAATACACGTGATTAAAAAAGAATCTTCAAGAGAATCTTAAAACTGAACCAATTCAATTACTCATATCATCCAGTAAGCCCTTCTAAATATTTTTACCACCACTATTTTGAATCAAAGATCATCATAAAAATATATTTTGGATGTGTGTTTCTTACAACCAACTTTAACTAATTTCCCATCACTTTGCAAAATTATAAGGGTAAAACTCAATTATAAAAAATATTTTAAAAACTAATGCAATTAACTATCTTCTACTAAAGCTTATAAAACCTGGCTTAAAAAGAGAAAAACGTCCAAAGGAAATGGCAAGGAATAGCTGGCGCTATTAGAATTGCTTCTTTTTCAATGGCCCACATCAACCTGTAACTTGTGGTCTTCTAACTTGAGGAAAGACGACAAAGTCAGGCAGTTCGTCTTACAGACCAAGGGAAAGTCTGTGGGAACCTGCAGTTTCCTTCTCTCTCCGGGGACGAGGACAATGATAAAAGGTGTTCTGTCTCCCAGTGGTCCGGTAAGAGGAGCCATTGAGCTGGGCTGCACAACCAGACAACAGAACACAAGAAAAATTCAGATCAAAGCAAGGGCACATGCCAGGGTAATAATATGCAATAAAACCCGGTGCCAAAGCATTAAGAACAAAAGCAAGGTGGACAGAACCTGCTGGGCCACCTTCTCATGAATACAGGGCAGGAAGAAACAAAATCTTCCTGCACCGAGGAGCTGAGGAAACGGGGTCCTCGATACCCTGGAGTACTTCTCCATACCTGCATGTGAGTCTAGGGATACAGTGTCAACCAACTACACCTAGATGGCCTGGAGTATTCCCGTGCACAACCATGTGAGTCTTGTGCCATATAACTAAACCCTCCGAACAGAAGTGTTCTCTAGATACACTAGTATAGATCCATGCGAATAGAGACATACATTTTCAATGACTGTAACGAAACCCACCGGGTTTTTACAGCAAGAAACCAACAAAATACTGTTTGAAAGAACATCAGAGACAGAATTGGGTAAAAGTCTGATGAAGCAATAAGTCTTTTTTCCTCCTCAGATCCTTTTTAATGATCTCTGATTCATTTCATAGGACACACACACACACACACACACACACACACACCATTAGGTTTCTGCAAACAAAGAAGGGTCCTTAATTCTCTGGCGTGTGGAAGCACTCGCGCTCCCCACCCACAGACGGGAGGCCGCCACCTGACTTGAACCGAGAAAGCCGAGGCGAGAGCGGTACACAGTGACAAACGACCACAAGACAAACGCCACAAAGAAAGGGGAGGAGCAGATGGGGACCAGGAAAACACTGCCACGCCGCGCTCCCCAAGGCGCGTCCCCACAGCCAGCGCGGAGGCAGCCGTTCTCGCCATCCTCGCCTTCCTGCACATCCCAGCCTCCTCCCACTCCCGGGGGCCCGAGCCGGGCACAGGCATGTGGAGCGTGCGGGGCGTCACGAACCCTCCCCTCGGTGACCTCCCGGTGACAGCCCGCGCCGCCCTTTGTGCGGGACTCAGCCGCCGACCCCGGGCGGACCCTCCTCCGCGTCCCGCCCCGCCGGGGCCGCGATCCCGCTCCTCCCCGCCCCCCCTCCGGAGCGGACGGAGTGAGCGTGTGGGAGGCTGGCGCAGGGGCGCGGGCCCGCGGTCCCCTCAGCATCCCGAACCCGGACCCGCCCGGTCCCCTAAGCCCCAGCCCGGGGGCGACGGGCCTCGGCGCCCGGCCCCCCGCCTGTTCACTCACTCGGGAGCGCCGGCGGAGGCAGCGGCAGGCGTGCGGGACCGTCAGAGCCGAGCGGCAGGCTGTGGGTGGAGAGCGTCGGGCCGGACCTAGCGCGGCTGAGGTGGCGGCGGCGGCAGACTGCGCGGGGCGGCCCGGGCGAGGGGGCGGGCCCGGCGGGGGAGGGGCGGGCGCCGCGCCTCTCATTCAAGCAGCGGGGCGGGGTGAGGGACCCGGATGCCCCGGCATCCCCCGCCCACCTCGCTGAGGACTCCTGGGCCTCAGGGTCTGCAGTGCGCAGGCGCTGTGCTGCTCGGCTCGTCCTGGTCCCATCTCGCCTGCTGGGGAAATCCCACGGGCGGAGCTGCCGCGAATAGATCCTCTCGCTTAATCTTTAGTACTTTTGCATGTCCTATAAGCATTTTTAAAAGTGAAGCCATGGAACGCCATCTGCTTCCTAGCATCCAGTCTGCCAGCCCCCAGGGCACAGGTGTTCCCATTAGTGTGATGGAAATAACGTGCTCGCCGCCCCCTTCCTCCATCTGTCTCTCCTGCAGCAGGTCCTCGCGGCTGAGTGCTGGTACCTCAGTGATGAATGAGATCCAGGATCTGCCCAGATAGTGGAAAGTATGCAGGAAAGAGCGCATTCCTTTGTTATTTGCATTGACCTAGTCCCCTCAGCCCCAGCTCCCATTCCTCAGGGCAGTCAAGAAACTGACCTTGGCTCAGCCCTTGTCTAATTCTAAGGCCTAGGTTCTATCTAACGCAGCTCTGAGGGTCTGGGGAAGTATCTCTGGGAGACAGTGTATTCTGCGGAGGCACCCTCCTGTTTCCAAACCCTTGACTCTGTCAGTCTTGGGCTAAAAAAAAGTCTTTGGTGATTCTGGGATCCTCCTGCAGGCTTACAGCCATTCCCTCTGAGGCTCCTCAGCTGAGAGTGTAAGCTCAGGGCTTACCAAACGATTGTCTCTCTTTTCCTTAGTCTCCTTGTGCGCCTTGCGGTTCTCCTTCCTTCTCCTACCTTCCAGGCCTCTCACATAAACCATAAACAGCTCAGTGACTTAATGTTGGGAAGCAAAAGTCATCACGGAAAGGGCCTGCAGGCAAGTTCCTTCTGCTTTGGCAAACCATGAACCTCCAAAGCAAGGGGGAAGTAAAGACAAATATCAAGAAGTTACCCACTTGTCACAGTCCCCAAAGTGAAAGATGGATGAAGGCATGTGCTAGGTAGTGTATGGCAAAAGGGAAGATGTGGGAGATGCATTCTTCCTCTAAAGTTGCCTGTCAACACCTATCCCCCCTGCCACTCAAGCCAAGAACCTCAGGATCCTTTTCCCTTCTCCCTCCCATCCTAGGTCTCCTTTGGAGCAGGAGGGCCTTCTCAACTCTGATTTACTGGCACTTCTCACTCTGTCTAAACCAGGCCTCCTCTTCTCTCTCTAGGGCAGTGGTCGGCAAACCACGGCTCGCGAACCACATGCGGCTCTTTGGCCCCTTGAGTGTGGCTCTTCCACAAAACACCACGGCCTGGGAGAGTCTATTTTGAAGAGGTGGCGTTAGAAGAAGTTTAAGTTTAAAAAATTTGGCTCTCAAAAGAAATTTCAATCGTTGTACTGTTGATATTTGGCTCTATTGACTAATGAGTTTGCCGACCACTGCTCTTGGGCTATTGCTGAAGTCAAATCAACTTACATGATATGCACATGTTCCCATGTTTCTGTCCTTTTCCCTTTTCCTGACCCGCTTGGCACTTGGACTCTGATTTTCCAGCCATTTCCAGAGCAGTGCCATGATGTTCACCCTTAGTGCCTGTGTTCTTGCTGTTCTCTTTAACATGAAAGCACCATTTATCTTGGAACACTCAAAACTCACTTTTTAAATGAAGTCTTCTTTCCCATTCCCACCTTGTTGACAGACTTTCTTTTGGAATCCTCACCTGTGCCTTGTACCAACTTTTCTCTCAGCACCATGCACTTTTAGGGCTCCTACACATTTGAATGTTTTCCTTCCCAACCAGAACATGAGCCCTTCAATAGTAAGGACACTGTTTCCTCGAGACCGCGCAGGTGGCTAATGCACAGTGGTAATGCAATGGTTACTGGGAGAGGTGATGTTCACTGGTGGGTGAAGGAGGCTCCACAGAGGAGAGAAAGGCTGAGCTTCCTTTTCTTTCTCCTCCCTACTGGTGGCTTCCTTCCCCTGACCAGTGTTTCGAAACCTGATTTGTTTGCTTAGGAAGCTTGGCTAGAAATTCACTAGTCCAAACGGGCTGTAGATGAACGGGTGGAGTGGCTCCAGCTTCATGTCCTTTGTCCTTGTGAAAATCAGGGCAGAGAGGGAGAAAAAGAGAGGGAGAGAGAATGCAAGGATGTAAGGAGTGGGTCTGTGTTCAGTTGCTATTTTCAGGGCAGCCCATCTTATGAAAATTTTGTTGAGGCATCAGCTAGCTAGCTGCTAGCCCAATTGCCCATTGATTCAGAGAGAAAGTCTCCCCTTGGGACTGGACAGGTTTCACCTGTCCTCACAGTTTCCTTAATACATATGACAGGATCCTGCCCTTCTGTCCTCAATAGTGGATTGTTCCTTATCTCCCTTGGGATAGAAGTCAGCGTTTTTGGTCTCCTGGTATCTCCAGCTGGAGGTTCACTTGCTAGTCCATGATCCTATTTGCCTAGTGATACAGAAGGTTTTACTCCCCCCTCACCACTCCCAAACCCCCACTCTCTAGGCAAAATGCATAGTGGGTGTGGGATGTGGGTTTATTAATGGCAGTTTAGGTGGGTACCCCAAAACAGCAGGCATCCAGGAACCTGAAGTAGTTGCTTTCTCAGCTAACATGTTCCCTTGTTCCACATAATGGGGGTGGAAGTAGGAGGGAAAGACTTCACTGTTTAGGCCTTCAGAGGATGTCCCTCTTTCTATCTTCCCTCCCCCAATTTTCTCTCATCTTCTCCCTGTATTATACTTCCTTTAAAGCATTTTCGTTATCCACAATCCATTTCTCAGAAAACTCCGCCTCTACCCACATGATCAGAAGTCCTTTACGACTCCTTATCTTCTGGGAAAGAAATGATATCTAATTTTAAATGAAATGGCTATGACTAATTTTGGAATAGCAGCTTTCTGATGGTAACTGTAGTGGGAGCAGAGGCTGAGTTTATTCATCTTGGATGTGATGCTCAATACAGGTTTTTGTTTTTATTGGTGAGAGAGAGAGAGAGAGAGAGAGAGAGAAACATTGATATGAGAAATGTAGCATAGATCGGTTGCCTCCCACGTGCACCCCAACTGGGGATCAAACCCACAACTTGACTATATGCCCTGACCTGGAATCAAACCTGCCACTTTTTGTTGTATGGGATGATGCTCCAACCAACTGAATCATACCGGCCAGGGCTCAATAAAAGGTTTTTGAATGACTGTTTGACCAATAAAGGCAAAAGTCAGTCTTTCATGCAAAAGCTAGAAATCAAAGGTTATCTGTAGCCCAACTCCTCTACTTGTCCTCCCTACCTAGTGGGGCCTATCTAATGTTGAGTGGTGGGCACTATCTCAGAAAAACATCCTTTGTATTGGCCAATCATTTGACTGCTTAATTATCTAGAGATCTGAATAATCCTTTCAAGGGCTGGCTATTCAATGCTTTGACCCCTTGGACTGGGTCAGCAGAAGAGTCTCACATTTCTGTAAGAGACTGAGGAGTGTTCCTATGTTCCCTGAACCCCTTCATAGAAGATTTCCAAAGAGTCTCCTGCTGGGTCTCCTCCTACTAGAATCCTCCCAATAGTCATCCCCTCCTCATAGCCCATGGGGACTCCTAGCTGGGGTGTGTCCCTGCCCTTAGAGTGATGGAATTGCTTCTCAATGCAGGATGTGTGGGCATGACTATGAAACAGTATGAGTCGGGGAGAAGTGTAGGTTCCTATGTGCACAGTAGCTTTGAACTGAACTGCGTTTCCTATCTGAGGCAGAAGCCAAGCATTCTGTTTCTCCAGCCACCAACAATTCATGTTGCCTTTTTGGCACATATAGGCCCAATGACCCAAACAGAACTCAGAGCTCCTAAAAATATAAATGTGCTTAGGATCCCGTGTGGTGAGCTCCTTCTATTTGAGACCAGATGCAGACAGAGGAAGTGGAAGAATAATTTCTCAGGGGGTGCAGCCTGCTCTTACTCGCTTTTGGATTTCAGGACACCTGTCTTAGAGTGAATTCTCCCAAGGAGCAGCCCCTGAGACAAGGGCTGGGATGCAGGTAATTTACTTGGAAGGTGATCCCAAGAAATAGGAATAAATAAATGAAAAAGCAAGATATGGAAGGGAGAGAAGCCAATACTAAGGTATGTTGATGGGCCAGTTACTGTCATGGGCAACTGGGCTCCATCTTGAGAAACTTTGTGGGAACATCCTCAGACTGTCCTCCCAGCTGATGATAAAGGAGGCTGGAGTATGTATCCACTGACTTCCCATTGCTTATAGATGACCATCAGGGAACTTTCTTTAAAAAAAATTTTTAATTCTCACTCGAGGATATTTTTCCATTGACTTTTAGAGAGATTGGAAGAGAGAGGGAACGACAGAGAGAAATATTGATGTGAGAGAAACGCATTGATTAATTGCCTCCTGCATGTGCCTCAACCAGGGCCCAGGTCAGGGAGGAGCCTGCAACTGAGGTTCAGTGCCCTTGATGGGAATTGAACCGGGAAGCCTTTGTTCTGCAGTTCGACGCTCTATCCACTAAGCCAAACCGGCTAGGGCTGAACTTTCTTTTTTTAAAAAAATCTGTATTGTTGAGAGTATTACAGATGTCCCCCTTTTTGCCCCCATTGCCCCCCTCCACCCAGTTCCCACCCTGCTCCAGGCCTTCACCATCCTATTGTCTGTGTCCATAGGTAATGCATATATGCATGTAAGATCTTTGGTTAATCTCTTCCTGCCCCCACCCCCCTTCCCTCTGAGATTCGTCAGTCTGTTCCATGTTTCTATGCCTCTGGTTCTGTCATTCATCAGTTTATTTTATTTCTTGTTTATTTTGATTTTTAGATTCAATTGTTGATAGATATGTATTTATTGCCATTTTATTGTTCATATTTCTTCTTCTTCTTCTTCTTCTTCTTCTTCTTCTTCTTCTTCTTCTTCTTCTTCTTCTTCTTCTTCTTCTTTCTCCTCCTCCTCCTCCTTCTCCTTCTCCTTTTCCTTCTCGTCCTTCTCCTTCTCCTTCTCCTTCTCCTTCTCCTCCTCCTTCTCCTTCTCCTTCTCCTTCTCCTTCTCCTTCTCCTTCTCCTTCTCCTTCTCCTTCATCATCTTTGTTTTCTTAAAGAATACCCTTCAACATTTCCTGTAATTTTGGCTTGGTGGTGATGAACTCCTTTAGCTTTTCCTTGTCTGGGAAGCTCTTTATCTGACCTTCAATTCTAAATGATAGCTTTGCTGGGTAGAGTAATCTTGGTTGTAGGATCTTGCTTTTCATTGCTTTGAATATTTCTTGCCACTCCCTTCTGGCCTGCAAAGTTTCTGTTGAGAAACCGACTGAAAGATGTATGGGTGCTCCCTTGTAGGTAGCTAACTGCTTTTCTCTTGCTGCTTTTAAGATTCTCTCTTTGTCTTTAACCCTTTGCATTTTAATTATGTGTATTGGTGTGGGTCTCTTTGGGTTTCTCTTATTTGGGATTCTCTGTGCTTCCTGGACTTGTAAGTCTATTTCTTTCACCAGGTGGGGGAAGCTTTAGGTCATTATTTCTTCAAATAGGTTTTTACTATCTTGTTCTGTATATTAGTTGTAATTTTGATGTGGTGGTGAAAGGCAGTGAGTACCGGCGTTTACCTGCCATCTTGGTTCTCCCAATCTTTTATTCCATTGGGGAACTTTCAGGTTACATCTGTGCAGCAAGGAGAGCTGCCTAACTCAGCTCCTCCTGCTATCGAGTACACAGCCTCTACCACTATCATCACCACAATTTCTGTCCCTCCTAGGTTCTTCCACCCAATTGTGTCACTGCCTTTTCCCTTTTTTGGGTTCTTAGGTCTGAGATTGAAGGGGGAAGTGAAGTGGGATGATATTTTTGCCCACAACCATTCCAGGAAATAAGAATTATAGTGGTTTATTTCTTTCCTCTTTTCAACCTATCCAATCTACCCAAATAGCTCTCAGCCACCATCACCACATCCTAAAGCAAGGGACAGTAAAGAGGGAGGGCAAGAACACAGTCAGGCTTTCTGGGATGACTTCTGGCCTCATAGAGTCACAGAAGCAGAGCTAGAAGGGACGAACTCTCTCATTAGGAAGATGAAACCCCTGCCCTTGCCGGTGTAGCTCAATTAGTTGAACATTGTCCCATGCACTGAAAGGTCACCAGTTTGAATCCTAGTCAGGGCTGCAGGTTTGATCCCTGGTAGGGTCCCTGGTAGGGATATTTCTCTCATATCGATGTCCCTCCCTCTCCTTCTCCCTTCCTCTCTTTCTGAAATCAATAAGGACATATTTTTTAAAAAAGAAAAAAGATGAGACCCAGTATCTTGTGCTTCTCCCATTAATGCAGCACCTCCTCTTGGCAGACTTACCTGGTTTATCTTGGTTTTCTGCCCTTCCAACCTACTTGATCATAATCTGGACTCAGCCTTTATGCCCTCAGAAGCTGGTGAAGGCCATGATTGGGGGAAGAAGCTTGAACTCTGTAGGGGAGAGTCTCCTCCATCGAGAGAAACAGGTGTCATCACAGGCTTCTGACTCCTTTTCCTGGAGTTCTCACTGGCCTGTCATACAAAGGGGCTCCAAGAGGGGGCTGCCAGGAGGGAAAATCTTCTTAATACGACCAGAGGTCCCTCCCAGCCCAGGTTAAGATGGTGTATTGAACCCACACATCTACTTTTTCTACCTTCTGAAACCCACTAAAACTATTACAAGTAGATATTTTTTAAAAAGACACAAACTTATGAGGTCAGAGGGAACAAAAGAGACAATAGCAAAAAGAATTTTGGGAGCTGGAAAACAGATGGGTAAATGGTAATTGATTTAGCAGTCACAAGAAAATGGGAAAGCTAAGAACAGACCTACTTTCATGGTAAATACTAAAATTGGGGGAAAAAAAAAAAAAGGAATTGGCAGTCTTAGATACCTCTGGAATGGAGCAAGCCAAAAATCAGGAAAACTGGGTGAAAGGTGATTGGAAAGCAGTTAAAGTCCTAGTTCCTCTCTCACATCCTCATGCTGCTGGGCCCCTCTCCCACCAGGCAGAGGGCTGGAGATTTAGTCTGGAGGGGGTAAAACAGAGGGTCTCTGGGCTGGGGACACCAGGCACAGCTGAGAACAATGTCCCAGGTGAAGAACAGGGCCATTAAGTATTTGTTTACTGCAGGCTGAGATCCTCAGCTTTCTTTTCTGCTCACTTCCCAAGTCACTGGCAGCCACACGTCACCCCTCTTCCCTGGTACTCTGACCAGCCCTAAAGGAAAGAACTATGGAACTGGCATGGGTGTTTCCAATAAATGACCACCAAAGCTACCTACAGTGAATCTCTGAGTTGACAAGTCTGACTCCCACATTCAGGACATTCCGTAAACTTTACTCTTAATTAAGAGCCGACAGCTAATGATGATGTCTTAGGTTCCCTATAAACAGAGGCTGAGGTGGAGATTCAGGAGCAGGTGATTGGTTGAGAGTGGTTTCTCAGGAGAAGTCCTCCTTCCTACCCCACCACGTGTCTCACTTCTCTAAATCAGCAGTGGAAAGAGCTAAGAGCAAGGCTGTGGTCTCAGCTGGAGTCTAGCCTCAGTCTGATCCCACAGAGAGCCCTGAAGTGTGAACTGCGTCACAGAACTGATCTCACCTTAATGCAAGAGGGATTTTTGTGTGTTGTCCACATATTAATCATTGGCTGTGGGCTGCCAGGGAAGTGGCCATAACCTCCCAGACTAGGCAACTTCTGGCTGAAGTCAATTCTCTAGAGCAGTGATTTTCAACCAGTGTGCTGCACACTGGTGTGCAACACCTGACCAGTCAAGGGCACTAAACTTTTCCCCATTAGACTGTCAAATTTAAAAAATGACAACAGCCAATACAACAATAGCTCTCTGGTGTGAATGCCCTGTCTCTGAACCATCTAATCTAATAATAGACAAATATGCAAATTGACCGCACCTTCGCTACACCCACGCCATGCCCACCAACCAATCAGGACGAGTATGCAAATTACCCCAACAAAGATGGCGGCTAATTTGCATTTCAAGACAGCGTCGAAAGAAGCCAAGAGCTGCAGAAGGGAGTAAAGCTTCGAAGAAGCAAGCAAGCGGGGGGTGGGGGAGAGGAGAAGGGAGGAGCGAAGTCAGGGCCGGGGGCCAAGGGAAAAGCAGGCGGGCTGGAGGAGAAGGCTGGGCGGGCAACAAGGGCGGAGCGGAGGCGGGGTAGAGTGCAGCAGGAAATCCTATTGCAGGATTTTTCCTGCAACAGGAATGCTAGTAAATATATAGGTCATATGATAGAGTTGCATCTTATTGGTCATGTCACATAATAAGGTTGTGTCTGATTGGTTAATTCTTGGTACCAGAAATTCTTACATATAAGTATAGGTACCTGATTTTTTAAAAAGTCACTTTGGAGCAAAAGGAGTAGGCAATTACTATTACTATTATTATTATTTTGTAAATCAATCAAAATTATCCCTATTTTTGTCAGATTGGCCATTGTGCTGCAGAATTTTAGTAATTAGTTTAGTGTGCCATGAGATTTAAAAAGGTTGGAAATCACTGTTTTAGAGAAAGGGACAATTCTAATTCATTAACAACCAATATCCACAGCAGCTGGAGGTAGCCACAGGATACCAACAACATCTACTACAGATTACTAGACAGCTGAGGAAAACTGATAACATGGGAAACAGAGAACAAATAATAATAATAATAATAAAATCCCACACAAACTAAGAATCAAAGTAAACAGAAAAAAGCAACTTGGAAAATAGTCAAGACATTCTCAAGGATAAGAGATAATATTACACCTATGAAAAAAGAATAAGATGCTACCTTAGAAGAAAGAAAACAAAAATAAACTTTTAAAATCTGAGAAACAAACATGATAGCATAAATGAAAAAACTCAGATGGTCTGGGAAATAAAGTCTGGGTGATTTCCCAAAAAATAGACCCAAAAGCCAAAGCAATGAATAAAAAAATAAGAAAAGAGGAATGAAGGAGGAATAGTACAGAGGATTTAACATCTGATAACAGGCATTCCAGAATGAGGGGAGCAAATCATCCATGAAATAATTCAAGACAAATTTCTCAAACTAAAAAAACAAATTTCCAGGTTGAAAGGGCCCACCATGTATAACTAGTGAAATGGGTTAAAAATAGGTCCAACCAAGGTATGTATCTGTGAAATTTTAGAACCATAGGGACAAGAAGAACCCACAAGTTGAATTAAAACACAACAGCTATTACCAAGTCCCAAGAATCAGAATGGCTTCACACTTCACTGGAACTGTTCCAGCAACACTGGAAGGTAGAATACTAGAGTAATATCTTCAAAAATTTAAAGGAAAATTGTTTCCAATCTAGAATTCTATACCCACCCGCACTATCAATCAAGAGACAAGTAGAATAAAGACAATTTTAGATATGCACAATCTCAAGCTTCCTTTTCTAGGAAGTAACTGAAGTGTGTACTTTACCAAACTGAGGGAGTAAAGCAAAGAAAAAGATACAGGATACAGGAAGCAGAGGATCCAACACAGGCAGAAGTATGGGAATCCCCACAAGATTGATATAAGGTAAACTGAGGAGACTTGGAGAAGAGAGACTCAAGACACAGATATAATAAGGATTGTCGTCACCAAGATGATCACTGTCATTGTGCCATCTTCATAACAAATGTTTCTTACAGGCACAGATTTTGAGGTAAATTGGCTAAATGACAGAGATCCCACTTATTGTTAGAAAGAGCACTAGCCTAATACTGTTGAGGTTTGGTATCCAGTCCAGGCTTTGTCTTGAAGTAGCTGTGGGACCTGGGAAAGTATCTTTCCCTTCCTGGACCTCAGGATCACCCTCTGTACATGTGAAGGATAGACAAAGTGAATTCTATGTGTTTTTAAGGCTATCTGTACTTACATGAAATTTGTTCTTCATGATACACAGTTCTATGGGTTTTAAAAATTGTAGAGTCATGTAACCACCTCCACAATCATGCTACAGAACAGTTCCATTACGCTAAAAAAAAAATGCTCTCATGCTACTCCTTTCTAGTCAACCCCCAAGCCCCTGGAAACCACTGATCTATTTTTTTATCCTAATAGTTTTACCTTTTCTACAATGTTATATAAATGGAATCATGCAGTATGAAGCATTTTGAGTCTGGCTTCTTTCATTTAACACAATGCATCTAGTTTGAGACACTGATCAGCAATTACCTTATTTTTAGTTATCGCCCAAAGCAGATTCTGATACAATTCAAATGCAAGTAGTTGATGTGAGAGGTGATCCCAGGAAGCACCAATTAGGGGAATTAAGAGGTGAGACAGGGAAAGGAAGGAAGCCAATACAATTTCTATTGTGTATTTCATTCTGTGTTGATGTCAGTCAGCTGTCAGCTGAGTTTCTAGGAGGCTTTCAGAAATCCAAAGCACTGGCGGATGACGTCTTGTCTGCATCATCACTGTCCACCTCAGCATCATAGGATATGTGCTCTTTTGACCTTGTTTTTGGTGATCAGTTCACAAGAGTCCTTTCTAGCACAACTCTCATCCTTGACTGCATGATTCCTTGGGGGCTGGATATCTCAGCCCACTCCTGTGCCCCTCTTGACTCATAGTGTATTCTAAGGTTCTAGATGGGTCAAGGGAACGTGGTGATTTATCCAGGATATTCCAGATTTTTCTGGGCTATTCACAGATGTACTCAACTCATTCTATTACTTCCATACTTTGCTGGATTTGGGGAACCCTGACAGGGTTGGCTCAACTTCCCAGGTGCACACAGCCATCTTTGTTGAGCAGTCTTTTGTTGTTGTTATTGTTGTTGTTGTTGTTGTTGTTGGGTGTCTTATTGCCACCCCGAACCCTACCCAGGGTTCTTTCTGCCCTTGTAGTTTCCACACCATTATCAGGAAGAAGGCAAGATGTAGAGCTTCTTTTCTCAGACAACCACCATCATGTAACTCTCCTCACTACCTAGTTTATAAATTTATTCCAGTGTAGGTGTGCGTGAGTGCTTGCTCTCAAATCAAACATATTCTCTCAGTCATATTGTATTGTCTGCACATACATTCCTCTAGTTTTATTTCTTAGTGGACTTTCTTTAAAATTAACTTTTAATTTTGAAATAATTGGAGATTCAGATGAAGTTGTAACAATATAGAAAAATTTTTGTATCCTTCACCCAGTTTCCCCCACGGATTACATCTTACATAACTATAGCACAATATCAGAGCTAGGAAATTGACATTGATCCAATATACCAATCTTACTCAGTTTTCTCCAGTTTTACAGGTATGTTTTGTATTTAGTTTTATGTAATTTGTCATATAAGTAGATTCATATAATCACCACCATAGTTGATATATAGAACAGTTAGATCATCACAAGGATCCCTTGTGCTACTTTTTTATTTTATTATTTTTATTTTTTAAAATATATTTTTATTGAATTCAGAGAGGAATGGAGGAGAGAGAGAGAGGCATAGAAACATCACTGATGAGTGAGAATCATTGATTGGCTGCCTCCTGCAACCCCCACACTGGGGACTGAGCCCGCAACCGAGGCATGTGCCCCTGACTGGAATTGAACCTGGGACCCTTCAGTCCACAGGCAACACTCTTCCCACTGAGCCAAACTGGCTAGGGCATGTGCTGCTTTTTTATAATCACACCCATCTCACTCAATCCCCTCTCCCACAGGCTGTCTGTCCCTAACTGCTGGTAACTATTAATTAGATTCTCCATGTATATAATTCTGTCATTTCAATAATGTTATATAAAGGAAACAATACAGTATTTAAACTTTGGGATTCACTTTATTTACACAACATAATTCCCTGGAGATTCATCCAAGTTGTTGCATGTATCAGTAGTTTGTTCCTTTTCATTGCTGAGTAGTATTCCATGGTATGGATGTCCCATATTTTATTTAACCATACACCCATTAAAAGACATCTGGATTGTTCCCAGTTTTTACTATGATGCATTGTCAAAACAACACAATAGTGATGAACATTTGTGTACAGGCTTTTGTGAAAATATAATTTCTCTGGGATAAATGACCAGGAATACAATCATTGCTGAATCACATGGAACTTGCATGTTTCGTTTTATAAGAAAATGCCAAATTGTTTTTTACAGTGCCTGTACCATTTTTATTCCCACCAGCAGTGTATGATTGATCCAGATACTCTGCATTCTTCCCAGTATTTGTCATTGTCAAAACTTTTAATTTTATCTTTTCTGATAGGTGTGTTGTGATATCTCATTGTAGTTTTACTTTGCATATACTTATATGACCTCTGTATATCCTCTTCGGTGAAATGTTTGATCAGACCTTTTGCCCATTTTTTTTTTTAGTTTATTTTTAAAATTCATTTTTTATGTTGTAATAGAATTTTATTTTATTTTTTAAACTTATCATTATTATCTTTTTAAAAAAATTTACCTTTATTATTGAAAGTATTACAGATGTTCCCTTTGTTTGTTAGTGTTTTTTTCCCCCCATTGACCCCCTCTACTCTGTACCTGCCTCTCCCAGCCTTCACTACTCTATTGTCTATGTCCATGGGTTATGCATATATGCATATAAATACCCCCGGTTAATCACTCCCCTCCCATCCCCCCACCAACCCCCACCTTTCCTCCGAAATTTATAAATCTGTTCCATGCTTCTGTCTCTGGTTCTATTTTATTCACCAGATTATTTTTCTAATTGAATTGTTTGTGTGTGGTTTTTTTTTTTTACTGTTGAGTTTTGAGAGTTTTTTGTGTATTCAACCTAGTCTTTTGTTGGATATGTGGTTTAAAAATATTTTCTCCCAATCTGTGGCTTTTCTTTTCATCCTCATAAATGGTCTTTCACACAGCAAAATATTTTAATTTTAATGAAGTCCAATTTATCAAAAAAATGTTTTATGGGTTGTGTTTTGGGTGTTAAATTTAAGAACTCTTTATCTAGCCTTAGATCCTGACAATTTTCTCTTTTAAAAAAATATATATTTTATTGATTTTTTACAGAGAGAAAGGGAGAGGGATAGAGAGTTAGAAACCTCGATGAGAGAGAAACATCGATCAGCTGCCTCCTGCACACCTCCTAGTGGGGATGTGCCTGCAACCAAGGTACATGCCCTTGACCGGAATCGAACCTGGGACCTTTCACAGGGTGACACTCTATCCACTGAGCCAAACCGGCTAGGGCTGACAATTTTCTCTTAAGTATTTTTTTTCTGAAATTTAACATTTTACATGTAAGTCTCATTTTGAATGAATTTTTATTACAATATGATATTTAGGTTGAAGGTTTTTTGTTTGTTTGTTTTTTGCCTTTGGATGCCCAACTGTTCCAGCACCAGTTGCTTTTGGACCTTTATAAATAATCAGTTGGGCATATTTGTGTGGATCTATTTCTGGGTTCTCTATTCTATTGATCTATGTGTCTACCCTTTGCCAATACCACAAAGTCTTGATTACTGTAGCTACATAATAACTCTTTAAATTGAGTAGACCGATTCCCTTACTTTTCTTCTTCTTTTTTTATATATTTGTTTTATCTATTCTAGGACTTGGGCCTTGCCATGCAAATTTTATTTTATTTTTCCCAGCTTTATTGAGATATAATTGACATATATCATTGTACAAGTTTAAGGTATAAATCAGTGATATTAAATCTGCATAAATTACAAAATGATTACCACAATAAGGTTAGTTAACACATCCATCACTTCACATAGTTATAATTTTTTTGTATGTGTGAATTTTTATTTTATTATATATAATTTTTATTTTATATAAAATTTTTTATTAATAAATATATATATATATCTTAGAGAAGGAGGGAGAGGGAGAGAGAGAGAGAAACATCAGTGATAAGAATCATTGATTGGTTGCCTCCTGCATGCCTCCTATTGGGGATTGAACCCGCAACCTGAGCATGTGCCCTTGACCAGAATCAAACTCGGGATCCTTCAGTCTGCAGGCCAATGCTCTATCCACTGGGCCAAACCGGCTAGGGCTGTATGTATGAACTTTTAAAGTATACTCTCTCAGCAACTTCCAAATATACAATATATTATTGTTAACTATAATATAGTATTGTTAACTTATAATAACCATAAGTCACCATATTGTACATTACATCTCCAAACTTATTCATCATTTATGTCTCTTTCTTTCTTTCTTTCTTCTTCTTCTTCTTTTCTTCTTCTTCTTCTTCTTTTTTTTTTTTTTGGTATAGTCTTTGTCTGGTTTTGGTATTAGGGTAATATTGACCTCATAAAATGAGTTGGAAAATGTTCCCACTTCTATTTTCTGGAAGAGATTGTGTAACATTTGGTGTTAATTCTTCTTTAAGTGTTGGTTAGAATTCCCATCTGGACTTGGAGATTTTTTTTAGGAGCTTTTAAATTATAGATTCAATATCTTTAATGGTTATGGGATTACTCAAATTATCTATTTCATCTTGGTTAAAATTTGGTACTTTAAAATTGGTCCATTTCTTTTAAGTTGTCAAATTTTGGAGCATAAAGTTTTTCATAGTATTCTCTTATCCTTCTAATGGCTTTAGAAATGAAGTGATATCCTGTTTTATTCCTGATATTGGTTATATTTGTCTTCTCCCTTCTTATCTTAATCAGTCTTGCTAAAAGTTTATAAACTTTATTAAAATTTTCAAAGAACTAGCTTCCTGTTTAAATGATTTTCTCTATTGTCCTCTCATTTTCAATTTCACTGATTTTTGCTCTTTATTATTTCATTTCTTCAGCTTGACTTGGGTTTGTTTTGCTCTCCTTTTTCTAGTTTTTTGAAGTAGGAGCTTAAATTATTGATTTGAGACTTTTTCTCTTTCCTAAGATAAGCATTTAGCACTTTAAATTTTCCTTTGAGCACTGCTTTATTTACATCCCAGCAATTTAGATATGTTGTATTTTAATTTAGGTCAACATATTTTAAAAATTTCTCTTGAGACTTCTTTGATGATGGATTATTGAGATGTGTGTTTAGTTTTTAAATTTGAGAGATTTTCATGTTTTCTTTCCATTATTGACTTCAAGGGTACAATTATATAATACATCATCTGTATATTGTATTGTGTGTTCACCATCTAAAGTCAAGTCTCTTTCTGTCACAATTTATCCTCCCTTTATCCTCTTCTCTCTCTCCCCACCCTCATTTCCCTCTTGTAACCATCATACTGTCTATGTTAATTATTTTAAATTAGTTGAGGTTTGTTTTATGGCCCAGAATTTGGTTTACTGTATCTTGGTGAGCATTCTATGAGTTCTTGAAAAGAATGTGTGTTCTGCTACAGGTAGGTGCAGTATTTTTTAAAAAATATATTTTTATTGATTTCAGATAGAGGAAGGGAAAGGAAGAGAGAGATAGAAACATCAATAGTGAGAATCATTGATCAGCTGCCTCCTGCACACCCCACACTGGGGATGGAGCCTGCAACCTGGGCATGTGCCCTGACTGAGAATCGAACTGTGACCTCCTGGTTCATAGGTCAAAGCTCAATCACTGAGCCACACCGGCCAGGCAGCAGTATTTTTTATATGCCAATTATATCCTGTTGTTGATGGTGTTGTTCAGTTCTACATCTTGTTGATTCTTTGATAGTTTTATTATTTCCTGTGAATAGGAAGTCTCCACTTATAATTGTGGATTTGTCTATTTTTCCTTTCAACTCTGTTAGTTTTTGCATCATATACTTTGAAGCTCTTTTTGATGTATACACATTTAGGATTCTCATGCTTTTCTGGTAGATGGATCTTTTGATCCTTATGTAATGTAGCTCTTTGTCTCTAACAGGAAAAATTATTACTCCTTTTACAGATGAGGAAACTGAGGTGCAAAAGAACTTAAAATTAAGTCTAAAAATAAGGGAAGTAGAAAATCATCATTAAGCAAACCTTTTTAACAATTACAGGCAAGATCCACTCATGGTTGCTAAAATTAGTGGGAGAAAATGTGATGAGAAACAAAACGTGATGAGAAACAAAACCTCGAAGTATCTCCCCAGCATATTTATTAATTATAAAGGAAAAACATAAAAGTGGAGAAACCTGGCACACACCACTTTAACCAAGGGTTCAAAGTTAAGATCACTAGTAGTAACCCTTATTGACATTATGTACATCCTGATGTGATGCACTGAGAAGGGTACAATATTGCTTCTCTCATCAATCTAATCATGATAAAACCCCAGACAAACCCAAATAGAGAGGCAGCCTACAAAATCCTGTATGGATTAGAACCCAGAGCCCATATTCTTTCCAGTCTAGTCAGGAAAGGTATGAAGACCACAGGTGGGGGACACTGCTGACTGGTTAGGCACATACCTTACTGCTTGAGTAGTCTTCAGTGTGCTCCGTGACTAGAATGCATATTTCTTTGCCTGAGGGCTTTCTCCAAAGCATGAAGGTGGTTTTGTTTGTGCTGGCCAGAGACCAGAACACTCTCTCACCACCTCCAGGCAGCCCTCTACCAACGACTGATGGGAGTAGGCATAGAAACACCCCAGCTCCCTTTCCCGTTGCGGGTGGGGGGAGGGTGGGGATAATACTGAGGCATGCTCTACATTGGCTCTCAGAGTTCCTTTGTGGATTGAGCTCTCGTTGCCTACACTGGTAACTTGGCAATAACGCACTTTTATTGGCTGCCTTCCCTTCTTTGTCTCACTCCCCTACCAGTGTTTCCTGGCATCACCCTTCAATTAAACAACTCGCATCAAATTTCTCGTTTCAAAGTCCGCTTCTGGGGGGACCTAAACTATGGCAGCTGTTAAAGGGCACCATTATCCTTCAGTCACAGACAGACTGCAACCAGCAAAGGCATTATGCGTGGGCAGCACCAGACAGGGCTGCCATGAACAGCTACTGGAGTTGTAGAGTCGATGCCTATATTATTTTCCTATCGCTGCTGTAACAAATGAGCTTAAAACCACACAAATGTGTTACCATACAGTTTTGGAGGTCAGAAGTCCCAAATGGGATTCACTGTGCTAAAATCGAGGGGTTGGCAGCTCCGTGTTCCTTCTGGAGGCTTTGTTGAGGAGACCTGTTTCCTGGCCTTTTCAACTTCTCGAGGCTTCTTGCATTCCTTGGCTTTTGGTCCCTTTCTCCACCTTCAAAGTCAGCAGTGTAACACCTTTACATTTCCCTCTCTCTCCTCTGTTTCTATCATTACATCTTCTCTGACTTTCCTGCCTCCCTCTTTCTTTATAAGGAACCTTGTGACTATATCAAACCCACCTGGATAACCCAGGAATAGCTCCCCAACTCAAAATCCTTAATTAAAAAAAAAAAGATCTTAAAAATTGGTTTTGAGGAAGAGAGAGGAAGGGATAGGGAGAGAGAGAAAAGAGAGGGAAACATCTATCAGCTGCCTGCTGCACGCCCCCTAACAGGGATCTAGCCTGAAACCTGGGCATGTGCTCTGATCAGGAACTAAACCCGAAACCCCTTGGCTTATGGGACCACACCCATCCAATTGAGCCACAAAGGCCAGGGCTCAAAATCCTTAATTTAATCTTATCACAGAGACCCTTATGCCATATAAGGCAACATATTCACAGGTCCTAAGGATTAGGACATGGACTGGGGCCATTATTCTGCTTACCACAGTGCCCACAGATAAAGGTCCAGAATACAGGGGCTTGATGTGAGGGTGATCTGGCTGCGACATCTACCACCCCATTGATTGCCAGGTTGATTTGACTGATCTGGCTGGCTAGGGGGGTGTCCCCCTCCTCCTTCACTGATCCATGTGCGTCCCTCCCAAAGCTGTGTGCTGGAAGAGGAGAAGACCAGTCAAGGGTATACGAGTAGCTGTACTCCCCTGCTAGAACCTCCAAACAAGCTCTCAGGATAAAGGGGCTGTGAGTTGGCAACACCTGTCTAGAGTAAGCCAGTACTTTGTGGTAAAGGGAAGGTGACAAAAGGGGCTATCATATAGAATGAAGAAATGGACAGAGGAAACCCTATTTCAGTGAAAAAAATGTTATACATATTTTGTGTGCATGTATAGTGTATGTGTACGTGTGTATATGTGCCTGTATGTGTGTGTGTGTGTGTGTGTGTGTGTGTCTGGGGGCGGGAGATGAAGGAAGTGAGATGAGGGTAATAATGACAAGGCCTGGAAGGAACAGGAGGAACAGTGAGCAGACGGGTAGGGTGGGTCCACCGGTGAGGAAGTGGCCCTGTCTGAGGTGGGGCTGCAGAGAGGCAGGGTGAGGGTGGAGTCCATGGATTTTCCAGAGAGAATTTTAAAGGCTGCCAGGAATGCACGAGAGATAAAAATAGAGGAAGGGAGTGTGGCCTGGAGGGTGGGTGGAGCCTTCTCACAGTGTCTAGAATTGCAGGGAGAGAGGAGGAGGCAGGGCTCTGAGACCAGGGAGGAGAAAAGAAAGAGAAACTGGGTCTGTTATGGGAAATGGGGCCCTGGTTTTGTACTTAGAAGTGCCTGTATGTGATCACTATAAGCATAGGGTTGGTAGCAGGCTGGGGAAGAATGATATATTTGCAACTTCTATAAAGGCTTTCCATGAATTCATGTAATTAACACTGAGCTGCTGCCAGGTACTGGGCAAAGTTCTCTGCTGGAGATACAAACAGTGGGCAAACAAGCGGAGTGAATGGTGTCAGAGAATCAGGTGTGATAGAAAAAAAAAGACAGGGATATAAAGGAACAAGTGCGTGAGTAGATGAGGCAGAAAAGACTTTTCTTGGCAGGGGATAATGGATCTTTGTCACCTGCTGAGAGAGGCTTGCCCGGCTCTTACCTTCCAGCCCACCTGGCCAGGGGAGCAGCTTTGAAGCATATATTCCCCACTCTCCTCCTCCTTGGAGCTTCTCTATTCTTCATTCCTCCTCCTCTGTTCCCCACCTCCTTGCCAATAAACCCTCTCCCAGTCTCCCTTTCTTACCAGAACGTGAACCTGGCCTTGAGCGGTTCTGCCTGGGCACTGGCCGCTGGTGTGTGAATTCTTGACTTCGTGCAGGAAAAATTTCACAACAGCAGTCCAGGTGAATTTTAGAGGATGTTTGCTAAAGCTGGGGGCAGTGAAACAAGGAAGGGCTGGGGAAAGGAGCCTAGGCTGGCCTGCTCTGGCTCATTACGAAGTCAGAGAAGAGGGCGTCTTGGGGACAGGCTTAAGGGGTTTGCCTGGGATGAACTGCCACTGCCCGTTGCTGCCCTGGTTGCAAGCCTTATGGGGTCCCTTGGAGTTTAGGAGATGCATGCCTATGGGGGAAGAGGAGAGGGGAGAGAAAGACCTGGATGTGCTCCTGGGAGGGAGAGCAGGAGCTGGGTCCTTGGTCTTGAGGCTTTTATCTCTCTCTTGCAGGCAGGAATCTTAGGGAAGATCTCAGGGGAGGGTTTCAGCAGAATATTCATCAGTTTTCTAGGTGTGCTCCTTCAGGCTCATGATCTCCACTGATTGGTCAGGGTCAGGGCAGAGGCTCGTTAGTCATTGCAGCTGGTCCTGGTGTCGCCCACTTGGTTTTGATGCTTTTCTGGGTCTGGAGCTGAAATACAACGGATGTTATCTCTAGGGAGGTGACCTTCTGCATCTGCTGTAAATTGCTCTGTCAGTTTGTTCAGCTGTCTGTCTGTTTCCCTAGTCCACTTGCCCTGGCTTACTGGCCTGTCTCACCTTTGTCCTGAAACTTGGGAGGGCCAGCGCTGGAGGAGACAGTGACTGTGGCTTCCTTCTATTACTTCCTTCTTTCTACCCTTTGCATCCTTCCATAGTCATTAGGACTGACAAATAGTACTTTACTATGCTCTGCCCCCAGCCTCTACAGAAAAGTTAGCATCTTAGACAGGGGACCATTGGTCACACTCACAGAAAGACACACCTTTGGAGAGAGCATTGCCCTGCTGAGAGCTTGGTTTCAGACTTCTAGCTTCCAGAACTAAGGTGCATGGGGAAGGAAGGAAAAAGCAGTGAAGGAGACAGCTCAGAGAGAATCAGAGAAAACTGTGGAGCCCTCACTCAGAAAGCTGCAGGAAGACATGGGGGGTGGGCAGCTGTTTTGTGGACTGCTGCACAGTGGCCATTGTCCCACTCTGAACCCAGCCTGATGTCTGGGTCTGGCATTCCAGGACAGAGGGAATAGACTCCTGTTTCATTGGTGGATTTTGTCTCAGCCCCAGCTTTTGAGTAGTAGGTGCTGAAAGATCCCGTCCCCTCCATTCCATCTGTCTATCTCTTTGTTTGGCCTTCCCTACTCTCTTTTGCTCCCCACAACTGCCTCTTCCTGTCTCTTCTCTAGCCTCCCTCCTCCTTGGGTCCCCACTGCAAGGAGGACCCACGGTGTAGAGGCCCAGATGGGAAGGCAGCCTGGAGCAGAGAAAGCTCTGGGGACCAAGAGTGGGGCAGGGCCAAGGGTGCTACTCTTTGCTCCCTGCTTTGGACTGAAAAGCTCCCATGTGTCTTATGAAGGGCAGGCAGCCAAAGGCCCTGGGAGAAGGTAGACTTATTTCCTTATAAATTATGTGGTTATGAAGGCGGGAGTTTCACATGTGGCTTTTTGCATAACCAGGTTGTCAGGTAGGTAGCGCATTAGAGGGCTCATAAAGTCTTCAGCTGCGCTGACTCACAGCATGAGACATCAGGAGGTGAGCCGGCAGGGATGGAGCTCTGAGGAGGAACCTGCCTATGTGGTGTCAGCCGGGATACTCTTTGGGGCCCAAGTGTCACAACCTGGGCTTTAGAGTCTGAGTTCAAGTCTTGACCCCACGCCCTTGCCAGCTGTGTGAGCTTGGGCAAGTTACTAACCCTCCCTGAGCTTTTGTTTACACATTAGGGCAATGGTGATGGTTTCAAGGTGGAGGATTGGCCTGGGGAAGTGCAGCTGACTACTCTGACAGATCCTTGAGGAGGGCAGTCCATGGGTGTGGCCACCAATTTCCAGAAACTAATCCTTGGATTTCTCTCAGAAATTTAGAGGTTGGCACTTCGGCAAACTGTAGGACAGTATCTAGTGAACTCTCTGTATTGGTTTCTTTAAAAAAATATATTTTATTGATTTCAGAGAGAAAGGGAGAGGGAGAGAGAGATAGAAACATCAATGATGAGAGAATCATTGATCGCCTGTGATCCTGCACACCCCATATTGGGGGTCGAGCCTGTAACCTGGGCATGTGCCCTGACTGGGAATTGAACCGTGATCTCCTGGTTCATATGTCATTCAATCACTGAACCATGCCGGCCAGGCTGTATCGGTTTCCTAGGACTGTCATAACAAAGTACCACAAACTAGGTTGCTTAAAGCAACATAAATTATTCTCACAGTCTTGGAAGCTAGAAGTCTGAAATGAAGGTGTCAGCTGGTATATGCTCTCTCTAAGGGTGTGTCTTTCTATTGGGGGCTGCCATTGCCTCCTGCCAAAGTGCTAACTTTTCTGTAGAGGCCAGAGGCAGTGCGCGATAATGCATTTGTCAGTTCTCATTGCAGGAAGAAAGGAGGGAACATTATGAAGCCTAGGCTAATTGGAGAGGATATTTGGGGGTCCTCATATCCCCTCCTGACCCCTTGAAATAGCCCAGGGTCCTTAGGATCCTGGTGAGATCACCAGGAGTGGATGGAAACAATGAATTCTGGCAAGTGCTGCTCCCTTTATTAATTTAATTTATTTCTTTATTGGTTTCAGAGAGAAAGGGAGATGGGGAGAGAGACGGAAACATCAATAATGAGAGAGAATCATTGATTGGCTGCCACCTGTTCACCCCACACTGGGGATTGAGCCCACAACCCAGGCATGTGCCCTGACTGGAATTGAACTGTGACCTCCTGGTTCATAAGTTGATGCTCAACCACAGAGCCACACTGGCCAGGCAAGTGCTGCTCCCTTTAGATCTCCCTCTCCCTTTTCTGAGGACTCATGCCTCCCCCATGTCTCTGAGGGGTGAGGTGAGCAGAAGCTGGAGGCAGGGCTGGTGGAGATGCCTGGGGAGTGGTGTGCCTGCCTGAAGAGGTTGCTTGGGGAAATGATGCAGTGGATGCCAAGCAGGGCAGAGAGTAGAGTGCCTCTATCTTGATTTCCAAGAATTCAAGAGTGTCTTGAAATTCCAACAAATATGATTGCATGTCGATAGGGACATGCCCTTGGGATAGTGTCATTGAGCCCTGAACTGCCTACCTCCTGCTCTCCTTTTTATCTGTATTTGTGTGTGTGTGTGTGTGTGTGTGTGTGTGTGTGTGTGTGTGTGTGTGTGAGAGAGAGAGAGAGAGAGAGGGGGGGGGGGGAGAGAGAGAGAGAGAGAGAGAGAGAGAGAGAGAGAGAGAGAGAGAGAGAGAGAGAGAGAGAGAGATTGAGATTGATTTTAAAGAGTTGACTCACAATTATAGAAGCTGGTAAGTACAAAGTCTACAGAGTGAGCCACCACCAGGCTGGAGACTCAAAGAAGAGCTAATGTTATAACAGAATTTGCTTGCAGAATTTCCTTTTGCTTGGGGGAGGTCAGGCTCTTTCTCTAGTCAGGCCTTCAACTGATTAAATGAGGCCTACCCACAGTAAAGAGAACCATCTGCTTCACACAAAGTCCACTGACTTGAATGTACTCTCATCCAAGAACACCCTCACAGCAATACTATCCAGAATAACGTTTGACCAAATGTCTGGGCACCCATGGCCCAGCCAAGTTGACCCACAGAATTAACCTCCTCACTAAAATGACTTCAACAAGCGATAGGACTGGTAGCTTCCCATCACTGAGGACTTACCTTACGTTAGGGGCCTTAGGCTCACTTCCCAACACACCTGTGTGGTAAGTTTTCTGCTCATTTTTTAACAGCATAGTAAGAAGCTAGGAAAATTCCAGGGCCAGTGGAATAGGGAAACCAAGACAAGAAAGTTAAATAAGGCCAAACAGTTTGGGCAGCTTGCAGCCAGTTTGCAGCAGGACCGTATCTTCCCCAACCAATTTACAGAGGAGTCAACGGGATCTTGCCCAGTGTCATCGCTGATGTTAGTGCCCTACCTGGTCTCTTTTCCCAGGTGCTGCGGTGTGGTAGCTAAAAGCTGATGCCCTTGTCTAGCACCTTCTGGGAACTTATTTCCCCCCTCTATTACCCCTCACCCCCTGTTCTCCAGGGGTGGACGATGACTGATTGATACAGAGGGATGAGAGCCTGGCCTGCTTACCTCAAGGGAGAGCTCCGTCAGGGATCCAGGCTGAGGTCAGACTTCACTGAGGTCAGACTTGACATCCTTGGAGAGCATCTTCCCCTGCCCTGTCCTGCTTCCTTCCCTCCCTTCTCCTCAGACAATTTCCTCAGGAAATCGTGTGTACATGAGTCCCCATCTCTGATTCTAGAGAATGTGATCTAAGACATTGGTTAGTGAGGAATTTAAAGGCAGGTCTTGCTGACTTCAAGGTCAGCCTGATGACCCCATGCAATGTCCAGAGCTTGGTGGCTTTGTCACCCTCTTCCTCACTTGTGCACCCCTTGCTGCTGCCTAATTTCACAAAGCCAGGCACCAGCAACAAGCTGCCCTGTTAGGTATCTCCACAGGGGCAGGGAGGGGCAAGTTAAAGTGTGTGCTTGTGGGTAGAGAGGCCATGGGTCTGAGAGTCTCATCCCCCAGGCTCCTCAGAGCACTGTTGCTGGCTTTCAGGAGCAGGAGGCCAGATGTGCTGCAACAGGAATGTATTCAAAGTCCTGAGCTGCAGCTTGGGAGAGAGCGTGAGCCAAACCCCACAGGCTGGCCGCCTGGTCAGCAGGCTCCAGGCCTAGGCTGTGGTCTGAAGCCCCCATTCACAGCCCCCCTGCCTGTGGGACTGCTGAGTCACCACCCTGGGAGGGCCTCTGCTGGATTTTTCCATAACTTGGAGGTTTGGATGTGTCCCAGTCATGCCTGCTCCAGTTAGAATTTCTCCTCTGCTTTCCCAGGCAGCCTCCAGCCCTCTCTGAGAGATAACAGCTCAAGGACAGTAAATGTGTGAGAACTAGTATCCCCCTCTACCACTCCCCCTCTCCCGTGGGGATGAGAGAGTCTGGACCCGAGCAGGTGGAGTCAAAGCCTGGCAGAGGGGGATACTAGTTCTCACACATTTGGAATGGCTGTGTGTGTGTGTGTGTGTGTGTGTGTGTGTGTGTGTGTGTGTGGCTGGGGATGGGGGAAGGGCCCCAGAGAGCCTCTACTCCATCTGACTGGAGAAGACAACACAGACCTCTCTTAACAAAAAGAGGAGTGTTGGGCTGTTCTCTTTGGTTAAAGACCTTTACTACTGTCTTCTCTATGAAAGAATATAGTGCGGGGACTTTGGTGTCAGGTAGACCTGATTAAAAACCGCTGTTTTGTGCCCTGGCCGGTATGAATCAATGGTTGGCATGCCAGTCTGCACACCAAAGGGTTGAAGGATTGATTCCTGGTCAAGGGCACATACCTGGGTTGTGGGTTCACTCCCCAGCTCCCGTCGGACATGTGCAGGAGGCAACCAGTCAATATGTCTCTCTCACATCCATGTTTCTCTCCCTCTCTTTCTCCCCTTCCATCCTTCTTTCCCTTCCTTCCACTCTCTCTGAAAAAGCAATGGGAAAAATATCCTCTGGTGAGGATTAACAAAACAAAAAAACAAACACACACACAAAAATCTCTGTTCTGTGAGGCTGGGAAAGTCACTTAATATTTCAGAGCCTTGCCCTAGCCAGTTTGGCTTCATGGATAGAGCGTTGGCCTGTGGACTGAAGGGTCCAGGGTTCGACTCTGATCAAGGGCACATGCCCAGGTTATGGGCTCAATCCCCAGTAGGGGGCGTGCAGGAGGCAGCCTATCAATGATTCTCTCTCATCATGGATATTTCTATCTCCCTTTCCCTCTCTGAAATCAATAAAAATATATTTAAAAAAATATTTCAGAGCCTTAGTTTCCTCATCCAGAAAATTGCTGGCCATGCTTAGTGCACAGGCTTGCTGACTGGTATGAAGCAAGTCAGACAAAGGAAGTAGCTCAGCCAGAGGCAGAGAGAGCCTTGGTGAACTAGGAATGTTAAAGAAAAATTTAGCCAACTTCCCCTCGAAGGAGCTAATTTACTTCTAGAGCCAGAGTGGTGGACATAAACCATTGCTTACTCATTCCAGTGCTCAAGGCAGACATCAGACATCACTACTTATATCTGCATACTCCAACCCTGGATAGAGCCTCCAGATAGCTTCTACTAAATGATTAGAGGTGGCATTCAAGCTAGAACCACATCCCTCCCCTCAGGTCAACATGGCCTTGACAGTCATCATGGAGGAGTCCCTGAGTCTGTGAAGAGGGATTTAAAGGAGAGAAAATTTGCCTTTACGGTGTCTCTAGCTTGAATACTTGGGAATAGGATGGTTTCTGATCGAGCAGCCCAAAGGGTCTCATTTTCAGGCAGTCTGAGCTGCTGAGCAGAGGTCAGGCTTGGTGTGACCCTTACAGATGATCACTAACTAGTGTGGCATGGCTGGCCTTACCAGAGGTGGACTCTTAGTCTGCTTCTCCACAGGAGCACATCCTGAGCCAAAGATTTAGTGCAAGAAGCTTATTTGTGAAGTTGTCCCAAGATCTCTAGTAGGAGATTCAGTAAATGAGATGAGGGAGAGAAGGAAGCCTATGCAAGATGCATTTCTGCCACTGTGGGTGACTGGAGCTTAATCCTGCTCAGGAAATCTGGGAGACGGTGCAGAGCACGCAGCTGAGTTAAGGCATCTGAGGGGCGAGGGAGCTGATGTAGTTATACACCAACTCCCATCAGTTATTAGTTGAGGTTCTACTGGGGCAGTATATAACTCCCTGATTACAGATAAACAGAATGGGATCAAGTGGCCAAAGAAAGCTCTCAGGCAAAAGAAATCACAGGTACTGGTGGTTGGAAGTGGTAAAATCCAAAAGCAGTATCAGCTATCCATGTGGTTCCCAAACTGAATCTTTTTATTGAAAGTCAGGGCAGCCTCATCTTTCCCAGTGTGGAGTTCTCTTTATAAGGCCAGCAGCCTCACCCTGCCTCGCCCCTAGGGGCTTAGGGTGTGTAGTCCCTGTTCTAGGCAGAATGATCGGAAACCTAATGTTTAAAATAGTAAACACTTATTTCATACTTGCTATTGTAATTGCTTTATAAGCATGATCTCATTTAATGTTCACAACCCTGTGAATATCATCTCTGAAGTTCAGAGAGATTAAGTAGTTTGCCTAAGATCACAGCGACAGAGTCATAGACTGTTTATGTCCCTCCAAAATTCATATGTTGAAATCCTAACCCCCATGTGATGGTATGAGGAGACAGGGTCTTTGGGGGTAATTAGCTCATTAGGAGGAGCCCACATGAATGGGATTAGTGACTTTATAAGAAAAGACACAAGAGAAATTGCTTCCTCTTCTTGCTCTCCACCTTGTGAGGACACAGCAAGAAGATGACCATCTGCAAACCAGGAAGTAGGCCCTCAGCAGACTCCAGATCTGCAGGCACCTTGATCTTGGACTTCCCAGCCTCCAGAAATGTGATAAAGGAATGTATGTTGTTTAAGCCACCCTGTCTGTGGTAATTTGTTATAGCAGCCTGAACTAAGACAGTTCCTACCCAGGTATGCCTGCTGTCACTGTTGTGGCAGAATGCACGGGAGAATGATCAGCCAGCACTCTGAGGGAGGAAAGTTTAACCTTTATTTTGCAGATCTGCTAGTCTGGGGGAATTCCGGATCCAAAGCCTGAACTGAACTCTGACCTATATATCTCCTCCTGTGGTGGGTCCCTAAGAGTCCCCGCAGCTCCACCCAAGTCAGTTTTGGCGAGGCCTTGGGGTTAGGCTCTGTAGCTCTGCCCAAGTCAGTCAGAGCAGGGAAGTAAGACTACAGTTTTAACCAGATACTGAACTAGGTTGCAAGCCCCTCCCCCCATTTTCTTTTTCATTACTACCATTAGTCACAACTGTCACAGACATCACTAATTCATCACCAGTCTCTTTCAGACAAGGACTTACAACCCCTCTCCAGTTAATGAATTCTCTAGTTAGCCCCTGGAACGTAATCCCAGAATCATCTCTGATAAATACTTAGTGTAAGACCTGGCACACAGTAGGTGCTCAATAAATGGAAGCTGTTAGTATCATTGCTATTGCCACTTAGAGATGAAATCCATTGGCCAAAACTGCCCTGACCCTAAGACAGATAGGCTTTGTCAGATTCATTCCTCTGCAGCAGCTAGAAAGAGTGGGAGTGGAGGGGAAGAGCTGTGGAAAGCTAGAAGTTGGGGTAATTTGAGAGGGGTTGGTTTTGGAGCCTGGGTCCTACCAGGAGGAAGGCCTGGATGATATGAGTCAGGAGGATTAGTGGGAGTTTGGTGCCCAGGAGAGGCTGACAAGGGAGGAGATGGGGTGAGAGGTACTAAAATTGTCCCCTGTTCCTTATCCTCTGTGGGTAGGTTCTTGTTGCCAGAAAGGGCATGTCCAGTCTCCTAGTTCTTCCTTTCATTTGGCCTTCCTCCTGCCTCATATTTGCTTCTAGTACCACTCAAAATCAGAGACAGGACTGGCCTCCAGGATTCCCAGGGGCTTGTCTCCATGTTCCTCCCTGGTCTAAACTCCAGTGAGGGAGGAAGCTTTGTGGAGAAGGGCCAGAAGCTGTTCTTAAAGCAGCCAGTGAGTGGTTGAGGGTTTTGCTTGAAAACCTGGGGTTTAACGGGGGGAGGGGGTTGATGACAAATATGTGATACCTTAATCAACAAAGTAATTTAAAAAAAAGAAAACCTGGGGTTTGACATATTCTATGCCAGGATTGCCTTTGCCCTATGTAGTAGATGATAAAAAAAAAAAATGGCCCTAGTTTTCCATCGCTCCCTGAATCCACACCCTTTATGATCGGATCTCATAGCTCATCCCATTGAGAGGAGGAGTCTGTTTCCTGACCCCTTGAATCTGGTCTGGACTTGTGGCTTGCTCTGGCTGATGAGAGGTGGTAGAAGTTGTGGAGCCCTTTCTGAGCCTTGCCTGTTTCTGCTTGCTCTCTTGAATGCTGCCATGACCATGTGAACATACTCAGGCTAGCCTACAGGACAAGAGACCACATGGAGCAGAGACAACCTTCCTAGCTGAGGCCATCTTACACCAGCCACTAGCTGGCACCCAAATGCCCAGCCAGGATCAGCAAAGACACCTACTTGACCCATAGTTGACCAGAGACACAAAAGTGATTCTGGTCAATACAAGACTGCCTAGGTGACCCATAGACTCATGAATAATAACAAATACTTTTATTTTCAACCACCGAGTTTTGGAGAGATCTGTTACCCTACACTGGCTAGCTGATACACTCAAGTCCTAGGGGTCAATCCTCCTTCCCTTGCCCCAGCTGGACACTCAGTCTGGCCCAAAACATAGCAGCCTCCAGCCTAGATCAAGGCGTCCACAGAAGCTGCCTTGTGGCCACAGCCAGCTCTCTCTTTGGTTTCCTCGTCAGTGGAACTGCCCTGGCACTCTCCCATCTTTTTTCTTGTGTTCCTCTTTGAGGGAGCTAATCCGTGTGTGCATGATGTATGTGGTGTGTGTGTGTGTACATGTGCACTTGTGCATGTGCACCTGTGAGCTATAAAGCACATTCCACACCTCATGTTCAGTCTCTTTTCCCTGGCTGAGGACTCCCTGAAGTCCAGGCTGTCTTCAGCCCTAGAAGACATTCCCTACACAGGGACCTCATTCCTGGAAAGCTGTTCCTGCCTAGCGCTCAGTGAGGATCCACCTCTGTGGGTTCAGGTCAATTCCATGAACTTTCCTATCCTGCTACAAAGTCCAGCAAGGCTGGTTTGCCACAACTCCCACCTACTGAAACTACATCCTCTGGCTGGGTTGGCTTGCCCTGCAGCTGCCCTCAATAGCTCTTCCCATCCTTCCAAGGGTTCTTCCTGCCTCATTGCTTTCCCTTGTGAACTGAGCTGGTCATGGGACAAGCTCCCTCTGGCTGTCTAAACACCAACGTGGTGAGACTTGATGAACCAGAGTGACTTAGGACACTGTCCAGGTCTCTCTGACACTGAGTCCTGGGCTCTTTCCACACAGTGTTTACCAGCCAGGGTGTTTGGTTTCAACCATAGAAATGGCTCTGAGAGGCCTAAGCAGAAAAGGGATTTATTAGAAGATTACAGGATGACTGATGGGATTGATTAGAAGGACTGGCCACGGGAGGAATGTGGCTGGGCACTACTGCTGCTGGCACCATTGTCTCTGACTGTGGCCATGTTCTCAACTGTCTCTGCTTTCTGTGGCCTCACCCCAGACTCAGAGTTCTGGGAAGTATTCCCAAGAGGCTGAGCTTGGTTCTGGTCCTTTGTGTATTCCCGGAGGAAAGGACTGTTCTGATGTTAGCTTAGTTCTTCCTGTTCTGGCATGTCACATGAAAGAATCATATAGTTTGCATTCTTTTGTGTAGGTTAATTTTGCTTAGCATAATGCATTGGAGAGTCATCCAGGTTGTTGTGTATATTAGTAGTTTGTTCCTTATTTTGCTAAATATTATTCCATTGTGTGGATAGACCATAATTTGCTTATGAATATTTGCTGTTTCTCTTGTTGGTAGACATTTAGGTTGTCTCTAGTTTTTAGTTCTTATGAATAGATCTATGAACATTCATGTACAAGTCTTTCTGTGATCAAGCGTCATTTTCTCCCAGAGTTTTTTTGTGTGTTTTGTTTTGTTTTTGGAACAGAAACTCACTGCTGTTTTATTATTATTGAATTCACTGTTTATAAAAGTCAGAATACCGATTACTCTCAAAGTCCTAGAGGAGAGGAACAATTATTAAACCACCTTAAATAAATATTAGGACTGTGAAGTCTCCCAGAGTTTTGATTTGCTCTCCTGCCCCACTGGAAAACTTTCCTGCCAAGTTAGCCATAAACCTCAGCTAGAAAAACAGATGAATTGAGTTTTCCCCATGAAGTTTTAATTCATATCCAAGACAGAACTCCTCACCATATCCCTAAACCCTCTCCTTCTGCAGTTTTTCCCATCTCATTGTGTTTCTGGACTAGTTACCTGGGACAGAAACCTTGACCCCTCTCTTTGCTCACATTCTTCAACTAAGCCACCAGCAATCCCATCATATGTGCCTTCAAAACACCTGACCACTTATTTCCTCCATGGCTACCAGCTGATCTGGACCACCATCACCTGTGACCTGTATCTCTGCGGCATTCTCTCCTCTGCTTCCACCCTAGTTTCTCTCCCCTCCAACCTCCCCGCCCCAGTGATTCTCACCACAGCAGCCAGAGTAACCCTTTTGAGGCTAAGCGAGTCAGTGTTCTGTCTTTGCTTGAAACCCTCCTATGGCTCCCACCTCCTTCTAAATAAAAGCCTCAATCCTTAACAATATCTACAAGCCCCATATGATCTTCCCCTGCTATTTTTCTCCTATCATCCCCCTTCCAGTTCTCTCTCTCTCTCTCTCTTTATTTTTAAAATATATTTTTACTGATTTCAGAGAGGAAGGGAGAGGGAGAGAGAGTTAGAAACATCAATGATGAGAGAGAATCATTGATCAGCTGCCTACTGCATGCCCCCTATTGGGGATCGAGCCCACAACCAGGGCATGTGCCCTTGACCAGAATCGAACTCAGGACCCTGCAGTCCGCAGGCTGACACTCTATCCACTGAGCCAAATCAGCTAGGGCCGGTTCTCCTCTTTGGTCACACTGTTTTTTTTTTTTTTTTTTTTTTTTTTAACAAATCTTTATTGTTCAGATTATTACAGTTGTTCCTCTTTCCCCCACCCCCCATAGCTCCCTTCCATCTGGTTCCCACCCCACCCTCTACCCTTATCCCCCTGACCCCCACTGTCCACATCCATAGGTGTACGATTTGTGTCCAGTCTCTTCCCACACCCACCACACCCCTTTCCCCCTGAGAATTGTCAGTCCACTCCCTTTCTATGCCCCTGATTCTATTATATTCACCAGTTTATTCTGTTCACCAGATTTTTTATTCACTTGATTTTTAGATTCACTTGTTGATAGATATGTATTTGTTGTTCATAATTTTTATCTTTACCTTTTTCTTCTTCTTCCTCTTCTTAAAGAATACTTTTCAGCATTTCATATAATGCTGGTTTGGTGGTAATGAACTCCTTTAGCTTTTTCTTACCTGTGAAGCTCTTTATCTGACCTTCAATTCTGAATGATAGCTTTGCTGGGTAAAGTAATCTTGGTTGTAGGTTCTTGCTATTCATTACTTTGAATATTTCTTGCCACTCCCTTCTGGCCTGCATAGTTTCTGTTGAGAAATCAGCTGACAATCGTATGGGTACTGCCTTGTAGGTAACTAACTGTTTTTCTCTTGCTGCTTTTAATATTCTCTCTTTGTCTTTTGCTCTTGGCATTTTAATTATGATGTGTCTTGGTGTGATCCTCTTTGGATTTCTTTTGTTTGGGGTTCTCTGCGCCTCCTGGACTTGTAAGTCTATTTCTTTCACCAGGTGGGAGAAGTTTTCTGTCATTATTTCTTCAAATAGGTTTTCAATATCTTGCTCTCTCTCTTCTTCTGGCACCCCCATAATTTGGATGTTGGTACGCTTGAAGTTGTCCCAGAGGCTCCTTACACTATCTTCATATTTTTGGATTCTTTTTTCTTTTTGCTTTTCTGGTTGGGTGTTTTTTGCTTCTTTGTATTTCAAATCTTTGACTTGATTCTTGCGATCCTCTAGTCTGCTGTTGGATCTCTGTATATTATTCTTCATTTCAGTCAGTGTATGCTTAATTTCTAGTTGTTCCTTTTTCATATCCTTGAGGGTCTCGCTAAATTTATCGGCCTTTTCTAGAAAATTCTTGAAAAACCTTATAACCGTGGTTTTGAACTCTATATCCAGTCGTTTGCTTTCCTCCATTTCTGTCATTTGTGACCTGTTTCTTTGTCTCCGCATTTTGGCTGCTTCCCTGTGTTGATAGAGTGGCTTTGTGTGCTAGGTGTCCTATAGGGCCCAGTGGCTCAGCCTCCCCAGTTACCTGAGGTGGACACTCTTGGTGCACCCATTTGTGGGCTGTGTGCACAGTTAAGCCTTGATTGTTGTTGGTATCACTGGGAGGAATTGACCTCCAGGCCAATTGGCTGTGAGATTCCGCTGTGTCTACGATGGGAGAACTTCTGTGCTGGAGACACCCTTATGGGGCAAGACTTGCTTCAGTGAGGCTATGGTGCTCACTGAGTCTGCCCCCTGAGTGTGTCCCTTATGAATCTGAGGAGTTATAATCTGGATGGTCCCACTCTGACCACTGGGTACACTGGCTCTTGGATCTCTAAGGAGTTGCTAATTTAGCCTCTGCCTGAGGCCATCCAGCAGGAGCTACGGAGAGATCTGCAGATTCCTCTTCTTTGTTTGGGGTTTGGAGGTGCCCAGATGAGGTCCAGTTGTGAAGCAATGCAAGCTGTTGTGGGGCCTTGCCCCTTCTTTTGGATGTTCTGGATTTGTAAGTCTGACCCAGCTGCAGTTTGTTAGGTAATTTAAGATTGCAAAGGGCCAGGCCATTCATATGCAAAAGCCTCTGCGCACAGCTTGGGTGGGGCGGGTCTCAGGGAATCAACAGGGCGGAGCAAACAGCTATGGCTGATCCTCAGCCCTGCCCTAAGAGGCCCCGGGTCTCAGTGTCCTGCAGTAATTGCTGCAAGCACCTCTGAGAGAAAGCCGCCCTCGAGTTCCGCCCGCTGCCAGACAGTCCAGTTTCTCCCCTTATGAGTCTGGGTCCCCAGAGTCTCACCCAGAGCTGGAGTTCAGAGCAGTCGGGAGCTTGTGTCTCCCTCCCGATTGAGAAAGACAACCGCTGAGAAAGACAACCACGTACTCAGTTGCCAGCTCTTTCCACGCGTGCGCGCCTCCGTACCTCTGCACTTTACTTCCACAGCTCCTCTGAGTCTCAGTGTGCTTTTCTCTTCCCTTCTAGTTGTAGAATTTCCACTCAGCCAGCCTTCCTGTGGTTCTGGATGATGTCCATTTTGTCTTTTAGTTGTAGTTTTGAAGTGGTTGTGCAAGGCAGCAAGTTCAGGTGTTTACCTATGCCACCATCTTGATTTTCTCTGGTCACACTATTCTTGAGCCTTAAATATGCCAAGGATGATCCTGGCTCTGGACTTTTGCATGGGCCATTTCCCTCTGAATAGAAAACTCTTCCCCTAGAGATCCACGTGACTCCTTCCTTTACTTTCTGTCAAGCCTATAGACTTTACCAGCACTTACCATTATCTGACACAGTCTATTTACCGGTTGATGTGTTTGTTGTCTGTCTGTCTGTCTGTCTCCAGCATGATAGCTCCATGAGGGCAGGGATTTTGTTAGTTTGCACTTGTGTCCCCAGTGCCAGAATATCATTGGTCATGTGATAGGCACCAAATAGGAGACACAGAGGGCCTACAGCACATTAACAGGGAGAATCAAGTCTGGTATCTTCCATCTTGAGCTCACTATTTAGGTGTTGGATTCTTTTTTAAAAAAATATTTTTTAAATTAAATTTATTGGGGTGACATTAATTAATAGGTGTTGGGTTCTTCAGGAGACTGCTAAGAGCATCTTTTGGGTGCTCTCTCTCTGCCCCTTCAGTGATTTAGCTCACTTTGGCTCAAGTCCACAATCTCACAGCCTATGTGAGTCCAGTGCAGGCTTGGGGATTAGAAGAGGCTTTGGGAAATGGTGAGGTGGAGCTGGGCCTGGGATGGTAGATGGAGTTTGGGTAGCAAGAGGACAGAAGTACAGCATGTGCCTTCAAAACATCTGACCACTTATTTTCTCCATGGCTACCAGCTGGACTGGACCACTTAGGTAAGAAACAAGGAGCTCTTACCTCCTGTCAGTCAAGGGAAACCCCACAGACTCTTAGTTTCCCACATTTCTGGGCTGTTCATGCATGAAGGCCAGATAGACTCCCTTGGGGGTCCCACCAGGTTGTACTGGAGAAGCCCCAGGAAAGATTGAAGACTTCTCAGAAAAGCTCAGTTCAGTACTGGCTGGAGGAAGAGGTTTGGCCAAAGGTTTTTGAGATAGTGTTCAAAGACTGTCCAACACACTCATTTTTACAATGAGGAGGTCTCCACTCCACAGAGATGGTGCAAGGATTGGGCTGAATTCCACACCTAGATGCTAAAGGACCTGGGTTTGGGTTTCTGAGGCCCATGCAAGGGCAAGGGCTTAGCCCCAGAGTGTAGGGCTAAGGGAGGGCCAAGGCCCAGGGAAAGCCTGGAAAGGAGCCAAGCAAAAAGGGCTCTTTGATATTGGTTCATTGGAGCTGGGCAGAGAAGAATAAGCAAGATAGCAGGGAAGATAAAGGGTTCTAGAAGACAAAGAGGAAGGGGCCTGCAGGGATCTCCTAGGGACCTGGAGTGAAAGGAATGGGCTCACAAGGCCTTGCTCTTATGAGGGGAAGAAAATGATGAGGCCACCAAGATAGAGCAGAAAAGGTGTAATGGAATCCTGACTGTGCTATGCTCAGCCTGGTGTTAGGCACCCTGCAGGTCCTGCATGATAATAGCAGTCGTGTTCCTTTATACCATTATTGATCATCCACTGTGGGTCTAGCCTTGACATTACTAATCAACCATGCAGTGTTTTCATCCGAACCCAGATGCTCTATAGGCATCTTTTACTGATTGATCTGTGTAGAGATATGAGGTCAAGCTTATTTGCACTTCCTGGTCGATAATGAACTATATGTATCAATGCATTATAAAGCAAGGCAGGATAAAGATATGATTCAGTGCTTCTTTGGCCAGTACAACAAATTAGAACAAAGAGTGAGACTAACAGTGCCAAAGGCATTAGAACAACAACACACACTATCATGGAAGACTCCAAAGCGAGATATTGAAGGACATAATTTTAGTAGATGGAGAAAGGAGGGTAAAATGGTATTCTGAGTGCGGGAGAGGGACAATGGTGGTAAGGAAGACGGTATAAGCAGAGGTTCAAGGATGGAAAAAGCAAGAAATATCAGAGTACATCATGAAGACTAGGATTTGGAGAATTTGTGGTTAAATGAAGCTGAAGTAGCAACTTCTAAGAAGGCTTTAAACACTTGGGATGAGAAGTTTGGTCTAGGAAGTCCCTGAGAGTCAGTGAGCAGAGGACAAAGGGGATATCAGTTCACTTTTGCTGTCAGACAAAGTAGAATTTAGTGATTTAAAACCACAATGATTTATTATTTCTCATTAATTTATGGATTGGGTGGTTCTTCTGGTCTTGTCTGGGCTGCCTTGACTGAGTATGGTGGCTCCCTCATGCATCTTTGGTCAGTGATGGGTTGGCTGGAGGCGGGTTGACTCAAGATGGCCTCATCACATAGTTGATATGTGGCCGGCTACTAGCTGGGCCAATGTGGGTGCCTGGGCCACATGGTTTCTCATCCTTCAGAAGGCTAGCCTAGGCTTGTTCACCTGGTGGCTGGACAGATTTCCAAAAGAAGTGGAAATATATATAGCCTCTTGAAACCTAGGCTCAGAATTGGCACTTTATCACTTCTATCATATTTTGTTGGCCAAAGTGATTCACGAGGTTAGCCCAGATTCAAGGGGTAGGGAAATAGATTCCACCTCTTGATGGGAGGAGATATGAAGTCATATTGCAAAGGGTGTGGATACAGGAAGAGGAATAACCGTGGCCAGGTTTGCAATTAATCTACCACAGAAGGTTTGAGGGCAGTTGGTGGCACATGAATTAGTAAGAGAACAGCATCCAGGATAGGGGGATTGGCTGGGAAGAATCACAGAAGTGATTGGGTAAAGAGGGATAGGCTATTTGTCCAGACTCTAAGATCGGGAGACCTGGGGTCAGGGACAATAGAAGCAATGGGGAGGAAATGAGTCTCTGAATTTGGAACCAGGCAAGGGACTGCAAGGGACATAACCATTCACAGAGCTAGGATGTCAATAGGTGGCTGCTGGAGAAAGACCTGTCTGATTTGGAGCCCTGCACTGGAAGGGCCTTGAGGCCTTGGGAGATGGCAGCTTTGAGCCCTGAGGCCTCGACTACCTACAGGCTGGGAGATCTTGTCAAACCTTTAACATTTCCTGCACTTGGTGTTCGCCTCAGTAAAGTAGGGGAGTGAATTCTAACATTGCAGGGCTGTTAGATGACAAACTGAGGCACAATATGTAGAAGCATTTTGTAAACTCTTTTGGGCTGAACACTTTTTAGTGGTTTTTATGGCTTGGCTTTGTTTTTATTTTAAGAGACATTAGCTGCCTAGGGATGGGGGTTAGGAGGCACCTAGGAGGGAGAGTGAAGGGGGAAGGAGAGGACTCAGGGTTCTCTTTTCAGGCAAGGGATGCAGTTAGGAGGTGGGAGGAGTAGGAGGATCCAGAAAGGAGAGAGAGGGCTTGGCCTGTACAGAGTCCTTCCAGCTTGGGGTGGGGGCAAGGCTCAGCAGCGCCACAGTGTGGGGCATTCACTCATGGCTGTTCTGTGCTCCCGCAGATGGGATCAGAGAGTTGGGAGTTGGAGAGGTGGGCAGCATGGTGGGAGAAGTTGGTCTCCCTGCCTAGTTCTCCAACAGCAAAATCCTGGGTGGTCTGGCCTGAAGTCAGCACAGTTCCCCCCTTCTCTCTCTCTCCTCCTTGCTGCTCTAAAAAGTCCCATGGCGTCACGCTTCCAGATGTGGCCTCCAGATGTGGCCTGGAGCTATTCCAGGTGGATCAAGGATCCAGAGGCAACAGCCAAGTTCCTAGCGTTTCCTCCTCCCTCCTTCTCCAATGGGGCCTGTCTGATGCTTTCCCTCCCCTGCCTCCCTTCCACCACTAGGTCAGTGTACCAGGTACCCAGAGGCACTGGTGGATGGGTAAATACCAGTTATGAATAAACCTGAGGCAGATAGATGCATCTTTATTCATGTTGGAAAGAGCTTATAATTGGGGCAGTGGAGAACTCTCAAATGTTTCCGTTCTGAGCAGTCCCAGTGGCTCCAGGAGAAGGAAGTGAGCTGTTTCCTTGGCTGGGGACCCACCAGGGCACTGGGCTCCTGGCCAGCCAGGGCCTGGGAGGAGCTGCCGAAAACCTCCCCCATAATGGGAACAGCCTGGGTTTTGGTGTCTCACCAGGATGGAGTCCCATATAAAAGGGGGTAAGGGGGGGAATGCAGCTGTTTTATCAGTAGCAGACTGTGAAAACCAGGTGGTGCCGCTAAGGAGCCAGTACTCTCGTTGCCTGGACCAGCGTGCATCAAAGTATACCGAGTGCTTTAAATCCCTAGGACTTTAGTTAAAACGCAGATTATGAGTCAGTCCACTTGGGATGGGTGGGGCTTGGGATCCTGTGTTTCTCAGTAGCTCTCAGGTGATTCCTATGTTGCCTGTCTGTGGACCACATTTTGAGTAGCAAGACTCTAGCGTGGACATCTAAAACATATCTACACTTTCTGACACTTCTCTATTTTTTTCTGCAGTTTTCCTGTGTTGTTGTTATTGTTTTTTGTTGTTTGTTTGTTTTAATTAAAAAAGTTCCAAAGGGTAGACAGTGAAAAATCTCCTGTTTTTGTCTGCAGCAACCCAGTGATCACTTACCACAGCTGACCAGTGTTATTAGTTTTTACATATGTCCTCCCAGAGATACTTTATGACTTTACAAACAAGTATAAATATATTCTTTTATCTCCCCCTGCCCTGTTTTGGGTATTATCTTATATCTATTATTTTGCATTTTGCTTTTTTCATTTAACAACATACCATGGCTCAAGATCCTTCTTTCTCTTTGAAAGTTACACAGTTTCATTATATACTATAACTCACTGAGCAAATCTTGATGGATACTTGGTTGTGTCCAATCTCTTATTCTTGAGGACAGTGATGCAATTAGTATCTTAACTAGTGGCCCGATGCACGAAGATTCGTGCAAGAATGGGCCTTCCTTCCCCTGGCTGCCGGCACCGCCTTTGCTCCAGCCCAGAGCCACCTTTCCTCCTTCCCACGCTGCCCAGAGGCCCGGAGCGGCTGGGGCAGTGTGGAACCATGGTGATGATGCAAGTGTCCTGCCCCGCCCCCAGCCGCTCAGTGCCTGCGTATGCAAATTAACCCACCATCTTTGTTGGGTTAATTTGCATACTCACTCCTGATTGTCTGGTGGGTGTCATGAAGGTATGGTCAATTTGCATCTTACTCTTTTATTAGTGTAGATATCTTATCATTTCCTGTAGGTGTGAGTTTTTCTGAAAGGTAAAGGCCTGCGTGAATGGAAATGCAGGGTCAAAGGCTACATGCATTTGTAATTTTGATGATGATTGGCAAAGTGACTTCCCTACAGAGGTTGTGCATGTGATAGAGGGCCTATTTCCCTAGTCTCCCAATGCCACATGTTTACAAATTCCTGATCTTTGCCAATTTGAGATGTAAAAAAATGATAACTGCTCTTTTGAAACTCCTCCCTTAGTTTCCATGGTTCTCTTAAACTATTTATCTGTCAGAGAGTCATTCATCTTCTCTGGCCAGCCACCTTATCAGATGCCTGGGATCCAGGGGAAAACAACACACACTTTCTTCTAGTAGAGAAGACAAACAATTTATTAGTAATTCCTGATGAGCATAAAGAGTGTTATGATAAGCAGGTGACTTCTTTTTGTAAAAAAACATTAAAATGGGTTTGTTTATTTGCTTTTATTCTTTTTAAAAATATATATTTTATTGATTTTTTTTACAGAGAAGAAGAGAGAGGGATAGAGAGTTAGAAACATTGATGAGAGAGAAACATCGATCAGCTGCCTCCTACATGCCCCCCACTGGGGATGTGCCCGCAACCAAGGTACATGCCCTTGACCGGAATCGAACCTGGGACCCTTCAGTCCACAGGCTGATGCTCTATCCACTGAGCCAAACTGATTAGGGCAGGTGACTTCTTAAGACAGTGCCTCTCTAACTTCAATGTGCTCAGGCATCAACCTGAGGACCTTGTTAAGAGGCAGATTCTGCTTCAGGGGGCCTGGGGTGAGGTGTGAGATCTCTGGAGCTCTAACAAGCTCCCAAGTGAAGCTGGGCTGCTGGTCCTGAGACTATATTTTGAGTAGCAAGGGCCTACCTAGAATAGAGGTTGGCAAACTTTTTCTGTAAAGGACCATATGGTAAATATTTGGCTTTGTGGAACACATGGTCTCTGTTGGAGCTACTCAACTCTGCCTTTGAAGGCAGCCATAGACAATAGGTAAATGAGTGGGTGTGGCAGTGTTCCAGTAAAGATTTGTTTACAAACTAAGCAGTGGGAGGGATTTGGCCAGTAGGTCATGGTTTGCTGACCCCAATGTCATCAGCATCCAATAATTGCTTGTTGAAGCGACTGAGTGAAGGATGACATTTGAGCAGTTACAGGTGCTGAGCTCACCTAGGTGTCTGGTCAGAGTCTTACCAGGAACAGAAACCAGGGTTTAATTACAGGTAATTAAATGCAGGGAATTGGTCACACAGGTAATGGAAGAGCTGAGAAGTCACCCAGGGATTAACAACAGTGAAGAGCTGTTTTTACTCAGAGGAAGAGAAGGAGGGAGGAGGTGGTGTTACTGGGGCTCAGGATGAGACCCAGCCATGGTCAGAGACCCTGGGAATAAATACCCTGGAATCTTTGTTCTTCTTGTCCTTCTGTCTCCCACCCATTGCCAAACCCAGCTGTGATCCAACCTATTCAGGAGCCTGCAGGGGACAGCCCATCATATAGAGCTGAGCAGGGGAAGTCCACGCAGGGTCTGAGGCCAACAGGCCAAGCCCAGCCAAAAGGATATTTAGAATGAGATCTGAAGTATAGGTGGTTGACCAGGCATAGGAGGAAGGATGGGTGGGCATTTCAGGCACAGAGAGCAGGCGTAGGATGTGAAGGGATGAATGTGTGGGATGAGGCTGGCAGGGAGGCCACTCCCATAAGCAGGATGGAATTTAATGCTTTAAAACAGGACTTGGCAAAAGTCTTTGTCACATAATTTTCTTTGTTTTGATTGAAAACACAATGTAAAAAAGTAAAAACCATTCTTCGCTTGCAGGCTGCACAAAAACAGGCCACAGGCCTGTTTGCCTTAGTAGTTTGCTGGTCTGACTTATTTATTATTATTTATTTTATTTTAGTTTTTTTGTTAATTCTCACCCGAGGATATTTTCCCCATTGATTTTAGAGTGCTGGTCTGTTTTAGAAAGATCCACTTTTAGAAGGATAAATTGGAGTGACGGGAAGCAGAGAGAGGACACAGAGAGGCCAGAAAGGAGGCTGCTGAACACACCAGGAAATGGCGGGAGTCCAAATGGGGATCATCGTGGTGGAGAGAGGGATGAGCTAGAGATGTAGAGTGGACAGGATGGGGATGCAGGGTGGAATGGCTGGTCCGAGCTGATGGCCTGGGCTGGGTATGGAGGAATATGCAAACTGACACTGAATATTCCCGATTTGCTTGGAAGCTCTGCCTCACGCACTTCAGGGAGCAAGAAGGTCCTGTCCTGTCAATGGTGCACTTTCATTCTCTCCTCTCTCCTCCTCCCCACCTGACCTTTTAGGTAAGCAGGCGGAGGAGCAGGTTACGCTGCTCTCAGTAGGCCAGGAGTCAAGGCCGCCCAGCTGTTGGTGACTCACTGGTTGCTCATCGTGGGACGTGGGTGTCTGGGTACTGAGCATCTCCTGTTCTGTTTCAGGCTGTGGCTGTCATTCCAGGACAATACAGGAAGTACCACCAACATCCACTACTTCCCTGTGGCCTCTGGGCTGGGAAGTCCCTGGCCCAGCCCTGGGCTCAGACACCTGCTGGAAGCCCTGACGTCATTCTGATCACAGGCTAACTGTGGCTGGGATGGTGTCTTACTTGGGTCCCCCCAGAAGCAAAGACAAGGGTTCCAGTGAAAGTAGTCCCTTCCACTGAAAGGGAGTAGGAAAATAAGACAGGAGAGGGAAGCAGCCCAATACAGGGTGCATTTTGGAGCCAGTACCACTGTGGGCAACTGGAACTTAGTCCTCCTGGGGAGCTCTGGACTTCACAGTAGAACACAGGTTCCCAGAGCTGTCCTGTGAGTTACTGATAAAGCGCTTTTCCAAGGGATGTTAACTCCATGGCACTTGCAGTCTGCTACGTGGCTTTCTGCAGTTCAGGAGAGAAAGCTCTCAGGTGCAGATGTGCAGACATAGTAGGAAGGCAGCTGGAAGTTCCTGGAATGGTGGGGCCCCAAGGAGATGGGAGGGTGCCTGCAGAACATGCTGTAAGTAAGCATGGTTGTCATCTCATCAACCGATGGGGAAACAGAAGCCAAGTAACAGTCCCAAATCACACAGCAGGATTGAGAAACATGAGGGCTGCAGCTCAGAGCTTGTGAATTCAGTGTCTTCCACTATTTTTTAATCAGCCCATGCTGTTAGGACCTTCTGGGCAGGAGAGGCCCTGCCCTCAGAGTCTCATAGGCTGAGTCCAGTTGCTCCATCTACCCGCCTGCCACATTCTCTCCCCTGAATACTCGCCAATTCCTGAGCCTACCCAAAACCTAGAGCCATGTCTGGGAGAAGGGGAAGCCTGCAGGACGTGTGGCGAGGCTTGGCTTCCTTACCTGCATGGGGCTTGCAGGGTCTGGAGAGGAGGGTAGGCAGGAGACAGAGTGGGCCTGGGAGTTGAGAGGTATCTAACTGGTCAAGCAGAGGCAGAGACAGAGACAGAACGAAACAGATCAGCATGTAGGGTACTCAAGGGGATTGTTGAATGGGCTGGGCAGGTCTGAGCCCCTTGTCCTGATTACTTGGGACCTGGGACCCTTTGTGTAGCTGGGAGCAGATGGCACAAGCCTCAGCACTAAAGACTGTGTGTGAGCCAACCACTCAGTTGTTTCTTCATTTGGGGAGAACTTATGGGGCCCAGTATATCCCAATCATTGTGCCAGCTCCCCTGGGGAACACATGAATGAATCATGCTATTGGCTGCTCTCAGACTCACTGTGTCCTATAGGAGGACAGCAGTCTTCCACCTGAACTCTCCATTCTGCATGGAGTCCTGAGTTGGAGGTAGAAGACAGCACAGCCCTCAGGGAGCCCCTAGTCTGGTGTGGAGTTCCTCCCTGCTTAAGGAGGCTTAGAAATAGTTTTGTTTCTGAAGTCTTTGAAACTGAACAGGGAGTGGGAGTGACTGGAATCTCCACGTGATTGGCCCAGCATAACCTCCATGAAATCCCATTCCATTCCTAAACCCAGCCTGTGATAGATCGTTAGCAAACATGGCTGCAACATTTCCCTCCCTGTGCCTCGCTCTTTGCAATGTGGGTTTGTAGCTCCTCCCATCAGGAGTCTATTTATTCCTCAACCCTTCGATTTGGGCTAGTTCTCCAAATTAGTCAAGATTCTCCAGAAAAACAGAATCAACAGTTAAGAGGAAAAAAATGTGTATATAGCTGTGTGTGAATGTGTGTGTAAAGAGAGGATCTGTCTGTCCATCCACCCACCCATTCATCCACAGAAAGAATTTTAAGGAATTGGTTTATGTTACTGTGGAGATTTGGTGAGTCCAAAAGTCTGATGGGGGAGGCTGGCAGGCTGGAGACTCAGGGAGGAGTTACAGTTCAACTCTAAAGGCAGTCTCCTGGCAGAGTTATTTCTTGCTTGAGGATGGGGGGGAAAGGGGGAGGCATGTAAGGAGAGTTGGGGGGAAGTCAGTATCTGTCCTATTAAGGCCTTCAATGGATTGGATGAAGTCCACCCACATTATGAAGAGCAATCTGCTGTACTCAAAGTCCAATGATTTAAATTGTAATCTCATCCAAAAACACCTTTACAGAAACATCCAGAATAATATTCAACTAAATATCTGTGCACCGTGGCCCAGCCAAGTTGACACAAAAATGAACCATTCTAGCTGGCCTATCACCTGCTTTGGGCCATAGAATGTGGTGAAAGTGGGGAGTCTCAACAGGCCTTGCTCAGTTCCATTCACTTTCTTGGAATTTTTCCCAGCCACCTGTGAACAATCTTGGACTAGCCACTGGAGGATGAGAGACCATGTGGAACAGAAATGATTCATGCCAGCTGATGCCAGTTACCACCCACCCTGGCAGCTGACTGCATATGTGCAGGGATCCCAGCCAAGATTGCATACCCAGCAGAGCCCAGCTCAAATTGCTGACTAATAGAACTGTGAGTTCAATGAATAGTGCTTGTTTTAGGCCACAAAGTTTTTTGGGGTAGTTTGTTATACAGCAAAAGCTAACTGATACACAGTCCAAATTCTGTATTGCCCCCTAGGTACCCTATCAGCCTGCCACCTTAGATAGTGGAGAGGACACAGGCAAACAGAGGGTCTATTTCAGGTTATAATAAGGCCCGTGGGCATCCATGCAGCCACTGTCCCACCCTGATATTTAAATATAGCTCTGCTCAAGCCACTCTGGCATGGCAGGCTCCCATAATAATGTGTCAGAGCAGGGGAGGGACAGTTGGCAGCCAGAGTGCTGAATGTTGGGGGTTGAGGGAGGCCAAGGGCTGGGTCCTGGGACCACTCTGTGTGCCTGGGGGAGCTTTCAGGGTGCACTGTAGGATGGAGAACAGGAAAAGAATTTGGGAGGTAGTAGCCTTGGGTCAAGTTCTGCTTCTGTTGCTCATCATATTTGTGTCCTGGGGCATTTGGCCTCACCATTCAGAGAGACTTCGTTTTTTCAAGAGCAGAGTTAGGTTTTGCGGGATCTGAAGTTGATACAAGTTAGGGGCTTTCTTTAAGTAGGAGAACATAAAACTATGATTACAAAATTGCAGGACTTTGGAAAGGGCCCAGGCAAGTGAGCTCAAGCTTCATTAACTTTGCAGTAAATCGCTTCTGGCTTCCTCACCGGCAAAACAGGAGAGTTAATAATAGCAATGAAATAGGATTGTTTTGAAGGTCATATGAATACACCATCCTAGTAGGTGGGATCTAGCAGGAAGACAGTTTTGCATGGAGTGACTTGCACATGGGAGAAGGGACTCATGTGGCTGTTGGTGGATGAGCTCCTGGGGTGGGGGTGGGAAGATGTGGAGCAGGATAAGGAGGAGTGGAGAAGAATGGTGTGGTATCTATACTCCCATTTGGCCTATGGACTGCCCCTGAGGCTAGCAGAGAGGGGCTACAGGCAGATGCAGGAGCTGATTCCAGGAGGGTCTTTGTCAAGATTGTGACACAAAGTTGGCAGAAGTGTGTGTTTTCTTCCCTAGAGTAAGAGGCTAAAATGAGGATTTGTGAGCAAGTGATTTATTGGGGGTGTACTCTCAGAGAAGCATAAAAGGGTAGGAGGAAAGCTGGACAGGGCAGGGAAGATGCTTAGCAAGGATGGGACTCAGCTGGAGTCCAGTCTCACTCTGATCCCCCAGGGAGCTCTGGGGTGTAAATGGGCCAGACAGTTGTGCCCTCTTGAGGTAAGTAGGGCAGACTTCTGTCTCCCTGTGTCAATCAGTTGTTGGGAGGCAGGTGGGGAGTATACCTTTTTAGGGTCACCCATCAGCCATGGACAATTCTCAGGAGCAGGTCTCAGCAGCTGGTGGGTGGGTGCTGTGGCTTGGGAAAGGGGATCTAAGCAGGGCACCAGCAGAATCTACTACAAGCTTCTTCCCCCATTTCTGCACGATACTCAGACCTAGTGGTATGGGGTTGGCCACTTGGGGAGTGCAGGGGGATGAATGGATGGAATGCAGGAAGGAACACAGTGCTGATTGATCTTCAAGGCACTCTGGCAGGGGCAGTGGTGGTGTGCTGCCCCCAAGTGGCTTCTAAGGACTTGTTTTTCTAGGAGCCCTGTACTAAGCTCCTGTGACTTCCAGAAATAACTGGGGCAAGTTAACTGGAGCACCCATGGTCTGCAGAAGGGGCTAAAAACCCATGACATGTGTGTGTTTTCTATTAATGCAGTCTCATCTGTGACTATGGGCTGGTAAGGCCTGGAGGAACTCTGGGCACATATGGGAAAGGGGTTTGTCAATTCTAAACTTCAGGATGACCAAGGCCATGTAAGTGATCAGTTGGAAAGAAGTTCTCTACCCTGTGGAAGGACCAGAGATTCACCCCAATCCTGGCAATGGCCTATTGGTCAGTTCATAAAGAAGGGGGCCTAGGGAGGAAGGCATAATATGGCAGTTTGGTGCAACTGGAGTCCTGCCATGTCCTATATTCAAAGGCAAAGCTATTTATCTTTTGTGAGATGGGCCTTAGGAAAAAGCATCCACAACTGGTCTGTGGTGTAGGCAGGAATGTAAAATGGGATGAAAACGACTTTGGAAACTGCTTTGCAGCTTTTTATGAAGTTAAACATACACTTATCCTATGACCTAGGAATTCTACTCCTAAGTATTTACCCGACAGAAATGAAAACACATTGTATTCGTTATCTATTATTGTGTACTAAGTTGTACCAAAAACTTAGCAACTTGAGAGAACAATAAATGTGTATCATCTTTACAGTGTCTGGGGTCAGGGATCCGGGGACAGCTTAGCTGTGTGGTTCTGGCTGGAGGCGTTTCATAAAGTTGCAGTCAATATGGTGGCTGGCCAAGAGGAGGGCTCGATGGAGCTGGAAGATCCATGCCCAAGACAGCTCTCTCACCTGGAAAGTTAGTCCTGATGAGAGGCCTCAGGTCTTCTCCACTTGGACCTCTCCATAGGGCTGCTTGGGTGTCCTTACGACATGACAGCCAGCTTCCCCCAGAACAAGTGATCTAAGAGAGCAAGGAGAAGCTACGATGCCTTTTATGACCTAGCCTTGGAAGACACATAACAGATCGACATTTCTGTAATATCCTACTGACTGCTTGGTCAGCTTTATCCAACCCTGGGGAGACTACATGAGGTCATGAATGCTAGGAGTGGAGGATCATTGGAAGAAATCTTGAAGGCTGATGACCACAGGGGTAATGTACCTGTGCCTCCTCTAGTCTACACAGAGCAACACACGTTACACACCCCCTTCCCATGGCACCTTGAGATGCTAGTGCATTGAGTCCCTGGGGGGATTTGTGAGGGGGCTTTGGTTCCAGTGGAGCTATAGCTGCAGCAGTGGCATCAGAAGACTGCAGTGCTCAGCAATAGGCTGTGCAGAGGAGTGAGGGCCTGGCTGAAGTGTATGGGTTCCTGAATGAACATAACCTTGCCTCAGGAGCCGGCCCTGCTGTGCAGTGTGGCTTGGAGCAGGTTAATTAGATCCAATGGGAAGGACGGTAAGGGTCACCTGGTCTCTGGTTTTATAAGTCCTGAAACAAAGGCCCAGGACCTCCAAGACAGCCTTTCAGCTGGTGTGTCACATTCAAGCAAAGAGTGATCTAGAAGCACTTTGATGAAGAGACTTATTTTTTTTTTCATCCTAGAGTCTCCCTGGCAGGGCAAGGAGTATGGTGAAGAGATGAGATGATGTGGGAAAGAGAGGCACTAGCCCTTTAAGGGGAAGCCATTGTTTGCAGAATAGTGTAAATCAGCATGCAAATGGCTGATTTGGGACTCAAGGCCAGTAAACTTGGATGAACCAAAGGGTTTTTGTGTCCGTTTGCCCAGCCCTGAATCATGGTTCCCTGGGGGATGTGAGAAGAAGCACTGCAGCTCTAGAATTTCTATAAAGGAGGCCCTGGGGTGGGGAGTGCAATCTGGCTGAGAAGGTGGGAGGCTGCAGAGAGTCACTGAACTGAGCTGGGAATAGCATATTTGTAATTGATTGATTATTAGAGGGTGTCTTTGACTCTTCATTTTCTATCTCTAATCTGTTAATGGGGCAGCAGGAATCATTGCTACTTTAATAACTCCCCTATCCAATTCTTTGAATACCTCTTTCTACTTGATCATCTAATCTGTAATTTTGTAAATCACGCCCCCCTTCATGTTCCTTTTCCACTCTTATTCGCTATTCTTTTTATGCCAGATCAAATTTGACATTCTTTTTCCCAAAATGTATTTTATTGATTTTTTTTTACAGAGAGGAAGGGAGAAGGAGAGAGAGGTAGAAACATTGATGAGAGAGAAACATCGATCAGCTGCCTCCTGCACTCCTCCTACTGGGAATGTGCTTGCAACCAAGGTACACTCCCTTGACCGGAATCGAACCTGGGACCTTTCAGTCTGCAGGCCGATGCTCTATCCACTGAGCAAAACTGGTTAGGGCCAAATTTGACATTTTAAAATGTACTTGCCTGGTTCTAAGTTTATTCCAATGACCAGTGCAGAACTCTTCCTGGAGCTCCAGACTCAAGTAGCCCAGTGTCTCCTAGACAACTCTCCCTGGTTATCTCCCAGGTACCTCAAGCTGAACAGATCTGATGTGAAACTCATAGTCCACCAAAATTCGGTTCTTACAAGTATTCTTCACCCATCTCCATGAAGCTGTAAAATGGTGGTGGCTCCATCCAATTAGTGCACATGCCAGAAGGCTGAGGTCAGCCGGGAACCTCCCTTACTCTTCTGCACTCCCATGCAATCTAAGCCCTGTCTTCTTGTCTGACATCTTGACTATTTTAGTGGCTCTTAACTGGTCTACTAGCACCCTCTCTTACTACCCTCCTACCACGGCATCCCTAACTTCTCCAGTCTCAGAAGTCAGGGTTATTTGCGTCCCTACTCTGATGCAATAATGTACCTGTGTGACACGGGGAAGGTTGCTGCCCCTGTCTAAGCCTTAGTTCCCCATTGGTCAAAGGAGAAGATGGTCAGACGCCTGCTAAGGACCAGCACAGATCATTTTCTGGAGTGTTATATGGCACTGAGGGGCTGGCTGTGTTCTGGATAGAGAGCAACCCCATGGTGGGGTGGGTGACCCTCTAGCGTCCAGAAATTGCAGTGTAAGCAGTCCTTTAGCCTCCAGGTCTTTTCAGCCTGCCTGCCACTTCCTGCCACCAAGAGGGAAGAAGTGTCATAAGGCACAGCTGAAACTCATACCTCTGTTTTGGTTTCTCTCCCCACATACCAAAAATATGTGCTCGCTCCTTTCCCATTCCAGAACTTCTAACCCAACTCAGTCTCACCCAGTTTCTCACCACTGTGAACCTTCATATATAAATTTTTGAAAAACCTGTTTTATTTTGAAATTACTATATATTCACAAAGTGTTGAAAAGACAATACAAGGAGATCTCATATATCCTGTACCCCTCATCTGGATCTCCCCAATGATTACATCCCACCTAACTATAGTACTAAAACTGGGAAATTGACATTGGTACATGTATGTATAGTTCTGTTATATTACCACTGGTATAGATTTGTGTAACCACCACCCTGTCAAGATATGGAACTGTTCCATCACCATAAAAGATCTCTGTCCTGCTACTCCTATATAGTCACACCCACTCCTCTCGCCACCATCCTTAACCCCTAATGTTTCCTCCACTTGTATATTTTTGTCATTTTGAGAATGTTATATAAATGGAAGCATATAATATGTGAACTTTTGCATTTTTCCCACTCAAAATCATGCCCCCAAGATCCATCGGGTTGTTGCATGTATCAACAGTTTCATTTTTTTTTTTAGTTATAAATCATTGTGTGAATATACCATAATTTGTTCAACCATTCACTTGTAGGACATTTTAATTGTTTCCAGTTTTTGTTATCTATTTATATATATAAAAGCCTAAGCGACCATCGCAACTGAAACAACTGAACGGATGACCGAACAGGCTGTGTGGGGCGACCAGGCTGGCAGGGATGTTAGTGAGGGATGACCGAACGACTGAGCAGCAGGCTGCATGGGGCGACCAGGCTGGCAGGGGTTTAGTGAGAAACGACCAAACGACTGAACAAGCAGGCTGCGTGGGGCGACCAGGCTGGCGGGAGGGGGGCGGGGACAGTTGGGGGTGACCAGGCCAGTAGGGGGGGCAGTTAGGGGTGATCAGGCAGGCAGGCTGGTAAGCAGTTAGGAGCCAGTGGTCCCAGATTGTGGGCCCAATCCTAAAATGGCAGTCGGACATCCTCCAAGGAGTCCCAGATTGGAGAGGGTGCAGGCTGAGCTGAGTGGACCCCCACCCCCCCATGCACAAATTTCGTGCACCGGGCCTCTAGTGATAATAAAAGCATAATATGCTAATTAGACTGGATGTCCTTCTGAACGAAGCCAGGGTTGCAAGGGAAGCCTGGGTCCCGGGTGCCAGAGGGAAGCCAGTGCCGGCAGCAGGGGAAAGGAAGGCCTACTCTTGCATGAATTTAGTGCATCGAGCCTTTAGTTATAAATAAATTTCCATGAACAATTGATGGCAGATTTTTGTGTGTGGACATAACTCTTTCTCTGGGATAAATGCCCAGGAATGCAATTGCTGGGTTGTATGGTAAGCATATTTCATTTTTAAACAAACTGCCAAACTATTTTCCAGAGTGACTCTACCATTTTAAATTTCCACCAGTAACCTATGAGAGATCCAGTTTCTCCACATCCTCTTAAGTATTTGGTATTGTCATTGTTTTTTATTTTAGCTGTTCTAATAGGTGCGTAGTGATATTAATCATGGTCTTAATTTGCATTTCCCTGAAAGCTAATGGTTTTGAGCATCTTTCCATGTGCTTATTTGCCATTTTATATTTTCTTCGATAAAGTGTCTCTTCATGTTTTTTTGCTCATTTCCTAATTGTATTGTTGTTTTTTTTTAACTGTTGAGATTTGAGAGTTTAAAAAAAAAATATTTTGAATGCATGCTTTGTCAGATATGTGTAGTCTGCAAATATTTTCTCCCAGTGTTTTCAGCATTTTCACAGTGTCTTCTGCAGAGCAAAAGTTATTAATTTTGATAAAGTCCAATTTATTGATTCTTATGGCTCATAATTGTGGTGTCATGTTTAAGAACTCGTAGGTCATCAGCCCTAGGAACTGATGATTTTCTCCTCTAAAGGTTTGACAGTTCTACATTTAAATCTGTGATTCATTTTGACTTACTTTTTGTATAAGGTGAGGTTCAAATATTTGCCTGGTGGATATCCGACTGCTCTAGCACCATTTGCTGAAAAGACTATCCTTCATTGAATACCACTTGCATCTTTGTCAAAGTTGGCTGTGCTTGTGTGAGGCGGTTTCTGGGTTCTCTATTCTGTTCCATTGATCTATGTGGCTGTCTCTCCACCAATAACACACTGTTTTGATTTCTGTAGCTACATAGTAGGTCTCAATATTGAGAACTGATTCCTCCCATTTTATTATTCTTTTTCAAAATTATTAGTTCCTTTCCATATAAATTTAAGAATAGTCTTGTTTATACAAATGTTCTTATTGAGATTTTGATAGGAATTGTATTAAATTTGTATATCAATTTGGGGAGAATTGACTTCTTTACTATCGTGAGTTTTCCAATCCATGAACACATTATGTCTCTCCATTAATTTAGATTTTCTTTTATTTCTTCTTTAGTTGGCATTTTGTAGCTTTCAGCATACCAATCCTGTGCAGGTTTTGTTAAATTTATATATAAATATCTCATTTATTTTTGAGTAACTATAAATCACACCTCAGCTTATTGAGGTATGATTGACAAATAAACATTGTCTATACCTATTTAGGTTGTTATAGGCAGGAGATTCACATGCTAGACATTGAGTTGCTCTCAATAGTTATTGTGCTTAGTGGGCCCCCAAAGCCACCAGGGGCTGGGTGGGTATCTTAGTTGGTATGTACTATTTCTGCTGTAATAAGCATTCTTTTAGTTAAAAGTCATAAACCCCTTTTGGTTTAAGTGATAAAGTGGTGAGGATGGAACTTTTATTTTTTGCAAAGCCATAAAGAGGAAAAAGTCAGCCTGGTCCTCTAGAGAAAAAGAAATAGGTTAAAAGCTAAGAGCTTGACCTAATCTCGTGGTAGGCAGGAAGTAGGAGCCCAGGCAAATGTGTGCAAGAGAGATTCCCCTGGGCCTGGAGAGAAGGAGCTGGCCAGAGGATCCTCGTGGCAGGAGACCCGGCCTCAGCACCCCTCGGAGTGGCACAGACTTTGCCCCTGTGAAAACCCTCTCCTAGTGTCTGGATCTGCATGAAGATAGGCCCTCTGGTTCTTACTCTGGAAAGAGCAGGAGAGAGGCTGGAAAGGGATGGGTGTAAACTGGCCAGGGGACTGAAGTGGACCCTGTTGGTGCCTCACCCAGGACCCTTTACCACTGTGGCTGCTGTGCGTGCTGCCTGCTGCTGGCTCACCACTGCTGTCTTCCTTCTTCTCTTGCGTTACTACGCTCAGTCCAAAGGGACCTTCAGGTTTGGGAGGCTATGGGTCCATGCCCAGCAGCCTGTAGCCAATAGGTGAGTGATACATTAAAGACCTGACCCCTTGCCTCCAGGTGAGTCTGACAGCTAGGACTAGATTCCAGCTGAAACCACACTCCTGCCTAGCAGGGTGGAGGTTGGAGGGGTGTGTGGCAGAGGTGCTATTGTAGATATGAGGGTAAGGGAGCACTGTCATGCTCCTGGGGCCTCTCCTTTCCTCGCCTCCTGCCTACCCACACACATCCAGAGTCAGGCCTCATCTCTGCTCTCTATTCCCCTCCCTCCCTGGCTTGGGAGCCAGAGAAAGGATCTCAGTAGGTCCATCGACTCTCTTTTGCTCCCTCGTGGATCAGGTGAAAACTTTGATGATTCCCAAATGGGGTTCCCCCGACAGACTACTTGCTTTTCCAAAATAATGGGAAAAGACTTGAACAAGTACTTCTCCAAAGAAGAGATGCAGTAGTAAATCAACACAAAAAGATGCTCAACACTCAATTTTATCAGTCATAAGGAAAATGCAAACTAAATCACAATGAAATCTCACTGCACACCTATTAGAATGGCTGAAATAAAAAGGAAGATCATAACAAGCCTTGTTGAGGGTGAAGGTTAACTCTTATACAGTGTGGTTGGGAATGAAAATGGTAAAACTACCTTGAAAAAAGTTTGGCAGTTCCTTAAAAATTTAAACACACACCTACCATATGACCAAGTCATTTCATTCCTTGGTATTTACCAAAAGAAATGAAATGTTCATACAAAGACCTGTATGTGAATATTCATAGCAGTTTTATTTGTCATAGTAAAAAACTGTGAACAACCCAAAAGTTTATCCATAGGTGAACGGGCAAATTGTGGTACAAAATGAAATGTTGCTCAGGAATAAAAGAGAATAAATTACTGATACTGCAACAATATGTATGAATCTCAGAATAATTATGCTGAGTGAAGGAAGTAATGTTAAAAGGGGCATTTTAGTCCGGCCAATGTGTCTCAGTAGTTGAGTGTCAACCTATGAACCAGGAGGTCACAGTTGGATTCCCAGTTAGGGTATATGACCGGGTTGCAGGCTCAATCCCCAGTGTGTGTGTGTGTGTGTGTGTATGTGTGTGTGTGTGTGTGAGTGCAGGAGGCAGCTGATCGATAATTCTCCATCATCATTGATGTTTCTATTTCTCCCTCTCCCTTCCTCTCTGAAATCAATAAAAAAATATTTTTAAAAAAACATAAGAAAAAAAAGGGCATTTTAGTTGGGTTCCAAGGTGAAAACCTATGATAGATGGAGAAGGAGGTAAAACATGCAGCTTGAAGGAATAGCCTTGGGTCATGTGTAGAGTTTGCCTTTTAAGGGAAGATCCAGGGAAGACATGATGCCTTTAAGGTAAGGTGACCAGATTTTAACATTGGTAAAGCGGGACACCATTGACCGGGGGCGGGTTCTTTATTTTAAAAAAATATATTTTATTGATTTTTTACAGAGAGGAAGAGAAAGGGATAGAGAGTTAGAAACATCGATGAGAGAGAAACATCGATCAGCTGCCTCTTGCACACCCCCTACTGGGGATGTGCCCGCAACCAAGGTACATGCCCTTGACTGGAATTGAACCTGGGACCCTTGAGTCCGAAGGCCAACGCTCTATCCACTGAGCCAAACTGGTTTTGGCCTGGGGGGGGGGGGGGGCAGGGAGGTTCTTGATTAAAAATTTGGTCTATATTGTGATCGCTTTTGGTTTTTTTAATAAAAGGAAATTCACTTCTTAGATCATTGTTGAATTTGCATCCTCTTTTCTTACTCATTATGTTAAAAATCTAAAAAAAATAATTTAAAATTATATTATAAATTATTATATACACTAGAAGCCCGTTGCACGAAGTTTCGTGCAATAGACCTTCCTTCACCTGGCTGCCGGCACCAGTTTTCCGCCAGCAGCAGTTTTCCTCTGGCCACCCGCCGATCGGAGCACCTTCCGCCAGCAGGATCGGCCACCCCGAGAGGAATTTCGATCGGGAGGCGCTCCTATCTGTAGGTGGCCAGAAGAAAACTGCTGCTGGCGGGAAACTGGTGCTGGCAGCCACGCAATCGGCCACCCCGAGTTCCGCCACCGGCGCCTTCTGCCGGCTCCATTGGTCCTCCCGCAGTGCCGGCCGTTGGGGCCTGCGGGAGAAACGGGGGGCGGGGACTCGTGAGTCCCTGCCCCCCGCTCCTCCTGCCAGGCCAATTGGCCACCCGAGTCCCGCCCCCAGCCTGCCGCTGGCCCAATCGTGGGCGTAGTGGAGTGATGGTTATTTGCATACTTCCCTTTTATTAGGTAGGATATTGCTTAAAAACACAGTAAGTAGGTACATAATTACATGAACATATTTTATTGTTAGTTTATAAATTAAATTAATTTGATTGTTATAAAGTAACTATTTTAAAAATTATTTTAATCCTATATTTCTTTCTAAATAATAACAATACTAACTTGTATTATTTTTCCTCTGAATTTGCCGTAATGTAAGTCGTAAGTGTCACTTTCAAGGCCGGCGCTAGACTTTTTGCCACCACTATAAAATATAAATAATACGAGTACTGTCTGCTAAATTCAAGAAAATTTATGTATTTATGAAATAAATAAATAAATTACTTACCTAAATTATCTGAATAGCTGATTTGTAATGACATCACTTGTTTAACTAGCTTACTAGCACGCAGTACGATGTGTATCGTCTGAGAGACAGTTACAAAATGTTTTCGTCGTTGCCAATCCCAAAAAAATGCCATTGTTCATTAAGTCCAAACAATGGTGGTCGAATTCTAACAACTGATCAACAATGCGAACTTTGATAAGCAGTTCTCGATAATCAGTTCTCAACAATTATTTGTTATTATTAAAGTTTAACATTATAAAATTAACAAAACTAATATAAAACTCATATCCTGGCTAAATAGCCACATGGCCGCCGAAAACCGTATATTCCCTTCCCGTTCTCCCGCCGTTCCCTAGCTTGTCGTGCATTCTTTCCAAAAATCGGGACTTTTTTAAAACGCTGCGGGACGCGGGACAAATTGTTAAAAATCGGGACTGTCCCAACAGAAGCGGGACGTCTGGTCACCTTACTTTAAGGGAAGCTGGGCAGGACAATAATAGAACAAGACCAATTATAGACGTTGGTCCTTTCAGAAGTGATAATAGACATGGTTTGTTTGCTCACTCTCTGGCTTCATATCTCTTACCAAGAGGACCTCAGGAGACTGAAGCCAGAGCAGTGATTCCCAAACCTTGCTGTGCAATGGAAGTGTTTAGAAAATATTTTTGCCTGGGTCCCATCTGCAGAGATTCTGATGTAATTGGTCTGGGCTGCAGCCTGGGCATCAGGAGTTTTTAAAGCTCCCCAAGGGAACAACAATGTTTGAGACCATGGCTCTGGGAGGGTTATGTTAGAAAAACGAACACCTGGGTCATGAAGGAAAGAGGAAGAAAGAGCAGAGAAGGCCCTGGAATCTAGCAAACACTGTTGGCCGTCCACATTGCAGAGAAGGAAAGAACATAAGAAGCAGGTTAAAATGTTTGAACTCAGATGAGGTCCTGTTCCCTAACAAACTTTCACATGGTTTGAGTATCCATTGACGATCCTTATTCTATTATTTCATTGGGGGTTGAATAATTGTTATTTGCTACTTCATCTTTCTTTCTTTCTTTTTTTTCTTTTCTTTTTTTTTACTATCACTATGAACTCGTGGATTTTAAATAGGAATATTTTATAATAAATTGTAGTTATTCCTTTTTAAAAAATATCTTTTTATTGATTTCAGAAAGGAAAGGAGAGGGAGAGAGATAGAAACCAATGATGAGAGAGAATCATTGATCAGCTGCCTCCTGCACGCCCCCGACTGGGGATTGAGCCCTCAACCTGGGCATGTGCCCTGACCAGGAATTGAACCGTCACCTCCCGGTTCCTAGGTCGATGCTCAACCACTGAGCCACGCCAGCTGGGCTAGTTATTTTTTTTTTTTTATATACTCAAAATGTTCTAAAGTAGGTCTGTTCAATCTATCTCCTTTATCCTTTCAACATGACCCCATGGGTATTTGAGCATTTCCTTGCTCTTTGCACTACCAGTTGCTAGGTTCCCCCTGGGGAGCCCTGTAAAGGTGAATTATTTCCCTCTGAAGGGAAAGAAGCTGTTGAGATAGGCCCTGAACAGAACACATTAGCCAAATCTGTAATAGCAAAGTATGTCCTAGTTGCTGGTTGGATTGAGATGGCAATTTTAATAATATTGGAGATGGTGCTTTTAATGGGTGAGACTGCAGCATTAAGATGGCCATTATCCACTGTGAGGGACCACTCATTCTTTCTGGGTTTAGGAACAGGCAGTTAAATGGAGAAACAGTGTGAATAATCACTCTTTCTCTAAATAAGTCTTGTATAATGGATTTTAATCCTTGAAAGCCCTGTTTAATTTATATTGGGCCATATTAATATTTTAAACAAAGGGGAAGAGGGAGGTCTATTGGGTCCCATTTGTCAAACTGATTATTAAGTAGAAAAACCTAATTTAATTTTATTACTCATTAGGTAGGAATGTCCATGCCCACTATGGGATATTTCAGGGCAATATGGGGAATTTGGGCCAAGCAATAGTTCTGATGGTTAAGGTGAGGCATATCTGTTTCTCCTCTATTTTATGTTTAGTGCTAAGATCAGAAGGGCTATCTTGCTTAAATGTAGTGGGGTTCCCTGCTATAAGTGTAATTTGAGTCCCAGTATTAAGGCCCTGAAAGTTTGTCCATTAGTGCATTTCAGCAGATGTTAAAGTTAATTCAGAACCTATGTTGCAGAGGGGCAAAGCCAGTGGGCACCCTTTTATCTCTTTGCTGTATACATTCTGTTAACAAAGTTTGGATTTCCAATTGGTTCGTCTGTTTTTATTTTCTCCCCCCTGTATCCAAGTATTTTGGGGAGAGGTGGTTACTGACTATATTTTAGGGCAGTCCCCTCACCCCTTCTCATATGTGTAAGTTTCTTCCTCAGGGAGCCTCAAGTCAGCATTGTCAGGATCAGGGGCCTGCTTCCTTGGCAATTGCTACCTTGTTGGCTAAGGGATCCCAGACTGAGCAGGGATCAGAGTAGCTCTTTATCATGTTGCTAAGACTTGGCACTCAATTGATCCCAGAATCTTTTTGGTTCCTTTTATAGTTGTCCAATAGAGTCCTGGTGCCCTCTGGCCCTTTAAGAAGGGCGGGGAGGGATAAAGCATTTGGGGCTCTTTTTGTAGGAGTCTCTGCCATGAGGTGCCATGGTGCCTTTTTCCTATAGCCCTTTGCATTGGCAGCAGCAGCAGAGGCATTTAAGGCTCGTGGGGTCCTGGTGAACCATCTACTTTTAAGAGTGTAGACCTCAGCAGGCCACACTCTCTTTTTTAACATGAGCGAGCATCGGGCCTGAATATTGCACAGGACATTGGTCACCCACCCAAAGGTCACAGGGTAAGTGTCGTGCCCCCAAGCCTAGCATCAGTCATGGTTTATGCAGGAATCCGAGACACACCATTTGATGAGATGCATAGATAGGCAAATTCTTGGGCCCACCCCAGACCTACGGAGTCAGAATCTCCGTGTTAATAAACCTACCAGGTGATGCTGAGGCCAAAATACATGTCCCAGGGCCACTTTAAGGAGGGCCCCAGTTCCATACTCTTGTCCCTCAACGCCAACTATTGAAACTTCCAACTTTGGCTGGTAGAATCTATACCCCGTGCTCAGTAGGACACAACAAAGGCAGCACAAAGCAGCACATCTCAAAATGCAAGTTAACCAGCAGGCAGCAGAGCCAGGGAACAAGCCAAAGCAAGAGATGAGACCCCAGTGGTTGTGGCCAAACCTTAGATACCCCACTTGCTATGCTAATTGTTGGAGTCCATCCTGCCTCTCTGGGGTGACATGTGTTGTGGTATTGAGGGGTGACGTGTTGTGATGTCTGCAGCTGGCTTTCAAAAGCTTCATCCTGACGGCAACGAAAAGCCATTGAGGGCTTTGGGCAGAGAAGGGACAGGTTGATTTGGGCTACAGCAAAATCACTGGTGGAAGGATTTGCTGCAGGGAGGAGGAAGGATTGAAGTGGGAGGGGTGTAGAGGAGATGAGTCCAGTGAGAAATGAAGAAGCCCTCCCCCAGTGGAGGGAGCAGGGAGGCTGAGACAGGAGTGGAGAGGGGATGAGGACAAGACTCGCTCACACATCATTGGGAGCATAGTGCTTAGTGACCAAACAAACAAACAAATAAACAAACAAATAGCGTGGCTTGAAGCCATACTACTTGGGTTTAAGCATCAACTAGGCACATTTACTAAACCTCTGTGTGCCTCAGTTTCCTTATCTATAAAATGGGGGTGTATTAATTTTCAAGTGCTGACATAACAAAATACCATAGACGGAGTGGCTTAAGCAACATAAATTTATTTTCTCACAATTCTGAAACTTGAAGTCCAAGATCAAGTTGTTGGCAGGCTTGGTTTCTTCTGAGGTCTCTCTCTGGGTTGTAGAGGGCTATCTTCACATGGTTTTCCCTCCTGGATTCAAATCTCCTCTTCTTTTTATTTATTTATTTATTTTTCATATATTTTTATTGATTTTTTACAGAGAGGAAGAGAGAGGGATAGAGAGTTAGAAACATCAATTAGCTGCCTCTTGCACACCCCCTACTGGGGATGTGCCCGCAACCAAGGTACATGCCCTTCACCGGAATCGAACCCGGGACCCTTGAGTCCGCAGGCCGACGCTCTATCCACTGAGCCAAACCGGCTTCGGCAAATCTCCTCTTCTTATAAGGACACCAGTCTTATTAGATTAGGCCCACCCTAATGACCTCATTGTAACGGAATTACTTCTTTAAAGACTCTGCCTCCAATACAGTCACAATCTTAGGTACTGGCAGTTAGGACTTTAAATATGAATTTTTGGGATATAACTCATATTATACAGGAAGATAACAGAATTTACTTCACAGACTTGTAGGGAGAATTAATTGAATTCAGACAAGTGAATTAGAACACTGAGAGAAATGTTTTCGGTTATTAAAGATGCAGAAATATATGAAAAGGAGGCAGAAATTTCACGGAAGTCCCAAAGCTCCTGTCTCCTCTGGAAGCTGGCTCCGTTGAGTCCTAGCAGCTCTCAGGGCCTAGCACCCTCAGAAGCCTCCCCCTCTTTCGTCTGGTGTCTCCTTTCTGAGGTCACAGCTCTAAAAGGTCACGATCAGTCTGATGTGGTGGTCCCTTGAAAGCAACTAAGCCTGTGGTTTTCAAAGTGTGATCTCCAGATCATCAACATCACATGGGAATGTGCAAGAAAGGCAAATTTTGGGGCCCACCCAGACCTACTGAGTCAGAATCTCTGTGTTAATAAACCTTCCAGGTGATGCTGAGGCACATGCAAGATGCAGAACTTCTGAACAAATGTCTGCTCCCAGCAATTTTTTGGTGAAGGAATCAATTTTGCAGAACTACCACTGGGAGGCAGCACAGGACTGCAAGGTAAACAGGGGCTAAATAAAAGCTCCTGCATATGCAAAAGCCTCCCCTGTTCCTCCTGCCTCCAGCCTTGCCCCAAGCTCCCCTCAGTTCTCCCCACACAGCTTGAACAACCTCTCAAAACCCCAAACCCAATCGAATCAATCGTGTCACTGGTTTAGAATTCTTCAATGGCTCCCGATGGCACCAACGACCCTTCATCGGCCCAGTAGCATCTCCTGCCACGTGCACCTTGCACATCCCCCTCTTCTCTGTTATCTTCCCTGGAGTCCAGACCCATCTGGGTGTAACTTGGGTAAGACACATCATTCCGATGCTCAGTGTCCTCATCTGTGAAATGGGGGCAATTAACAAGACTTTTCTCAGAGGGCTGTTATTAGTGAGAGCTTGTTTACCCTGGCCTAGGGTCTTGTGAACAGTGCTCAGTATGCAGTAGCTTTGCTTCCCCCTGTGCAGGGCTAAGCACAACATATAGCCAGGTGCAGTGAATGCTGTCTAAACCCAACCCATTCCCCAATGTCATGACTTCCAGCTGCCAACACCTGCATCTCTTTGCCTAGGGCTTCTTCTAGCTGCTGGCATCCACTGTGATATCAGGACCATAAAACTCCGTCTAATGGGAATGGTAGTAGTGCCAACTCATGGTACTGCTGGGAGGGTCTTGCTAGTATCCCACGTAGAATAGGTCCTCAGACTTTTTGCTGTTGGGGTTTCCTAGCACTTGTTCTTCTCTATGACTCCCTTATCTGCAGGAGTGGCCATGGCAGGCAGTAGCTATAGGACAGGGGAGACCCAAAGGGACCTTGGTTCCCTGGTGGCTCCCTGCTCTACCGTTCCTGACCTCCCGCCCTTGGGCCACTCAAGAAGGCTCCTGTCCACCCCCTTGCAGACACCTAACACGCCTGAGTTGGTGTCATAGGATGTAAGAGGACACCGGCCACTGGGGGCTGCCAAATAACCCTGACACCTTGGCAGGGTAGCTGGTGCTGTGTGTGTTCGTGGAACTTGGACCATCTCAGGCTGGAGACACGGAGGTGACGCAGCCCCTCTGCTGCAGCTGCAGGGCCAGGGGCTCAGACCTTGTCCAGCGGTCTCGGTCATCAGGACCCTACTCTCTTTTGTGGCTGCTTCTTGGGGCTTGCTTTACCCTTGGTCTTCATGTTTCCTGTGGGGCTGACCCTGCCCTGGAGGTAGCTGGCATTCATCTAAGTGACTTGATGTAAGGGGCTCCAAGCAGAGTCCCCCTCCCAGCCTGTCATACGCCCTGCCTGTGCATGAAGCCTCGGGGTTAAGCATTGCCCTTTTCCAGGTACTCTTTGAAAAAGCCAGCAAACTATAGTTAGGACCAGCTACATAATATGTGGAGCTTTGTGCCAAATGAAAATGCAGTGCTTCTGGTTCAAAATTCATGAGGAATTTCAAGTCAGTGACAGCAGAGCATTAAGCCAAGTGTGGGGCCTGGGTGACTGCGCCCTCAGGAAGCCGGCTCTGACTGCGGCCCTTCCCTCTCAGCATGATTCAGTTCGTCAGCTCCTTCCCAGGCGCCAAGAAGGAGCCCTGGAGCTGCTCGGGGGAAGATGCAAGGACACAAAGTGAAAAATGTGTCCTTTAGCTCGGCCAGCGTGGCTCAGTAGTTGAGCATCAACCTATGAACCAGGTAGTTATGGTTCAATTCCTGGTCAGGACACATGCCTGGGTTACGGGCTCAATCCCCAGTGTGGGGCGTGCAGGAGGCAGCTGATCAATGATTTGATCAACGATTTTCTCTTATCATTGATGTTTCTATCTCTCCCTTCCTCTCCCTTCCTCTCTGAAATCAATAAAAAAAAAAAAATTTTTTTTTTAAAGTATCCTTTACTCAGCTCAGGACACCCTTTGTCTCAGAGATACTTGAAGCCAGCGGTTTCTGCTCAGCTGGCCTTTTGCACGGGGCCTCCCCCTAGGCCCCTGGAGTCATAGCAGGGTATGGGGCCTTTTCTACCGCCCTGGCTGACCCTTGTGGATCTTGACTCATTCACCTCGATTGCTGTGCTTGCCGTGTCTGCTTTGCTCTGGGATGTAGGGCTGATCCCTTGAGGCCCCATTGCTCTCGCCCGGACAGCCACCAACCTTTGGATTTAAGTCCCTGAGGAGCCCCACAGACACACTCCACGGGTACAGGGCCACTCCGGCTCTCTGCAGGCCCGCTCCCAGCATCTCCTCCTTGCGCTGCGCTGTGTCTGGCAGGCTGGGTTGTGTGGCTCTCCCAATGGCCTGTCTACACTTGGGCTTTTGGTTGGCTGTGACCAATGGGAGCCATAGTAGGAACCTGGAAGGAGGGAGGAATGAAAGAGGTAGGACATTTATTTCCCCAGCTCCTTCCTGGAGCCTCCTGCAGCCTTGTCAGGCAGCTATCTCCCTACAGCCCTCTCTGCCTCCGGGCTCCAAGTCTCCAGGCTGACAGCTTCCTCCCCTCAGCCTGCCAGGCCTGGGGTGGTCACAGAATCCAGATGTCACGACTATTACTTCCCGTGAGGTCTCCTGATATGCTGCCCAAACCTTTTGTAAATAGTCCCTTTAATTTAACTCTCCCAGAATTATCCTAATTTGAATTTGTATCTATTTCCTTCTGGGACCCTGAGTGATATAAGGATCTTTGTTCTCTGTGGCACCCTCAAATCTATCTTTGTAGCCCCCAATCCCTACGCCAGAAAGGCCAGGGGCCGCGTATCCAGAATTCAGGCCGGGGCCCACCCGCTGGCTCCTTAGACAGCACCCACAGGAGACGTGGGGACCCTCCTTCGTGTTCCCCTAAAGATGTCCACCTGGCCCTCCGTCCTCTGCTAACTGGGAGCCAGGGAACTAGCAGTTGTATCCTTTCCTTTTCAGCTTCAGGGCCTGATGGAGGCAAGATCAGTTTCCTCAACCAGAGCACTCCACCCCCAGATGGGGCCCCTTGGACCAGGAGACCAGGTAACCAGACAAGCGGAGAATAGACAGCTGGGCCCCACTGTTTCCACAGTGGCTGTACCAAATGACCTTCTGAAGTGGGAGGCCGTCTTCACCTGGGGACCTGATGCTATCTCCAGCTAGTGTCGGAGTTGAGTTCAATTATAGGACACGCAGTGGGCGTCTGCCAGAGAAATGGACTGCACTGTTGGGGGAAAACCCGCTCATCTGCTGCCTGACGGGTCCCGTGAGGGAGTGGAGAGGAAGTTTCCCCAGACCTTGCAGAGGGAAGAGAGCTGGCTGGCATGGGAGCCCCCGCAACCTGGCCCCAGCGGCCTGCTGCAAACCCGGCTCTGCCTTTAACAAGCTGGGCCAATGGCTATATCTACCCTTTTTGTTCTCAGGGCCCTGGGATTCTCACAGTAGTCGTGGGGACACCTTCCTGCCCTGTCTTGCCAGCGCCTGGGGCTGAGTGAGAGCATCATTCTCTGGGAGCCGCTTGTGGGTGTGGAGACTAGGAGCGTGGCCCACTCCAACCTGGCTCTCTCAGCCTGTGGCCTGGCTGCCCTGGGGAGAGGAGCCAGAACTCTCCGGCCCCCATTCTTCAGTCAGAAGGCTCAGGCTCCCAGCCAGGGTAGGAGCCTCAGCCATGGCAGCTAAGCCTTCTTGGCTCCTGGCCTCTCTCTCCTCAGTGCTCTTCCCCCAACCCCTGCCCCAAATCAATGCCCTGCCGGGTGCTGAGCACCTGATATTAATAATGACTTTCTCAGGAAAGCCCATCTGCTTTTGTAACTTGACCTTTAATTGCTGGGAATCGCGTGTCCCACAGCTTAGACCTGAGGTCCTCAGCGTTTGGACTCCAGACCAGCAGCCTGAGCGTCACCCGGGAACTCGTTGGGAGTGCACGTTTTCGGGTCCCACTCCAGACCTATGGAATCAGACACTCTGGGGGTGCAGCCCAGCAAGGTGTGTTTGAAGGAGCCCTCCAGGGGACTCTGATGTTCGCCCAAGTGTGGGGAACAGCTCGGAGCTGTTACTGGTACAAGAAGTGCAGAAGGGGATGGTTTGGCGCCTGCCCAGATCCCCTTTAGACACAGGTGTCCCATTCCCTGGCTTCTGTGAATGAGTGTTGGCAGCTCGTGGCCTTCAGCTGGCCTTTCCCTTGAGCATTGCCCTGTGCTGAATCACTGTGCCCAGAAATGCCAGAGGGATTATGTACGTACACACCCGCCCCCGTGGGCCACGGCCAGTGACTGATGGACAGGGCGTAACAGGCTGGCCCTTGTCTCAAGGTGGGACACTCCAGTGGGAATTATGCTCTGGAGGCCCTCGTAGAATTGGGTCAAGGCTAGGCTTGAATTGCTCCAAGCTGCTGCTTATCCCAAATGCCCAGAGCTGTTGTTGGTACAACAGGTATGAATTAGGCACAGCACCCTGGTGTAAAAGAAAATGTCATTTGGCTTGCTTTGGAAAAATAAAAATAAACCTGGCTCAGAGGCTCTCTGCCTGCCAAGATGACTGTGCTTGGTTACCTCCTAGGAAGGCTGGTTGGCAGCCAGCTAGAAGGGCCTCTTGCCGCTGGGGAAGCTGGGGAGGCCCCTGGATGGCAGGCCTGGTGGCACCGCTGTGACGGGTCATTTTCCTCCTGGTCTCAGAGAATCAGCTTGTCCCCCTTTTGGTCCAATGTCATGGGGACGTTTCCCAGAGAGCCCAGGAAATACAAAAAAATAATAATGATTCTCCTCCCCTAACTTCCCTTCCTGAAAGGGGAGGGGGGGTGGGAATGTTCATTTATTGTCCTCAATAGGAAAAAAACAAAAGAAAGGCAAGATATGAATTAATTTTTCCAGTTAGTTTCTGAGGGTATCAGAGCAGTGGTAAGTGTGTGTGTGTAGGGGTATGTTAGTGTGTGCATAGAGGCCTATTTGTGTGTATGCGTGTAGAGAGGTGTGTTTGTGTGTATAGAGGTATGTTCACATATTGTGTTCATAGAAGTGTGTTTGTGTACCTGTGTGCAGAGGCATGTTTTCATGTGTGAGCTTGGGGCTTGGGTCCCATTATAGAGAGATAGTAACTGAGGCCAGAGACCCTAACACTCCCCAAGAAGGTATTAGTCTCTCCCCGGCCCCAGTTTTCCGCTGTGGCCTCACAGCTGATTCGAGGTAGCTGCCACCTGTTACCCTCTTGAAACCCATTGACAACACAAAAGGTGGCGCTGGACAGGACAGTAGGATGACCTGAATGAGCTCCAGCCACCTCCCTGCTTTGAACACTTTGGGGGTCTGGGGTTCTGAGTTGGGAGCAATACAGCAAAGTTGAGTAATTATTGTCCCAAATATATCCAGAGGCTCAGGGATTAAGGGAGATGGAGAATCTAGTTAAGCGAAGACATTAAAAGACCAGATGGAAATATAGTAAAACACTGACGCATTTTTATTCCCTGGGAGCTGTGATTATGGATGATTTCTATTTATGCCTTTGCATTTAATTTCACGTTTGAAACGTTTTATAAGCAACATGAATTATGTGTACAATAACTAAAAATAAAACCATAAGAATAATTACAAACACTCCCAACATCTATTCCTTGAGTGGCAGCTTCCTCTCCCACCCCCATCATCAAAGGAAAGCTTTGATTTCCTCAACTTTGTGTTATGAAAACTTCTTGGCATACAGAAAAAAAAAAAAGGGGGGGGGGAAGAACAGAACAATAAACACCTGAACAATATACCCCATCACCTGCATTAAAAAACGGTAATATTTTCACATTTGCTTCATTTACATACATATATTAAAATCTATGCTTTTTTCCTGAAACATTTGATAGTAAATGGCAGATAGGACATTTTACCTTTAAATGCTGAACACACCACTCTGAATACATCTCCTAAGTATAAAGCTTCCGAAGAATCCAGGCCAGTTTCTTGTGGAATGCCCTTCAGTCTGGCTTGGTCAGAATCATTCCTTTCCGTAGGCCACTTTCCTCCATGGGAAGTTTCTCTGGACTGCCTCACCTGTCCAGATCTGCCGCAGACTCAGGGTCTATTGCCAGCGCCACCTCCTCCGTGAAGCCCTCCCTGACATTATCAAATAACGTTCTTATCTGTTATCTGACTCGTCATTCAACATTTCTTTCTTTTTTGTTACATGCAGTAAACCTTAAAATTACAAGAAAAATTATCTTAAATATAATAATGTTACATGCAATAAACATTAATATCTCAAGAAAAACAATTTTAAATATGATAATGTTACATGCAACAAACACCAATTGTTCAAGAAAAATGATCATATATATGCCTAAGCAACTGGAACGACCGGAATGACCTGAACGACCGGTCACTATGACATGCCCTGACCACCGGGGGGCCAGCCGGCAGGCCCCAATCATCTGATCGGGGCCAGGCCCTGGGCTGGGACGGGGAACTGGGGGTGGGTGGCGGTGGACACGGCCCCTTTCCCAGGGGTCCGAGGGTTGGCTCCCTCCTCGGGGATGGCGGCCAACCTCCTGTGCCCTGTCCCTCCCCCCTGCCGGCAGGCCCCGATCGGCCCACCACCGCCTGCTGTGGTGGTGGCACGGCAGTGAGGGAAAGAGGAGGGGGGGGAGGGGGGGAACCGCTTGGTGGTGGGGCGCCGACGATGGCAGCGTTGGCATCTGGCGTCTGTTCCTTCTGCCCCCCGCCCAGTGATGGTTGCCTCCTCTCTGGCCCTGCCTTGATGGACCTGGCCCCAATTGGCCCTGCTCACCGGCCAGGCCTAGGGACTCCACCTGTGCAAGAATTTTGTGCACGGGGCCTCTAGTATAATAATATTACATGCAATAAACATTAATATTTCAAGAATAAAATGATTTTAAGTATAATAATAATATTACCAAAACTGTACATAGTATGATAACATAGTATGATATCACAAAAGTTGTAGGAAATATTAAAAATCTGCAAATAACGAGATTGCTTCTATTATATCTAGAATATCTCCCCCGCCCCCCAGCTCTATTTTTGTTCATCAGTTTATGTTGTTCATTATATTCCACAAATGAGTGAGATCCTGTGGTATTTATCTTTCACTGACTGGCTTATTTCGCTTAGCATAATGCTCTCCAGGTCTATCCATGCTGTTGCAAATGGTAAATGTTCCTTCTTTTATTTACTGCAGTGTAGTATTCCATTATGTAGATGTACCACAGTTTTATAATCCACTCATCTGCTGATGGGCACTTAGGCTATTTCCAAATCTTAGCTATTGTAAATTGTGCTGCTATGAACATAGGGGTGCATATGTCCTTTCTGACTGGTGTTTCTGATTTCTTGGGCTATATTCCTAGAAGTGGGATCACTGGGTCAAATGGGAGCTCCATTTTTAATTTTTTGAGGAAACTCCATACTGTTCTCCACAGTGGCTACACCAGTCTTCATTCCCACCAGCAGTGCACAAGGGTTCCTTTTTCTCTGCATCCTCGCCAGCACTTGTTGTTTGTTGATTTGTTGATGACAGCTATTCTGACAGGTGTGAGATGGTACCTCATTGTTGTTTTGATTTGCATCTCTCTGATGATTAGTGACTTTGAGCATGTTTTCATATGTCTCTTGGCCTTCTTCATGTCCTTTTTCAAAAAGTGTCTATTTAGGCCCTTTGCCCATTTTTTGATTCATTCAACATTTCTTGAATGACAAGTCCAGGTGTTGGGGCAGAAAGCTCAATGATGCTGAGTGTGGCGGGTGCTGTGGGAGGCACCAGGACTTGATGCCGGTGGAGGTAGGGGAGGGGTGCCTCCTTGAGGCTGGGGTGGTAAGAGCAGGTATTTCAAAGAGGCAGATGGTATTTGAGCTGGGACCTGATGGATACATGGGAGGACGTGGAACCAGGGGCAGATCAGGATTGGTGGAAGGAGCATCACGATTATGCTCAGAAAAATTGTTTGAATGAATGAACTACTGAGTAATGAATGGATTGGAGAAGGGCAGAACTGGAGGCACAGAGACCAGCTGGGAGCGGTGGCAGTCATCCAGGCGGTAATCACAGCATAAACTTGAATAGATAGATATGAGGGTATGAGAGAGGTACAATCAGTGGGGTTTGGCTCTTAATTAGATATGGGAAGATGAGCAGTGAGTAAGTGAAAAACTGGATACACCATCCAAATTCCTGGCGTGAGTGACTGGATTGACATTAGTGCCTTCAATGAGGCAGGTAATTTTAAAAAAGAGATAGGATTTTATGGGTGGGTGGGGGAAATTCGCTTCCTTTTGCACATGTTTGTTTGAGCGCCCTTGAGTGGCTCATCCAAGTGGAGACATGTGATAGTGGGGGGTTTATATGGAAGGACAGCGGACTCATCTAGATGGAGATACAGATTTTTAGGACTTAAGCAAATACTTGGCAAAGGAAGCCATACCTAAGAACTGAGTGTGGCTTGGGAAAAGTGGGCTAAGCCCCAAACCTGCCACATTTAAAAGTTAGAAGAAGGAAGCTGAGAAGGAGTGGCCAGAGAGGTGAGTGGAAAACCAAGACCTCGTGCCAAAGCAACCAAGAACACTGCCAAGGAAGGAGGAAATCGTTAGTGAGTTGAATGAGGATGTGATCACGGAAGGACAGTTTCAGTGGAGTGACCAGGGCAGCAGCAAGATTCCGGGGGCTCAAGTGTTAGGCAGAATACAATGCCGGGAGGTACCAATTAGGGTCTGTCTGTTCTGTGAACGACAGGAAGAAATTGAAAATGGGGGATGGACGGATGGAGGAAGGGAGAGCTCTTTGAAACGGGGTCCCCCATTCTCTGTTGTCCCTCAGGATCCAGCTAGAGAGGAGGAAAGCTGTGATGGGACATGGGGTGGAGGAGGAACGGGGCAACTGCCAAATAAACACACTATCCAGGGAAGCCCGCCAAGGCTGGGCCCAGAATACCTGGAACGGAACCCATCTTCCTTCTGCAGCAGGAAGTGGTGGTGGGAGCCGAGTTGACTGGAATTTCCGAGCCGTGAGGATGTCCCTGGTGAATGCTTTTTATATATTTATTTTTTCATTCATAAAAAAGAGTTGGAATTAAGTGACACCCCCCCCCCTCCAAACATTCCCTCCCACAGAGGAAGCGCTTAATTTAGCCTCATGTTCCCAGTTGAAAAATATCCCTGAGGTTTGCAGGCTTCTGCTGGGTTGTTTGTCACCCTTTCTCAAATGTGGCAGGATGTTAACGAATATAGCAAGATCAGACTCTTTGTATCTTGATTTCAGCTGAGGTCCTAAGAGAATAAGGTTGCTCCATCTCAACCTCAGCACCAAGAGGAAGTTCTGTTAGGCCACCTATACAGGATGTGGGAAGAGCTGTCGAAAACCAGCTTTGGGAACCTCAGATGACCTTCCCCACTCTGACCCATAAAAGACGTTGGTGAGGCAGAGAGACAGAGTCGAAAATCAGAGACTTTCTTTGTAGAGGGGCACTTCCCTATCTAGCGCCAAGTTAGAGGGACTTCGATGGCACCGCTCGGAAAGCTTGGTATGTTTCCCCCGGAGGTTGCAGAACTTAGTAGACTGGTATCCGATTCACCTGAGAAATTTGACTTGTGAAAGATGGTGCCTAGAACTGATTGTCTGGGATCGAAATAGAAATGTGACTGTGTTTGGGAAGTAACTGCAGTCCATGAGGTGGTGAGCCAAAGGGGCTAGTCTTCTTGTAGCAGATGTGGCCACACACAAGAGGCAAAGAGAGCTGTTTAGAACCTTCCCCAAAGGGCTACCAGGCCTGAGGGGGTGGTCCCAGCACAAGGACGCTGGAGGTAAAATAACCCAGGTATCAGGGTATCCAAGAGGCGGCTTTGAAAGGGCAACCTAAGCGAGAGATAAGACTCAGACCCCAGGCTTTCTCAGGCATTTACAGGAAGGATTCTTGGCTGTACAGTGGGCATCTGTCCAGCAGCAAAGATCAGAACACAGCTGTTACCTTCACGTCTGGGATACTGTGACTTACCATAAGAAATATATTTTTTGGTCTTTGTCACCAGTTTCTGGCACAAAGCTCCTAAAGCCCTTGGTATTTCCCAAGTGATAAGAGCAATAAAGGTGTCTTGGTATTCAGCCACACTGAGTTTGTGTGAATGTGACTTTTGGAAAGCACCTAGGGATGGGGCTGGTTGCCAAGGGAGCAAACCCTGTGCTTAGAGAGTTGGAACTTTCCACCCCCTTCCCCACCCTGGGAGGGGAGAGGGGCTGTTGATTGAGTTCAATAATCTAGTCAATCATGCTTATGCAATGAAGCCTTTATAAAACCTGAAAGGGCCCTAGATGGTATGGCTTAGAGGTTAGAGCATTGGCCTGCTCACCAAAGGATCTTGGGTGGTTCACGGTCAAGGACATGTACCTGGGTTGTGGATTCACTCCCTGCCCCTGGTCGGGGAGCATTTGGGAGGCAACCAATCGATGTGTCTCTCTCACATTGATGTTTCCCTCTCTCGGTCTCCTCCTCCCTCCGTCCCTTGCACTCTCTCTCTGAAAAGCAATGGAAAAATATCCTGAGGTGAGGATTAACAACAAAAACCCAAAAGGATGGGGTTCAAAGAGCTTTTTGGTTGGTGAGCACATGGAGACACTGGAAGAGTGCCATGCTGGAGAGGGCATGGAAGCTCCATGCCCCTTGCCCCATACTTTGCCTTATGCATCTCTTCCATCTGACTGTTCTTGAGTTATATCCTTTTATAATAAACCAGTAATCTAGTAACTAAAATGTTTTTCTGAGTCCTGTGAGCCACTCAAGCAAATTAATCAAGCACAAGGAGGGGATTGCAGGGACCTCTAATCTATAGCCAGTAGGTCAGAAGCACAGGTTGGTGTCTGGATTTGTGATTGGTGTCTGTAGTTGGGGGGAGGGCAGTCTTGTGGGACTAAGCCTTTAACCTGTGGGATCTGACACTATCTTTAGGTAGACAGTGTCAGATTTGAGTTGAATTGTAGGATACTCAGTCAGTGTCTGCTGAGAATTGGAGAATTGCTTGCTGGTGTTGGAAAATACACATACATTGGAACATCCAAGTCTATTATTTCATACTAGAGGCCCAGTGCACAAATTCGTGCACTGGTGGGGTCCGGCTGGCCTGCCCCAATTGGGGCCGGGCTGGTCCAGGGAGGGGGTCATGGGAGGTTGGCCAGCCAGCCCCACCCTCGATCGGGGTCGTGGGGGCCGATCGGGGCCTCAGTGCTCATCAAAGCAACCGGTCATCCCAGTCATTCTGGCGTTCTGGTCAGTTGGCTTTTATATATATAGATAGATGCCCTCAAGATGCTATCATTAAGCTGAATTTATAGATGATGTCATAGCCCTGCCGGTTTGGCTCAGTTGGTTGGAGTGTTGGCCCATGCACCAAAAGGTTGTGGGTGCAATCCCCAGTTAGTCTGGGCACTTACAGAAAGCAGCCAATCAATGTTTCTCTCTCACATTGATGTCCATCCCCCTGCTATTTCCCTATCTCTAAGCATGTCTTTGGGTGAGGATTAAAATTATTTTTTTTCTTAAAAAAGAGAAGATGTTATAGTATAGAGGTCAATGAATGAAAGTCAAAAGTTTAAAAAAGAAGTAAAAGAAAAAGAAAAGATTTTCTTTGAGTAAGGTTACTTAAACATAAAATGGAGTGTAAATAAATACACCTGAATCCTTCTAAGGGTTTAAAGGAGCTGGATTGCTAAAGAAACTCTAAGCCTGGTCTGCAACCCTTTAAAGCAACCCCAGATCTGGACCAGTCAAAACCAGCAGTGAAAGCTGTGCAGAACCCAGGGAGGGCACATGGTCTAGAGCCCATTTTAAATTGAGAAGAATGAAATTGGCAATGCCACTGCCAAGAAGAAAATGAACAGAACCAAGTCAGCCAACCAAAAAACTCACTCCATTGTTAGGACAGCGAGTTCCATGATTTCTGCCCACCCAGTGGGGTTGATCATAGCTTGGACCACTAACTGCTGGGCAGATATCACGTTTTTCCAACATTGCACACATCCCCATGTGTAGTGGGGGCTGGATTTCTTGTCTCTCATTTTATTGGTCACTGAATACTGGGAAGTTTATCTAGATTCGATGGAGAGAACCCCACGTCTTCCATAGACCTGAACTGGAATCATTCATTGGATAAGACTTTGGGGTCATCTCCCTTGGGGAAGGGAAAGGGTTTTTCTCTGTCAGGTCAGAAGGGTTTGCATTGCCAAAGTGGTGGATTAAAAAGATTATTAAATTGTACTCTACCTTCTCTATTTCCCTTTTATTCTGTAGCAATAGAAGTTTTTGCTAGGCATTTGATTGCCCAGCTCTGACCCTTTCTCAGGTTCCCCTGTAGCTAGATGTGGCCATGTATTCGGGCCAATGGGATAGGAGTGGAATTGATGTGTACAATGCCTTGGTTGTATTCTTAAAAGGAAGTTTACTTGTGTTCCTTCTAGTTTAGCCCTCATATCTGAAATGATTTTTAATTTTATTTAAACTTTTTTCTTGAGTGCTGGTGTCTTCTTTCCAAGTTTTTCTATTCTGACTTATGTTGCTATTTCTTATCATATAAACTTCTCATTATTGTTGAGCTTATTTGGATATAGGAGATTACATTTTTAATCTGTTTTTTGTCCCATCTCTCTGGCTTATGTTTGTTATCTGTAGGGATGTTATTTTGCTCCTTATTCTCTTTCTTTCTTATAAAAACATTGTATGGGATTTGGCCTTGATAATTTTCTATTGCATATTTCTATGTGAAGTGAGTTTTCCTGACTTTTAGGAGGCTGGTCATGACTTCTAGTACAAGGTGAATAGGAGCAGTGACATTGGGTTTCCTTGACTTGTTCTAGAATTTTAAGGGTAAAAATTTAATGTTGCTCCATTAAATACTAGTATGACTTTTCAAAGGATTTTGGTGGCTATCTTTTACCAGGTTTTGGAAGTTCTATTTCTAGATACCTAAGAATTTTTGTTTTTAATAGGTGTGATAAAAAATATATTTTAAAATTTGAGATAATCTTGTACACTATTAAAACTAATGATGAGCCCTATCCGGTTTGACTCAGTGGATGGAGCGTCGGCCTTCAGACTGAAAGGTCCCAGGTTCGATTCCGGTCAAGGGCATGTACCTTGGTTGTGGGCACAGCCCCAGTGGGAGGTGTGCAGGAGGCAGCTGATTGATGTTTCTCTCTCATCAATGTTTCTGACTCTCTATCCCTCTTCCTTCCTCTCTGTAAAAAATCAATAAAAAATATTAAAAAAACACCTAATGATGAGGTAATTATTTAATATATTTTAATGCTGAACCATTTCTGAATTCTGAAGATGAATCCAAATAGGATATGACATATTGTTGCTGTAAATACATCGCTTGGTACAGTTTGTAGAATTTTAAAAACATATATATTTATTTTAATGATATATTTTTATATAATGTGCTGACTTCCTGAATGGATTTAAAAGGATCAATAGTCCTTTCAGTGCAGAGGAAAAGAACAGACATGGCTCTAGCACAGAGTCAAAGCCAGGGGGTCTATAAAGCACACTTCGGTGCTCACTGTGCAACAGTTCCTAGAATTTTATTTTGAACTTTCATATCTATGTGTATAAGTGATATTGCTCTGATATATTTCTTTCTCATTTTGTTCTTGTTTGGTTTGAGTATCAAGGTTTTCCTAATCTCATAAAATGAATTGGTCATGTTCTTTTCCTATTTTCTGGGACAGTTTTCATGAGATTGGAATGATCTGTTCCTTGAATGCTTTCAAGAAACTGCTTATAAAATTATCAGAGACACCCTGTTGCTCAGTGGTTAGAGCATTGGCCCGTGGACCAAAGGGTCACGGGTTTGATTTCCAGTCAAGGTTATGTATCTCGATTGCAGGTTTACTTCCTGCTCCCTCTGCAGCCCCATCCCTCAACCAGATCGATGTTTCTCTCTCTTCCTCTTCCTCCTCCCTCCCTTTCATTCTCTCTGAAAATCAATGGAAAAAATGTTCTTGGGTGAGGATTAAAAACAAACAAACTATCAAAGCCTATGTTTTAAAGGGTAGATTTTTTTAAAAAATCCCCACCTGAAGATATTTTTTCACTGATTTTTTTTTAAAGAAAGATTGGAAGTGAGGGAAGAGGGGATTGAGAGAGAGAGAGAGAGAGAGAGAGAGAGAGAGAGAGAAACATTAATGTGTTTCTTCCATTGGCGGGGGTGGGGGGGAGGTCAGGGAGTGAACCTGCAACCAACGTACATGCCCTTGACCTGGAATTAAACCCATGACCTTTTGGTCCTTGGGCCAACGCTCTAACCATTAGGCAACTGGCCAGGCTAAAGGGTGGATTTTTAAACTTCTGATTAAATTTCTCAAATGGTTATAAAATTATTTAGCTTTTAAATTTCTTCTTATGTCAGTTTTGGATAGATATATTTTCCAGGAATTTACCCATTTCATCTAAGCTTTTAAGTTTAGTAGCAAAAAGTTGTTCATACTTTATAGTTGTTTATAATTTAAATTTCTGTTTTTTTCCTATCATTATGCATCTTCTTTATTTTTTACATTGCTAAGTTATGTCTTCTTTCTTATATATTGTATATATACTTTCTAAATTTTATTTCATTACTTCTGCTTTCTTTGGATTTGTTCTATTATTCTTTTCCTCATTTCTAATGTTGGCGGATTAGCTCAACCATTTCCAGCCTTTCTGTTTTTCTAATATTATCATTTATGGCTATGAGTCAGTTGTGCGTCATGTTTCCTAGAAGTAGAGCCTAAGATGGGGATTCTCGGGTACACGATTTATTGAGAGGGCTCTCAGAGTGAGGGAGCTGGGAGAAGCTGGATGAGGTAGAAGAAAGAGCTCAGAAAGGATGTGGTCCCTGGGCCTGATCCATGTGCTCTGGAGCATGAAGGGCCACAGAATTAGTCCCACCTTGAGGCAGGGGGGCTGGACTTTGGCAACCCTATTTGAGTAAATATTGGCTCTAGACTGCCATGGAGTGGTAGGTGGGGCATACTCTCCAGGTCAGATGGCACCCATGAAACAAGGGCAGGTCTCTGGAGAAGGGCAGCCATGAACTGCTAGCTGGCAACACTCATAGAAGCTGGAGATGCACACATTGACCTGTTAAAGGACTAGTGGTTAAAGAAAATATATGGTTGGGGCACCCACAGCTGCTACTATATCTATGAATATAGTTGTTTATTATTTCATATTTGTAGTATTTCATGATTTTATATACATTTATTATTTTATCTGTAACTGATTTAGAAATGTGTTTAAATAAAGTTTTTTAATTATCTTTTTTTCTGACTGAAAAGTAACAATAAAAAATAAAAGGCAGGCCCTGGCTGGGTAGTTCATTTGGTGAGAGCATTGTCCTAATATGCCAAGGTTGTGGGTTTAACCCCTAGTCTCGGCACATACAAGCATCAACCAATGAATACATAACTAAGTGGAACAACAAATGGGTGTTTCTCTCTCCCTTAAACCATTATTTTTTAAATAAAAAATAAATAAAAGTCATATATAGAACCTTGCACCAAGCAAGAGGGAAAAAAGCATTATTCTTCTCAAACATATACATAATATTTACAAAAATTGACCATAGAGTAATTCACAACCAATGGCAAAGTACCATTAATTCTCTCTTGGTCATAGTTGTCAATGTTGTCATCATTTCATTTGAGTGATGTGGGTACATCAAGTGTGGAAGTTAATGACCATTTTATATTTCTTAACATTTCTTAACTCAGCATTGAAATGCATTTGTATACATTCTATGTATAGAAAGAGAGCAACAAGACAACAACACCTAGATGGTGTTAAAGAAATTACTGCAATTCTTTTTTTTTTTTTTTTTTTTTTACAGCGCAACTACCAGGAATCTTATGAAATAAAACACAAACACACACACACACACACACACACACACACACACACACATCTATAAACAGAAGAAGGTGTGATATGGATAAAAAGCTTGCCTGTCACTCACCAAGCAATACAACTAAAAGCAGGAGAAATTCCCAAACCCTTTAAATTGGATGAAAGGCATTTCAAAACATTGAGAAGCTGATATGATTGATGTGTTATGTGGGAACCATTTCGGATACTTTGAAAATCAGTTTCCTAGAAGCTTTCTGCTGACTTTGAATTGAACAGAAGCTGTTTAACTTCTAGCATTGTGATTCAATTGGGGGCAAAATAAAACATACATTTAGGCAAATAGAGAATGGTGACAAAATCACACATTATTTCAATTCCTCAAAATTGTACTGTCAATTAAAAAAGCACTAAATGAGCCCTGACTGGTTTGGCTCAGGGGTAGAGCGTCGGCCTGCGGACTGAAGGGTCCCAGGTTCGATTCCGATCAAGGGCATGTACCTTCGTTGCAGGCACATCCCCAGTAGGGGGTGTGCAAGAGGCAGCTGATCGATGTTTCTCTCTCATTGATGTTTCTAACTCTCTATCCCTCTCCCTTCCTCTCTGTAAAAAAGTCAATAAAATATTAAAAATAAAATCTGATAGTTGAAGTGAGCTATAATAACTGATCAAAAATAAAAAAATAAGTTAAAAAAGCACTAAATGAATTATTATAGTAAGAACATGCTACCAAATGAAGCAAATCACTGAGATGTTATATGAAGCTGCTGTTAACCAAAAGATGCCACGATATTTAATATGAACAAGGTGTTCATATAGTTAAATTTCCAAAACAGAATACTTCATGAGAGTGAAAGAGGGAGTCATGCATACTGGTGTTAAGGATAGCAGGTAATGTCCTCAGTAAACTCAGATCACCCTAATTTTAAATTATAAAGCAATTTCTGAGAATGAGAGTTTTCTCAGAAATGTTAGTGTGACTTCATAAAATAATTGATGGATGCTAGCTCTGTCATTGGAGGAATAGATAAAAGTCACATAGAATAGGTATCTAGGAGTCATGGGCAACCAATCCACCCAGTACAATTATCTTAATGCATTTTGTGAACATTTATTTGAACAATGAGATAATAAGTTCAAGAGACAAAAGGAAGGAAAATACAGACAAGAGGGGCAGAGATAGGACACAGTGAGGAGTTCTAATATATTTTTAACCAAAATTCTGGAAGTTAAAGAGCACAACAGAAGATAAGGACAGGGGCAGAATTTGAAGAGAGAATAGATGAAAAGTTTCTGAACTTTTCAGAGAATAGCTAAAACGATGAAAGATGCCAATTTACAGATTATAGAAGCTCAATTCTAAACAGTCTACGTAAGAAGAAATCTGTACCTAGATACATCACTACAGAGAAAAATCTTAAGAACAGCCAGGAGAGAAAAAAAGACAGATTACACTTAATTAGATGGCAACAGAAGGGAGAAGGAAGTGGAATGATATTTTCAATGTGTTGGGGGAAAAAAACTACTAGAATTCTATACCCAGCTAAATCATCTTTCCATTAAAAACAAAGTAAATATCTTCATGTGTTTTTCCATTGCATTCATTTTCCAGCCCCAAACCACACTCCCTTGTTATGGTTCTGTCATTGGCCCAGTGCTCAGGAGCTTCTAGAGTAGAAATAAAACCACAGCTACCTTTTTTTTTTTAGGGTGTTAAGAAAAAAAATAATTTCAAGACCAGAGTATTTGCTGTCATCAGAAAGATGATGACTCTTTTTTTTTTTAATGCGTGATGGAAACCACAGAGAGAAAAAACAGAGAACATTTTGACAGTTACCAGATGGGAGGGGGGGGTTGTGGAGATGGGTGAAAAAGGTGAAGAGATTAAGAAGCACAAACTGGTTGTTACAGAACAGTCATGGGATGTAAAGTAAACATAGGGAATATAGTCAATAATATTTAAATAACTATGTATGTTGTTGGATGGGTAGGAGATTTAGTGGGATGATAATTTAGGAAATTATATAATGTCTAATCACTGGGCTGTACACCTGAAACTAATATAATATTGTATGTCAACTGTAATTGAAAAATAAATAATTTTTAAAACACAAATAAAATTAAAATTAAAAAAATAAAATAAACAGAACCTGAAATTAAAAAATACATTGACATCAATATTGGCTCATCAATTATTAAAAATGTACTACAATAATGCAAGATGTTAAAAATTGGGAAAGTTGGGAGAGAGGGTGAGAGAGTACATGAGAGCTCTGTACTTTTTGCTCAAATTTTCTGTAAACCTAAAAATATTTTTTAAAATATTATTAATAAAAATATTTATTAATAAAAAGTGCCTAGCACAACAGAAGATAAGGACAGGGGCAATATTTGAAGAGAGAATAGTTGAAAAGTTTCTGAACTTCTCAGAGAATAGCTAAAACGATTGAAAGATGCCAATTTACAGATTATAGAAGCTCAATTCTAAACAGTCTACATAAACAAAAAAATCTGTACCTAGATACATCACAGTGAAACTACAGAGAAAAATCTTAAGAACAGCCAGGAGAGAAAAAAAGACAGATTACACTTGATTAGATGGCAACAGAAGGGAGAAGAAAGTGGCTCAGTTGGTTGAGTGTTGTCCCATGCACCAAGAGGGACAACAGTTTGATTCCCGGTCAGGGCACATGTCTGGGTTGCGGGCTTAATCCCCAGTAGGGGGCGTGCAGGAGGCAGCCGATGGATGTTTCTCTCTCATTGATGCTTCTATCTCTCTCTCTCTCTCCCTCTCTTCCTCTCTCTAAAATCAATAAACACATTTTTTTTTTTAAGTAATGCAGCAGGTGAGCTTTAGGTGAGAAATTTAGTTAACCAATTTTATGTTGCTTGAACGTTCCTTCTTATGTATGCACAAAAGTGATAAGCCGTAACTCATTGATCCTAAGTCACACTTAAAAAAATACCTGAATAAGGATGCATCTTAAAATAGATGGCATTTTAGATTTGATGAAATATAGTATGTTAAAATATATATGTCTAAATAAGCCTCAAGAAATTCTTTCAATAACTATTAAATAAAATCTAAGATTAGAAAATATGGTGTCATAGTTTAATTGGTGGTGTTTTTATTTTTCAAATGGAGCTTAAAGTAATAGTGCATTTTATAATTGATGTGTCTCCGATTAGATTAAATATAATATAGGTGTATACTATAAAATTGGCTAGGTGATGCATATTTAATTTATCTATTGTTGAATCTGGTGAAGGGGGTTAAAAGAGGAAGACAATTTGGATTGCAATGCTTTATTTTTTGTATTTAAAAGTGACAAAGCCACTGACATAAAATGTTAACAATGATTAAATCTGAGAAGCAGGAGCATGCTGTTATGTATTTTTTGTCTACTTTATTTTCTATATTAAAAATTTTTTTTGAATTTGAGAGTACATTTATTAAAGCTGGGGTCAGTAAACAAGAAAGGGCCTAGGTTAGAAGAAGCAACAAGAGAGACTAGGCGGCTGCTTTGGCTCTCTAGAAATGTTACAGGAGAGAAATGAGCCAAGGCAAGGCTACGTTAGCTCACTGAGCAGTCAGAGAAAAAGGGGCCTTGGAGACAGGGTTTAGGGGGTTAGCCTGGGATGAGCTGCTGCTGCTCATTGCTTCCCTGGTGGTAAGTCTTGTGGGGCCCTTAGAGTTTAGGAGGTGCATGCCTGTGGGGTCAATATTTAAATTAAAAAATATTTTTATTGATTTCAGAGAGGAAGGGTGAGAGAGGGAGAGATAGAAACATCAATGATGAGAGAGAATAATTGATTGACTGCCTCCTGCACATCCTCCACTGGGGATCGAGCCTGCAACCTGGGCATATGCCCTGACCAAGAATTGAACCGTGACCTCCTGGCTCATAGATCGATGCTCAACCACTGAGCCATGCCAGTCGGGCTATATTTAATTTTTTTAAACAACAAAACATAAATATCTGAAAAAAATAAAATTGAAGAACAACATCTCAGAAAATTATTTTCTGGGGACTATTATTGAGCAATTGGGTATTGTGGGAACTTGGGGGAGGAAAAAGTCAGGCAGTCAGGCAGACACAAAAAGACAAATATTACCTCATTCGACTTATATGAGATACCTACAGTAGTTAAGTTTATAGGGTCAGAAAGCAGAATACTGGTTATCAGACACTGAGGGTTGGGGGTGGGGGCAAAGTGGTGTTTTTATCGAGTGGGTACAGCGTTTCAGTTTGGGAGAAAGAAAAAGTTCTGGAAATGCATACTGGTGATTGATGGTTGCACAACATTGTGAATGTACTTAATGTTATTGTGAAGTGTACATTTAAACATGGTTAAAATGGTAAATTTCTGTTATATGTTTTTTTAACACACACACACACACACACACACACACACACACACACATCCTGGACCAGAGAAATCAAACGTCTTATTTTGGGCATGTTGAGTTTGAGATGCTCATAGGTAGTTGGGTAAAAATCCCACCTAAGGTAAGTGATTATGGGCTGTAGATGGGAATTTAACAGACACCATGTTGGAGCCAAGAGGCCAGAGAGAGAGTATGGGGAAGGGGAGGTGGTTGGTTTCAAGACCAGGGGCTTTCAACACTCAGAAAAGGCCCGTCAAGTGAGGTAGGAGGAAAACGAGGAGAGGTGGGGTGGAGGAAGCCAAGCACAGAAACCCTTCTCAGCAGGAGGCAGTGGTCAACAGTGTAGACTGCTTCTGAGAGACTGAGTGAGGTGAGCACCACCGGATTTGGCAGTGAGAGAACCGTTAAGGTTTCTGCAGCGTGCGAAGGAAGAAAGGCAGGCTGAGGTGGGTGGGAAGGAAAGAAGTAGTGATGGGAACTATCCATATACTTTGAAGAAGTTTTGCTATAAATATTAGGTGAGCAATGGGGTGGTAGCAGAGGCAGATTAGGAGGTCTAGGGTAGCCTCTTTTGTTTTTTAAAGATGAGAGATATTGGAAGAAGTTTGTATGCTGGTGGGAGTGGGCCAATCCTATATAATAAAGAGGGAATATGCAAATTGACCATCACACCATAACAAGATGGCTGCACCCACAGCGGAGGCTGAGTTCCCATAACAAGCCTTAATGAGCAATCAGCAGGGACCTGAGGCTGTGCCTCCTGCCTGGTGGGGCTTGACAGGGAACCTCAGGCCACACACCCCGCCCAGTGGGGCTTGACAGGGGTGGGGCTGGCTGGGTCTGGATCTAGCCCAATGGGGGTGGGGCTGGTCGGGTCTGCGTCTTGTGCAATTTCGAGGTGCACGTGGGTGGGCAGGGACTTAGCTCTGGTTCCTGTGGCGTGCCCCAGACTCTGACAGGAGGAAGATTTTCATATACATTTTACTAATTTTCTTTCATCTCTGACACTTCTATTATAAAGGGCAAATAGCAATATTAAAATATTTCCTCTAATTAATTCCCTTTTAATGTGCACAAGTTTTGTGCACTAGGCCTCTAGTATTTCTATAAGAGAGAGAGCGAGGGCAGAAAAAGGAGAGAAGGGAGAACTGGAGGAGAGGCACGTGAGTGGTGTGCGTGGCTGTGTATGGGAGCAGGGTACCTCCTCCATCTGAGAATGGGCAGAGACAGTGGGCCCTGGGTGGGTGGGTCTGAAGATTTGGTGGTGGGAAGATGATGGCATTTGTTTCTTCAATGAGGAGTGAAGTAATGAAAAGATGGTTTCTGCTTCCTCACCGCTGAGCTGGGCACAGGAGTGGGTGTTTGAGTACAGAGAAGAAATGCAAATAAGTCATAGCAAAGAGTGGGGAAGGCTCCACAGTGGGTCTGTGGAGCCCTGTGGCCCTGATTATAAAAGGAGACCAGTGACAAGGTTGAGTGACTTCCCTAGCAGCAAGCACAGGCAGGTGGGTCTGACTCAATTGTGATTCTTTTTTCTTTTATTTCTTTTTCATTTGTGATTCTTAAAGTGTGCTTCAAGGACCAGCGGCATGAGCTTCACCTGGGAACTTGTAAAAAATAAAAATGATCAGTTACCAACCTAAACCTATTGAATCAGAAACTTCAGGGTGGGGCCCATCCACCGGTGTTTTTCACAAGCTCTCCAGGAATTAAGGGCACGGGGACGACCTGCAACTTGTAGGTGCCAACTGGTGCCATTCTCTGGGGCGGAAGTTCCTAGTACTATGAGCTCTGGGTGTGTCTTCTCTCTTGATTAGTGACAGATCTATAAGCAAACTCTGGAAATTGCCAAGAATGGAAGGCCATTTAAAGGAACTTTGAGTTTTCTAATAAGATATTATTTTGCAAGGCAAACACCATCTTTCAAATATACTTTTATTTTCTGAGTCTGAATTTGAATATTGAGTTTCCCGTGTCTTGATCTACACACCTGCCCACAGTGCTGTGAAAGGACCCTAGACTTTCCTGGCCCTCTCCTGGCCCTCTCCATGCCTTCCAGGGTTGTCAAGAAGCCTTCCCGAGGCCCGTTCTGTCTTTCCACATGGCTCACTTCCAGGTTTCAAGTCTTTGGGGAAACATGGTTGAACTGGTCATTCTCCTACATGTGAGGACTTCTCCATCCTGAGCTGAAATAAAGACAAGGATGAGTCAGCCTCTCCCAACCTCTAGGACCTCCCAGTGACTCAGAGGATGGGGTGTTTAGTGGATAAGAGCTCCTCCCAGGAAGTTGGCAGCCCCAGCCTCCCCCTACCTGAGTCATTGGCCCTGGGTGCTCCCCACCACGTATTGCCACTAAGATCTAGGGATATATGCCAAGAAAGATCAGCGATAAGTGGACCAGGAAAGAGGATGGAGTTGAAAGTCTAGCATGCAGGAAGGTAAATTTGTTCTTCATTTGCTGGTTGCCTTGGGTGAACCCACAAAGGGCTCAGTGTCCCTTTTGGAAAATGGGAGAAATCATGTACCCTACAATGTGCGCTAGCCCGTAGCGGCCCCAAAGGAGAGAAGATGAGTCCTCTGGGAATATATCTGGGAATAAAACTTCCACACTATGGAAGTTTTCTCTGCCAAAGGAAGGGAGCTGGGGGGTGTGGTTCATCCTTGAGGATTTCTAGGATAAGCTGTAGCCTGAACAGGGCCTGCAGGAGAGTAGGGAGGCCTGCATAGGAGGAGAGGCAGGAGGACAGATGTGGGGAGGCTGGCCTGAGGCAGGGGAGCTTGGCAAGTAAGGGCTCAGAACAGCTGGTGGAAACACAGCAGTCCAAGACCTCAGTTTCAGCACTGCCCGTCTCCTTCACAGCCTGTCTCCGTCCATCTCTGTTTTTTTCTCTGTTCGTCTCCTCCCCTCTCCCCTACATCACAGAGAGCAGTGAGGGCTCCCCTCCTCACGGCTGAGTGTTTTCTTTCCTGTTTAGATGGTGACTGGCATCTGCTTATGGAGGCAGCAATCAACCCATCCTGTTTACTTATTGCTGACACAGAGGGCTGTCTGCCACAGCCTCCCAGGGTGGGGTGGAGACCAGGAGGCTGACACCCCCAGGCACACACACTCAGCCATTACCAGGTCAGTCTGCCCCACAGAACCAGTGGGTCCTGAGCTTCCCATCTGTTGTCTACGATGCTGTGGAACAGTCAGCTGGGCTGAGGTCACCTCCTTTGCTGCTGACGTCGATGGCCCTGCATGCTTGGCACAGACTCAGGGCTCAGAAAAGATCTCCTGACTGAAGCTGAGTGCACAGTGCACAGTTCCTCGGAGGGTGGGGAGGTCTCAGAAGGGACAAGTGCAGCGTCCAGAATGTTAGAAGGCATCTTGCTCAGAGTTCCCATTTCTACACGAGGGAGTTAGGACCACAGAGTAGGCAAAGGACTTTCAGGTTTGGTCACCCTTTACCACATCCTCTTTCTGCTCTGCTTCTCAGGATTGGGCCCCTCCTTCCTTAATTCATGTGTTTTGAAACACTTCTCAGTTGGTTTTTCTTGTTTTCCCCAAATTTTGTGCAGTTGCTGCTGTTTAGTGTTAGGTGGAGATTGACAAGGTTTCCAGGGTTTGGTGGTATGAATGGGGAAAGAGATGGGAGCAAGGCCAGTTCTGTGGGGGAACAGATGGTGGCGGTGATGGGCATTTTAATAGAGGCAAAGAGGAACCAAGGCTGAGAAGATAGTGCTCTATGTTTTCAAAGTGTTTGACTGGGACCTAACTCCTAAACTCAGAGCACAGGGGCCCAAGCAGACCAAGATTGTCCATCAAAAAGGCCAAGGAACACAGAAAATTCACACAAGCTGAGAGTCTAGGTGGTTCTCAGAATTCCTGTGGCCATCTGGAGCTTGCCAGGGTCTGCCTCATGGCCTGATTGTAGGCCAACTGTGATGGTGAAGAGCTGTAGACCAGGGCTTGGTGGGCAACTCTACCACTCACAGCTGTGTGATTTGGGCCATGCTCCTACTAGGAAATTACTCATTGTCTGAAATTCAGATTGAACTGGGTGTCCTGCATTTTCTATTTGTTAAATCTGGCAACCTTTCCAAGCCTTCCAAAGGTCAACCCCAACCTCCAAACCAAGGCCATAGCAGCAAACCCTAAGTTACTTAGAAGTCTGGGATTTCATCTCAAAACTTCACATAAAGTTTAAGGTTTTCTCCATGTTTCTATCCTTGTTTTGATGTAAGCAGGCATTAAATTATCATTTTTAAAAGGCAAATATCTCCCACCTATTTATACCTGGTTGTGGATTAGTTAAGACCCTGCTTATTTGGATGGCCAACAATAGGAGGAAGACTTGGGGTGCCATCTAGTCACATTTGCTCAATTAAAAAAAAAATTCTTATTGATTTCAGAGAGGAAGGGAGAGGGAGAGATAGAAACATCAATGATGAGAAAGAATCATTGATCGGCTGCCTCCTGCACGCCCACCTCTGGGATCAAGCCCGAAACCCAGGAATGTGCCCTTGACCAGGAATTGAACCGTGACCTTTGGGTTCATAGGTCGACGCTCAACCACTGAGCCATGCTGGGCCACATTTGCTCAATTTAAAGGATTCCACTTGCCTTTTTGATATATGTTTAATTGTCTCTTCTTTCACAAAATGGGGATTATTTTAGTTAAAAAATGCAAATTCCCTTACTTGGTAAAATAAAGGGTGGGCAGGCAGAGAGAGCCAGAGCTTCCGGAAAAAAAGTAGGAAGGAGGCAGGAGGGTAAAATCCTTGAAAACAGCAAAAGGTGCTTTGAGAGCAGTGGCCACAC